>NC_057355.1:86620833-86929033 GCF_016509475.1 Prionailurus bengalensis | reverse complement strand
TCAAAAAATAGGATGCGATACACAAATGACTATAGAGAAGTGATACTGTGCATGCAACTCTGGTATCCAACTGCCTGGGCTAGAATTCCAGCTTTGCCTAGTGCATAACTTTCGTCAGGTTACATAACCCATCAAAGCCTAAGTTTCTTGTTTGTAAGATGAGAACATAAGAGCACTTTTACTTGAGTTACTTTAAGGGCTGACTGATGCAAAGTACTTGGCCTAGTGTTAGGCACATTGGTAAATGTTAGCTATTATTTTTGTAATCATTATCATAATATTAAAATTAATACAATATAAGAAAAATTATTTTTAACTTCCATCTTATCAGATATATATTATACATTAGAAAATCTGGAGCCCTGGGTGGCTCGGTCGGTTAAGCATCCGACTTCGGCTGAGGTCATGATCTCACGGCCCGTGAGTTCAAGCCCCGCGTCGGGATCTGTGCTGACTGCTCAGAGCCTGGAGCCTGTTTCAGATTCTGTGTCTCCCTCTCTCTCTGCCCCTCCCCTGTTCATGCTCTGTCTCTCTCTGTCTCAAAAATAAATAAACGTTAAAATTAAAAAAAAAAAAAAGAAAATCTGTTTTGTAATGCCTGGCTATCCCATAAAAATTATCTTAAGCTGTAACTAGTATATAACAGCTATTTCAAAGGAATAGTATATCTGATACTATGGTGAAATTTTTGGAAGAAAATGACACACATGCAACTACATAAAACAAACTCTTTTACTGGTAAATCAGACCAACAGGCACAAATACTGATTGTAACAAATACTTTATTATTTCCAGTATCAATAACTCTTGAACTTTAAAAAGCAAGTGAATCTCACCTGCTTGTTGATGATGCCTTTTCCAACCTGCCAAACTTAAAATCCTTTTAAGCAGAGAAGCAGAGGAGAGTAGTTTTAGAATAAATAACAAAATAGGGGTACTTATAAATAAGCTACTTCTCACAAAGTATCCATTTCTTAAGGAGAAATTCTTTGCTTGTGGATATGCTGAAACTAGGTTTAGCTAGTCATAAACCCTAAGTCCTGGGCATTATCTTGTTGGTAGCTGAAGCTAAATCAGAAATCACTTGTTTTTAGTAAGTTACTCTCAATTTCACTTTGACGAAACAAATAGGGAGACTATGTCATCATAATTATATGCTGTAAGATATCTATGAAACATTAAACAGTAAAACATTATACTGTTTTTATTTAAACTTTAACAATTCTAGGTATCTGAAAATTATCCTGTTGGTTTTTGACATTTCAAAACACTTACATGGTTTGCTTCAGATGTTTATCAGGCTACTTTTCTAGGAGAAGCTGGTGTTAGTAGAATGGAACCCTCAAAATCTGAATTAAGGAATTTTATAAATGGACATAAAAAAATACACCTGTATCTATAAACCATGCTTTCTAACACTAACATGTAATTTTAAAAGTACAGCTGACACTTGAACACATGGGTTTGAACTGTGCAGGTCCACTTATCTGTGAATTTTTTTCTTTTATAACTACAATAGAGTAATGTAAATGTATTTTCTCTTACGATTTGCTTAATAACATTTTCTTTTCTCTAGCTTATTTTATGGTTAAGAATACAGTATTAATACATACAACATACAATACACGTGTTAATTGACTATAGTACTGGTAAAGCTTCTGGTCAACAGTAGGCTATTAAGTAGTTACGTTTTGGGGGAGTCAAAGTTATACAGGAATTTGAGTGCAGGGGGTTGGATCTCCTAACACCCAGATTGTTCAAGGATCAACTTTTACTAAAATGAAAGAGAATTACGGTTTTCCATCATCTACATTACCATTACCTTACCACTATGTACAACTCGTCCCATATTTTTACTTCTGTATTTCTGGGTTTAGTTTAGCATCTTTCTTCTCCCAGTTTCTAATTTCTAACCTCCTAGTGTTTACTTTACCTCATCCTTGGTATGTATACTTTCTATCTGCTTACTATATTTATAGCTCTTTTTCTTACTTCAGGTTAATGTCAAGTTTTGTGTTCTGCTGAATTCTTGGCAAATCAGCACCTTTTCACCAGGGAATGTACTATCTTCTCCAAACTCAGAGCTTCCCAATAAAAGGACTCTATGCAGATCCCTCCTGGATTATAGTAATTATAATCTCTTATAGTGTAATTAAAATAAACTCAGCAAGTTCTAATGTACTTCTGGAATTTAATTCTAAATGTTTAATATTTTTGAAGAACCCTGTACTGTGTGATTTGGCTCTGATTAATTAAAGATGTTTCTAATCTTGCTCAGTACTAGAAGCTTTTAAACTTCTAACTGTAACTGTTTACCAGGCATTTGGAGCCTGCTCTGTAAATCAAACTATCCATACATACTCTGCCAGTGAAAATTTAATTTTACTTTGGAGTAAAAAGGCTGATTTATAAAATTTTCCTTTTGTCTGCCTATTTTTTTTCCATTATAGCAAATGTTGTTTAAGTCTTCTCTCAATGCTTTTCTACTCTGCCATATTACATTATCCTAAATCAGAATTCAACTTCTGTATAGGAAGTTTGACCCTTCTAATTAATCTATTTATTAACTAATTAATGGAAATCTCCAATATGATATGTTAAATGAAAGTACTAGGAAAACAAAGGAGTGGGAAACAGACTCTCCCCTGAAGGACTCTAGTATAGTGAGGAGGCAAACCGATCTGACGATTTGAATACAACGTAGAAATGGCTATACTCGGGTCATAGAGACCAAACATAAAACATACTAGACATACTGATGCTCAACTAGAAGATTCTGGGAAGATTTCACAAAGGCATCTGTTCCAACAAAAGACAAGTAGGAATGTGCAAAGCAATCAACTACCAAACGGTTTGAGTTAGATGATGTAATGAAAAAGTTGACAGACTCTAAGAATAAAGTAACAGGAAGAACAAGCATGGGTACAGAGGAGAAGGAATGGCTTTAGGAAAAACACAGACATTTCTTGTATATCTTTCTTGAAATGACAAGATGTTATAGTCAGGGAGTAAAAATTTCTAAAATGAGTGATATGTAAGACAAAGTCCAAGATGTGGTTCATCTGGGAATGGGTAAATGAAATAGACTGAAGGTACATGTAGAGGAAGAAATCAAGGAATCAAGGTACTGAAAGTGTTATCTATTAAAACACTGAAATCATTCAGAAAAATAGCAAGCAATGGAAAGGAGAAATGAGAGCCAAGACTTCACTGACCGCATCAACATGCTGAAGAAAACAGAGACAAATGAGAGAGCTGAGAGGAATTGATTGTAGAGAAGTCATTTTTTTATCTTTTTACTTTGAAATAATTTCAATCTAATAAAAAAGCTACAAAAATAGTACAGAGTTCCTATGTACTGAGTCAAGGCACCCAGATTCTCCAAATGTTAACATTTTACCACACTTGCTTTATTGTTCTCTTCATTCTCTCTGTATCTACCTACCTATGTAATTTTTTCCATAACATTTGAGAGTAAGTTGCAGGCGTTATGTACTTTGACTTTTCAAGTCAAATTTAAGATACTGCCCTATCACACTGCATTTTGTCAAGTTTGATTTACCTTTTTCAAGGCCCAACTTAAGTTCAATTTCTGAGTTAGTACCATCTCCAACCAAGAGAAGATGATAGCACTTAGTGACTCTAACTCAGTCTTCAATTATTCTCCCTACACTCTCAAGCCCAAAAGAAAGACCATTACTTTTTAAAAATATTTTTATTTATTTATTTTTTTGAAAGAGCACAAGTGGGGGAAGGGCAGAGAGAGAGGGAGAGAGTAGATCTGAAGCAGACTCTGCAATGACAACAGACAGCCTGATGTGGGGCTCAAACTCACAAACCATGAGATCATGACCTGAGCTAACGTCTGATGCTTAACCAACTGAGCCACCGAGCTACCCCAAGAAAGACCATTATGAAGTGATAATGGGGTGAAGCCACTAAAAGCTTCAGCTAAGCTGTCTGGATTGCCCCATCACTTGAAAAAGCATTGCATACAGAAGTATAAATATATGTCAATACAATGCAACAAAAAGGCAAGTTACAGGTCTGCTTTGCACACCAGGCAATTGGAAAGATAAGATATATATTTAAAAGAAAAAAACCCTATTCACTTCTAAATATCTCTAGACAGATGAAAGTTTAAAACTAAAACTATTCTATTAATTCCTCTCTCATATGGTTTAAAATGGAAACTCTATAACCTTTTTTAGTAATCTGCTTCAGTGTTTAATCAATGTCATTATTAACTATTCCATCATTATGACTAACAAAATTATTACTATTTAAATATATTTCTCCATATGGACTTAGACAATAAATTATCAATGTCTTCTTCATATTTCATAAGACTCTGAAGTCTAACTTTCTTTCTTTTTTTTTATTTTTTTTTTATTTTTTTTTTAAATTTTTTTTTAACATTTATTTATTTTTGAGACAGAGAGAGACAGAGCATGAACGGGGGAGGGTCAGAGAGAGGGAGACACAGAATCTGAAACAGGCTCCAGGCTCTGAGCTGTCAGCCCAGAGCCCGACGCGGGGCTCGAACTCACGGACCGTGAGATCATGACCTGAGCCGAAGTCGGCCGCTCAAATGACTGAGCCACCCAGGCGCCCCTCTTTTTTTTTTTTAAACATTTATTTATTTTTGAGACAGACAGAGACACAGCATGAACGGGGGAGGGGCAGAGAGAGAGGGAGACACAGAATCGGAAGCAGGCTCCAGGCTCTGAGCCATCAGCCCAAAGCCCGACGCGGGGCTCGAACTCGCGGAGCGCAAGATCGTGACCTGAGCTGAAGTCGGACGCTCAACCGACTGAGCCACCCAGGCGCCCCTAACTTTCTTTCCTAAGAGTTAAACAACAGGGAATTTTTATAACTACTATCAATTCCTTTAGTTATTTATTTGCTCTTCTGTGAGGACTGTATTACTGGACATAAGAATTTGACCACTTCAAACCAAATATATTTCCCAGTTTTTGGTATTACTATCTTATGCTATCACTACCATATTAGCTTATCCTGTGACCATTTCAAAGTAATTTTACAGAGGAAAACTACTAGTTATTTCTCAAATTGCTATTGCTAGAGACAGTTTACTCATCTGGGCAAAATGGGTGGATTTTGAAAAGATTTTGGGGGGGATTTTAATACTTAATACATGTACCTAGGCTACCTGCAATATATGCTTTGAAGACCCTCTGTCTGTCTAGTAACTTTCATGCTGCTTCCAATGGATCATTTTCATGATCTAACAAAGTCTCTATTTCTGGAAGTACCAGTATGGTCAACTATCTTAATGCTAGCATTGCTATTAAATTCTCAATTCCTTAGTCTAGAAAATTTATTGTATTATACCATTTCCTACCCTAGGAAAGAAAGCCTTAGGATCCCCTTAGGGTTCAATTGTCCAGACAATTACACATTAGTTAATGTAGAATACACTCAGTTAAATTGATGCTACCCAAGAAATCATGACTCATGGCCAAAAATAACTGTTATTTCACAACTACTACACAGAAGTGAGGAGGTGGCTAGAATCAAATAGGGATTCTTAAAGGCTGGGAAATTCTGTTCTGTCTGGCTTTGTAAATAGTTTGTGACAACTGGTATCTGTGTAAACGGATTTGATGGTCCCCTGGGGGGTCAATACTGTTTACAGAGCTGTTTCTTCGGAGTGGCTGAGCTAGAATTGTCTCTAGGGATCCTACTGGGGTTACTCAGAATAGCAACATCACAGCTACCTGAGAGCTCAGGGGCAGAAAAGAGAAAGGGCAATAGAAATACCATAGGCAAGTACATTCAAATAAATGGATCCTCTGCACCTTCAGATGCAGGTGATACTTACGGGCATTTGTATCTAAAATGAACCATAAAGGAGGCAATTTATTAATGTTCTTTCTGATGCTTGCTAACACAATGGTCATCACTTCTTTAAACTTTTTTTTTTTTTTGGAAGAGAAAGGTTATTATTTATGCTATAGCATCTAATTTTATAAATATAAAAAAAAAACAAAAACTTCATGTTTATAGCTTCTTTCTTTTTTATATTATCTATTACCACACTATGTAAGAACATCAAAATGATAGGACACTTTTTTGCTACTAAATAAGACTGCAAATTTGATGTAATTACAATAGTAGTCCCATATTTTAAACCAAAGATGTCTTTTTTCAATGGTAAGGATTTTTCTAAGTGAATATTAGTTTCAACATAATCAGAGCAACAGTAGCAGTTAGTGGCTCCAAATAACTTCTACCAATTTCTTAAGTAAGTTAAAATGTAGGTTATCTACGTGTGTGTACAAATACTATTTATCTCCTTTACTAAATAATCGTTTTTTATGCGGGGGAGGGTTAATTTTCCACAGATGCATACATTGGCCTACCCCCACAACCCCTGCCAAATATAAAAGAAAAAGACATCAGAAACTTACGCCATTTCATAGTGGTCTCACCCACTATAAGTGTATACGAGATAAAAGTTTAGAACTTCCAAGCAGAACACTGGTGAATTTAGATTTCCTAGCAAAACCACAGTGTATTGGCCAAACTGCAGGGTTTGAATTCTGGCTCCACCACATGGCTGTATGACCTTTAGCAAATTACTTAACCTCTCTCATCAATTTCCCTATCAATAAAAGTACATAATAACAGTACCTATCTCAAAAGGTTGTTACGAGGATTAAATTATTTAAGTTATATAACCTGTTGGAAAAGTGTCAGCACAGAATACTCACTAAATGTTAGCTATTATTATCTGCAAAGCGCTGCTAAAAACAAAAGATTTTTTTAAAGCAAAAATATTTTTAAATTAAAATATAAAAAGAATAAATCAAATATAGTAAAAATTTATTACAATATACAAAGACATGGACATAAAAACAAATACAATGCCTCATTCAATGAGAAACATACAATAAAAAGAAAATACTTAATGAGGTTAAAACTTACAGTTAACACATAATGGTTTAATGAAGCATGTAGAGGATTATAAAATGAACAAGTTACACAAGTAATATGACTTCAAAATTTAGAAATCCTGACACTAGCGAAAGATCCCACAGAAAGAAAATTTAATAGTACATTTCTTTAAATTCAGTCTCATAGTAAGAAAATTGCCTGTTTCTGCAACACAATTTGAGCACTCACTATATTGGCACAATATTAAATATAATCAAGACCACAGCTAGCAGATCACAGGCACTTATCCTTCAGATATTCTAATTTAGCAGTCACAAGAAATTAAGTAACTTTTGGATCTCTAGCTAAAAAAATACAAACTTTTCACTTGGATACTGGATACTCTCTCAGGGAGGTTTCAATATATTTTGGCTTTAACAGCAGTAAGAAGAAAAAAGAAAGAACTATAACTTTCATTTTCATTGCCATGCATACACACTGCCCACATTTCAAGTGCTCAAAGCCACACACAGCCAGTGGCTACCATGTTGGAAAGCACAGACATAAAGCCTTATGCAGTTCTAATAAGGTGTTTTATATATAATGAGAAGTCAAAAACATTGAGGGCAGAGTCAGAATGTAGCTGTAAGATATTGAAATAAGATTTTACAAAGGTTTATAAAGTTGGAAAATCATGAAACCTGTCAATATCACATAATTTATTCATTTGCACGTGAAGGTTCAACATTCAAATGAAACTACATCTTTTACATTCCTATACATGGCTGTGTATCTAGAGAAACATACCAAAAAGAAGTGGTGAGGCTATTTCATCTTTGATTAAGACAATCTAATGACTTAGTGTACCATATTTCAAATTACCCAGTGGCTAGCCATGAAAATTATTTTACTGGAATTTTGTTATTTATTTTATTACGAAAAAGGTATTTAAAGTGGTGGTACTACACCAAATTTTTAAAAGTGTTTGTTTCATCAAGTCTGCATAGTCATGAGCACATCAATATTCATTCTCCTGGGGAAGAGATGAGATTTCTGTGTAAGAACTAACTTCTATCATAATGTTTCAGATTCTAAATTCTAACATCCTTCACTGTATGAAGACCATGAACACAGTACAATAGTGTAATCTCCTAAAGCTTAGGCTACCTAATTAACTTATGAACATATCACATAAATTAAAGCTCTGTAAAACTTGTATCATCCTATTTAAACCATTACAAATATTATCTAGGTTGAAATAATTGTGAAAAGTATCCTAAAATTTTATTAACATATGAGCGATCTTTATTCCTTTTTTCCTTCAGTGATATGAATTATTTTGGCTACCTACTATGCAATTCTAACCTCTTCAGCCTTTCTCAACTTGTGGTATAATTTATATAAAGTAATTAAAATATGAATGAACTAGGTAAGTCTTATATTTCCACAATCGCAAGTAAAACAGGTTTCATAATTATTTTTTGTTTGTTAAATATGAACACATACCGACTGTCCGTGAATTCAGCAATTTCATCAATCACGTATGGATGCTAACTTTTCCAATAAGAAATATAAAGAGAAAAAACCAGATTTTCTTTATATGTGCCTTTTATTTTATTTAGGAGCGTTTTTAGATTTGAAAAACAAAACAGAAGAATCACCAGTCAGACACTAAGTGGAAATCACTGAAACACAATGTTAGTTCTAATGGATGGATGATTGTGTTTGGTCTTTTGAAACTTTGAAGTATAGGTAAGTCTTGATCACACAAATTAATAAATCCTAAAGCTGGAGTTAACAATAACCATTACACCCAAATTCTGCAGCTTAGCCCAGCCAATTTTTCAAAAGGTCAGGTTGTGAACTGGAGAAGATCAGGGAGGTCCACCGCATAGCTTTGTTGCCAGGCATCTCTCGTCTGGATTGTTGCAGGCATTTATTAGTATTCGTCAGCAGACTCAACAGAGCAAACAAGAAATTCAAGCACGAATAATAAAATGAAATGCTGCTATATAACCCTTTGTCATTCAGCAAATATGGGACTTTTTAGCTACATTGTTCCTAAACCTGGGTTACTACTTTAATTTTTCTCCACAGTGCTGACTGAATGAGTATGCATGTGTGTTAAATGCAGAGCTCCCCTAACAACTGCAGGACTGCCATTTAATCTGTTGGTAGATGGACCATTTCCTGTGGGAACCCTAGCTATGATTTCCAGATCCACCAAATAAATCTCAGATTAAGATTCCAAATGAAACCTGCCTTTGGCAGATAAAAAATGTCAAGATGGATATAAACAGTAAAATTATAAATTATCTAGGTGTTGCATGACAAACCAATGTTCAATTTTTTTTGTTGACATGTGCCCAGATATCAAAACTATATGAGACATTCATCAAATGTCACACTTTCATAATATTGGAGGCATCATTAAAACTGTTTGACTAAGGACCTCAAAGTGTTTAAGCAGTAGCTCAAAAGTATATTTGTGCAAAGTAGAAGAATAAATTTACATATCAGCAGCAGCTCATAAGGGATGGGTAAATATTCTGTTTATCTCTCATTGTAATTCAGGTTACTTTAAATACAAGGTTTTAGGAAATCATTATACTCTATATGGTATCATTACATAACTTCCTATGCAAATGATGTATGTTTTATTCAAATTTACCATTTGTTTCTCCAGGAAAAAAAAACAAAAGCATAAAAGGAAAAGGTAGGAACTCCCCATTTCATTAATCAACCATGACTACTATACTAGTGCCTTGTTAGTTATATGTAGTATCGTCAGCCCGTCAGCCCGTATTTGAGTTAACATTTGTAACTTTTTAAAAAAGTATTAAATACCTGAGACCAAAAAAAAAAAAAAAAAAAAGCCTGAGAAAAGTAAATTTGTTTTTCTTTTTTATAATGTGTTCATTTCAAAGGACTCTGGGGAGGGGAAGAGACTTTAAAAAAAAAAAAAAAAGGTAATAAAAGACCAATACAGAACATCTTAGAGAGCAAACAGGCTGTTAAAAAATGCAGAGGAAGTCTCTACTGCATTCTCAGGAGATCAAGTATTGTCTTTTTAAGGAAAATTTTTGTTTTGTCTTTGGTCTTCTTACCTGGAAATGCAGACTTGTCCTGGCCCTAATCTCTATACTAGTTGACTATAATACTGGACACTGAAGATTTCTAAAAGGAAACAATCAGATTTGCCAAACTGAAATCGTTACTTTTTAACTATAAACTCTTAAAAGCAAGTGTGTAAATAGGAATTCATTCCAATTATAAATTCTGTACAATTAATCTGTGGAAAGAATCCAGAATATTCTATACTCCAATTTCCAAATGCCTGAAGCCTTAAAGATTATGTATTTATCTGTCTTTCCTATCATATTTCTTCTAATACATGCTGTTGCTTCAAGGAAACTAATAAAACCTACCTATCCTGATCTGATCAATACTAATCTGAAAATTTTGAAAACAGAGGGGGAAATTTTTTAAATATTGACTAAAGAAATAAAGAAGAGTATATTGTGCTTAGTTTTTTTCTTTCTTTTTTAAGTTACTTTTTGTTTTTTTATACCTGTAGTAAGAATTACTATCAAACTCCACTCACTGGGCCAGAGACCCTTGTGGTGTTAGACTTGCCCCTCACATAGCACCCTACCTACACTTTTGAGTTCACTGATTAGCCAGCAGCCTCAACTTCAATATCTAACAATGTGCATGTGCTTAGTTTTTATTATATTTCTATACTAAATGCTTAAAATCAATAAGCATTACTATGTTTTGGAATACATCAAATTACCTTAGGTACAGCCAGTGAAACTATTTTAAAAAGGAAAATTTAATTTTAATTTAAAAAATGTAATTAGCAAAAACTAATATATTCAGTATCTGCTCAACAAGTATAATTTTGCCAACATGAACTAATCACTTTTAACTCTTTACTCACTAGTAGCATCCTGATTTTGAAGTACTAAAAAGTGCCATATGTGAAGACTAGACTCACTCCAAAATTAAAAATGAAAGTCAAATAGGGTTTTTAAAAAATAATTACTTTTAATTTACATCTTATCAGCAGAATTTTACTATTTGGCAAGGAATTATTGAATTTATCCAAAAACTACAGATTACAGTATTTTAAATTCAGTCAATATTTTTAATTCAGTCATTTGGACTATGAAATTTCAAAATTTTGTAGCCTGAATTGTTCTGTTTGCTTCTTCATATTCTCTGAGAAAAAACAAAAACACAAAAGACAAAAACACAAAGAAAAACTGCATCTGAAACTACTCCCCTAAAGATAATTATGTCCTACACGTTAGGCTGTTCTTAGTAACACACACACACACACACACACACACACACACACACACACACACACACACAGTTGGGAGTATTCAGTTACCACCCCCCAATGTTTTATTTAATTATCAGATATATTGATAACCAAAATCAGTGAGTAAATGTGGTCACATCAGTGCTACTCTACAAACAGCCAGTCAACCTCGACCACTGTGTAAATCACCATAATTTGGGTCTATGTAACAACGAATATTGATTCCGATCTCCAAAATCAACAAAATGCCAATGCACACTCAGGACTGTACAGGAATCATACTAAAGGTGACAAATTAGCCACTATGGAGACCACAATTGTTATCTTAAATATGATAAGATGAAATCCTAATTTCTTTTAAATTTTTTTTTTTTTACATTTATTCATTTTTGAGAGACAGTGCGAGCTGGGGAGGGGCAAAGAGAGAGGGAGAAACAGAATCTGAAGCAGGCTCCAGGCTCTGAGCTGTCAGCACAGAGCCCAATGCAGGGCTCGAACCCACGAACTGTGAGATCGTGACCTAAGCTGAAGTCAAATGCTTAACCGACTGTCACCCAGGTGCCCCTGAAATCCTAATTTTTAAAAAACTTGAAGATTCAATGATATCGTATCGAGATTTTTGTTGTAAATATGTGTTCCAGAAAGTGCTCTAGCATGAAAGGGCCATAACCAGAAATCAATGAGGAATTTTATCAAAGACCTCAGAATCTTAAGGATAGAGAATTTAAAACAAAGCAAAAAACTTTTGAAAACTTCAGGTATTTTTTTTTCTATTTCAAAAAACCATATTCATATTTTCATGGCCCCAAGTAAATATGATAGAGCTTGCATATAAAAAGAGGTATATTTCCTTAAGTCAAAGAAACAGTCACAAGTTGTTCAAAGAGAGGATCATACCAATAGTACAGAAATGGGGAGAAGTAAACGTATTAAAAAAAGAAATTTACCATTTGTTGTGCTTATTCTTCATAGTAATTATCATTTTATAAAATAAAGGACCAAAGGTATAGTGAGAATTCCACATGAAGAATATAGCCTGAACCGATTTAAAACACTTGAATGAATGAATGAATGAATGAATGAATGAATAAATAAATAAATAAATAAATAAGGCAAGACTCCTTGCAAACTTTTGCCCTTATTCAGAATTTATGGGTGGGTTCGACAATTGTAGCAAATGTTCCACTATAGTAGGGGATGTTGACAGTGGGAAAGGTTGTGTGTTTGTGGGGGCAGGGGGTTGAGTAGGGGGGTATCATGAGAACTCTGCACTTTCTTCTGTTTTGTTATGAATGTAAAATTTCTCTACAAAATAAAGTCTATTTAAATATTGCCAAAAAATAAAGTAAAAAAATACAATTTATGGCATAAGTTGACACATGCGAATTATTCATATTAGAAACAATGAATCTCAAAGTACAGTTCATAAACTTTATAACCAGTTAGAAAACTTAAGTTGCCCTTATAAACATATTTTTTGCGTTCCATTTTTCAACTGAGGCCAATAATAGTTAACAGAATCATTCATATCAAACTTAAAAAATAAAGACACAGAGTCCCATTTAGTTTAATAGTTATTTAATATAAAAGAAATTTATGTTTTTATGAAAGAATATAACCTCAATCATTCTTTTAAGAGTTTTTAGTATTTCCTCTGTAAATGAATCAATCCTTGTTGACCAGCTGCCAGTAGTCCTAAAACCACTCTCTCAAATATTCTAGAGGGTCCTGTGTGAGAAGCAACCAGCACTCTACTAAGTTAAGTTATGTCCTATAGAGATGAACAGTAAACTTAATCAGACCTAAGACCCCTATTTATGGCATATGAAAAAATAAAAAATGCATTTTTAAATTCACACTTGCCAAAAGGAAAAGAAAAATTCATTGTGTGGTACCACTAGTCTGAATTTTATTGCAATTGGGATTTCAATACAGATAAAATTATATTTTATCTTAAATGAATATTATTGACTTTATATTGTATCCTAACAAATATAAGCATACTAAATACAAGCTGTACTACTTGGAAAAAATCAAGTTTCTAATGGTATTGTGAACAGTATATTTGAAGACAGTATTTTTATAAAACTAATAACCATTTCAAATACTATTATGTATGTTTCTTAATAGTTTTAACACTTTTTTATAGACCTGCCTTTCACAGCTGGGTAGAATAACAATGACAACGCCACCATTTATTTAGGCCCTGTAAAATATGTTAACTATTTTTTTTTTTAAGTATCTGTAAAAACCACACTAGTGAAAATAATTGCCCTGGTATGGGAAATACATATTACATAAACTCATTTCTTTTTCAGGTGTTGTAGTAGGGCTTTTACATACACAATCTCTAATCTCCAAAACAGTCCTAAGGGAATTATCTCGCTATTCCATATACAAGAAAACTCAGGCTTAAAATTATGAAATTTGTCCCCAAGTCCAGGTAGGTAGTAAGTGGAAGATTAAAAATGTGAAACCCAGGTCTATCTAACCCCCCAAAGTGTGTTCTTTGTACTTCAACATTTTATTGAAATGATTAAATGCAATGGTTCTCCAGTAAAATTTACCTTCCACTATGAAATAAACAAAACCAAATTACAACGCATTTTAGGGAAAATATAACATTACTTAATAGAAGTCAATTATTAATTAAAGTTCAAGTCCTGTAATTTAACAGGGAATGATTAATTAACTAGATTTCAAAACACTGAATTTCAAGAAGGGTCTAATAATGCCTAGGGGATCTTTTTTTTTTTTTTTACTACCAGCTATGTTGCTGGTAGAAATGGATGTCCATTATATGCAACTTAACATTTCCTTCTGTGCTGCTTTCAAAAGAAAGTTTATGAAAATGATACAAGATTCTACAATCATATTTTAGTCATAATGATCAGACATTTAAAAGCATGCTAGACCTTTTTCTATAGTGTTTCTATCGATGTC
This sequence comes from Prionailurus bengalensis, assembly GCF_016509475.1. Classification (NCBI taxonomy): domain Eukaryota; kingdom Metazoa; phylum Chordata; class Mammalia; order Carnivora; family Felidae; genus Prionailurus; species Prionailurus bengalensis. The sequence goes on along the minus strand of NC_057355.1, from coordinate 86,914,860 downwards.
TCCCCTTATAAAATGCTTGCAAATCACGTAATAGTTTTAGATGTAATTTAATTACAGAACAACAGATGGACAAAAGGTGAAAAGAATACATGCTTTGTGAAATGACAAAGATAGATGAAGCAATAATAAAAGAGACTGATGGTGGCACACAGGTCCCAAATACCAACTAGATATACACAGTATTCTGACTCTATAAGAAACTAACAAATCATAGACAAGTTACCTTTTCCTAGGTTTTAGTTATTTATTTTTGCTTAGCAGAAAAACCAGCAGAATTATGGTTATAAAAGATAATTGCTAGTCTACTTCTAAAACAAAGAGGACAGTTGCTTTCACTTAAATTCACAAGATAAGGTTTTTAAAAATATTTACTAATTTCCCATAAACTGCAATATCAAGGGACCCAAAGCAGTTCTAGCAGTGGTTTTTCATCTCAAGTTTTAAATGCATACAATGATTTAGAATCAGGTTCACTTTGTAAGCTTAGAATAGTTTAAAAACACATAAGTCTTATTTAAATTGAGATAATATGTAAGTGAAAATAACTACTCTGTATAAAATACATATTAAATATAATTCCCTAAAATAGTAAACCTAAAAATCATATTGAAGAAACTCATATAATTGAATGGTTTTTGTCTGAAGCTTCTTCAAACTGCATGATTCTTACCATTTCTAACCTTCAATTGGTAAGAAATATTTAAAATATAGACTTAATATTTAATTTGGGTAAGCACAGTAACCTTTTTTAACCTTTCTTAGGGAACACTGACCCCTAAAGGTTCTAAATTTGAATAAGTTTCACAATATTCTGAATTTAAATGGCATTCAGACGTCATTTTTACTTACATTATTGTAGGTATGTATGTTTATGGCAGATATGTTTGTTCATAAATATGTAAACTATTTTCAGTGGACTATTGTGCACTATAAATAAACTAAACCATGTTTCAGCGAACTTAATAAAAGGCACCAAATTTAATAAGAAATATCCAGAAATGTATCAAACTATTCCAAAAAATTACTCACCAGAGACTTCTAACCCTCATGTCTTTTTTCTTACATAGATAAGTAAATAGTTAGTAAATGCTAAAAAGGGCTAAGCAACCAATCACATAGCAACTCATTCGGGGGGGGGGGGGGGGGGCTGACCGTACATACATCCTTTGATTATAACACTTCATTTTTTTTTTCTGAAAAAGCAGAAAAAAGAAAAGTCCTAAAAAACAAAATTTCACAAAAGGGCAAGACATCATTTACTTCTTAAGAAGCCAGAAGATGTTATAAATGCTCACCTGGCAACACTTTCATTCACTCACACTTAAAATTTCATTCATTTAGAGTTGTGTTTGTAACTACTCAAACCTGGAAACATTTTGTAGATACCTTCACTCATCCTACCTACCCCCTATAGCTTTACATTTTCTAAACTGTCAATAATAACAAAACCAAAAAAAGTAAGTTGTTACATCTGTTAAATTTATATACCTCATCAACTCTAACTTCAAATATTTCAGCAATGTTTCTACGATAAATCTAGGAAAAGGCTTAGCCACTTCAGCACTCCTTATAATAAAATTTGTAAGGTGACACAAAGGCATGTGTATGTAATACAAGTTTTTATGTAGTTCAATTTCTTAAAAAAATAAGTAAAATAATGTATAAAATAACTAATTACCCACCCAGACTATGAATACTACTGTTAAGACAGAGCTTTGAAGCAATTAGTGCTTTATGATAAATCCTGTGAACCCTGATATCAAGGCAATGACCATGTGAGATTTTACTGTTTAAACATATCACTTATCACAAAAATCAAAAGATATTACATTTACCTATTTAACTTTATTTCTTAATAATGTTTCATTAACAGGCCCTTTATATAAAGGAATGTCTTTCCTATTTCTGATGTAAAAAAAAAAAAAAAAGCCCGTAAAAATGCAAATTTTCTTAATGATGTTTCAGTCACGTCTATTGTAGTCCGTGCCTTCTGCAAACTCTTTATGCATCTATGTCTTTAGTCCTAAAACCTTCCTTTCTTTAAGTGTCCTAGAGCTTCAGCAGCTCCCTTCCTGAACTTCTTTCCTGGTTATTCTACACTTATGAGAAGTATTTCCTCCACAGCCTCTAGATCTTTAGATATATTAAAAATAATTCCTTTGGCTCCTTAGAGATCCTTTCGTCTATAATTTGAACAACATGACTTCCACAGCAATGTGACCTCTGAATAGGGAACATAAGTAACAGGGGCATCATTATTTACTTCCTCTTTTCTTATTATTGCACATAAATTGAGTAAAACTGCTTTGAGCTCTTGAAAAGAATGTTTCTTGTTTATCATAAATGAATAAAAACAGCTACAACAAATTAGTTCCCAGCTTCACACCAGTACAATCTTATCACAAACTTGAATATAAAGAGAATGGACCAAAATGAAGTGTCACAAAACCCATTCACTAAAACTATAAACTTTCCCCAAAATGGCCTTTATCCTTTTGAAAAAGGTGATAGTATGGTCAATATATGGTAAAAGAAGAACCCGGTTGAGGTAGAGGGCACCAAAAAAGGGAGAGAAGTGTGCAATATTTTGGGAATAATCTCATTTTTTTTTAACTGCACAATTTAGAGGAAATAAAAAATGATGTACATACAGACTTAAGCCTTCAACAATATGCAACACTATATTCAGAATGATTCATTTCTCAGGGATTTCAGATTTGCAACATTTTACTGTGAGATACTTCAATTAAAAACCTAATATTTTCCAAACTTCTCTCTTTATGGCTGTCTGTATTTTGCTCTATAGACAGATGTCCCCTGCCTACCTGTCCACCTACCTACCTACATGTCTGCCTGCCTATCTATCGTCTCTCTGTGTTTTTCAGGCTATCTCTCAGTCTGTGTGACTTTTTAACTGTGTTTCTGTCTCTGACTGTTCTCTTCCTCTGCCTGTGGATCTTTCTCTCCCTGTCTCAGATTCTGTTTTCATGTCTCTCTCTGTCTCTGCCTGGGAATGTCTTTCTCTGTATCCATCTGCACATCTATACATGTCTCTGTTGCTTTATCTCTGGCACTCTCTGACCCCATCTCTCTGCAGGTGTCTCTTTCTGAGTGCATCTTTTGGTGTGGACCTGTCTCCTTTACCTGTATGTGCCTTGGTCTGTTTCTCTATGTGCATGTGTCTCTCTCCACATATATGTCTCTCTCTCTATGTATATATTTTCTATCTCTCTTTCACTGTGTGTCTCTTTTTGTGTGTGTCTGTGTATGTCTATGCCTCTATCTCCTTCAGTGTGTCTCTTTTTACCCTGTCTCTCTCACTGTATGTCTCTGTCTCTTTCTCACTGCTGGTCTCTGGTATCTTCCTCTGTGCATCTATGTGTGTAGGTCTCTTTTTGTGTGTATCCTACACACGCGTGTCTTTCTCTGTGTATGTGCTTCCAACATGCGTGTCTGTGCCTCCCTCTCTGAGTTCAGTATCTCCCTCCCTGTGTCTGTGTCTCTCTTTGTTTGTGTTTCTTTCTCTGAGTGTGGCTCTCAGTATGCATCTCTCCCGGTCATTCTCTCAATCTCCTCTCTTGATCACTTTGTGCATGTTTCTTCCTCTCTCCCTGCTGTTTTCTTCTTTCTCTCTCAGTATCTCTTCCTCCATGTGTTTCTCTTTTTCTGTGTGTCTTTCTTTGTGTCTCTTTTGCAGTATGTGGGTCTCATTGTGAGTGCCTCCTTCTCTGTATGTGTGAGCGTGCATGTGTGCTTGTCTGCCTCCGTCTAATATACTGGTTAGAACAAACACACTTCATTCAGTGCCTTGAACTAGCACAACACCTGGGGTTTGGTATTAATACCTTAAAAGTCCTTACCTTTTGACCAGTCCTCCATTTGTACTTCTATTCTTGTTTGCTCTGGCAATGTCTCTGGTTTTTGCTCCAAGATTTGAAGCTAAAATAAAGCCAACTCTAGATAAATAAACTTAAAACAATATATCGGAACACACCTAAACCTTACCTTTGTTTAACAGAGAATTTACAGGATAAATGGTTTTCTAAAACATTTATAATGGGACTATTAAGTGTATATTTCAACAGGTGAAATTAAATCTTTTTTTCTAAGAAAAAGGTCCTTTCTTTCACACTTACATTTTAGTAAATACAGTTCAGGTTAAGCTTCTAGACATTCTTGCTCCTTTGGTTAGAAAATCATTTAATTTATTTAACTTAAGACTTTTCTAATTCCATCAATTTAAGAAAAATAAAATTTTTACTCTATTTGTCATAAACTTTACACCAAAAATTTCAAATGTATTGGTTTAAATTTACAATGTGTATTTTCATATAAAACATTTTATACTTGTAAAAGTAATTTAAGAATACTATTCAATTTTTTTTAAAACATAGACTATCATTAACTTGAACAATTGATATTTGTGTCTTGCATTTGTTTTTACAGTAAACATGACAAAAGCTACGCATGTTTTTTTTGTTTTTTGGCATGCTTTTAAGGAGAATAAAATTAGATTTACCTCACAGCTAGAATTCTGCGTTCTTTAAAAAGTCCTCAAATAAAGCTGTCGTAAGCTTCTCCTTTTCCAATTTTCTCTAAATATGTTGATCTGGAGTTGGCAATCTTTTTCTAAGTTCCTCATTTACTTTTGGATTAGCTGAAAATATAGGAAGTTATTAATATCAAAGAAATATGTCCCAGTCAATGAAGCCATTTCCCTACATATTGCCCAAAAAGGTTAATAATAATTGCAGTCTTTTAATAAGAGATTCATATAGCAAGACATGTAGAAAATACAGTCTTTAATAACCTCTGGAGTATTTTAAAACATGTCTTACAGGCCTTAATGTGCTTAGTAATATACTATTTAAAACCATAATTTTATCCCTCTGCAATATACAGTCACTCTTCCTCATCATTTACCCAGCTAATGAATGCCAGCAATTAGTAAAATGTAATCCCATTGCACAATCATTTTAATGCTTTTAGCACTCAGAAAAGTAAACACCAAATTAATACTGCTCAAGCCATATCAGATCCTAGTTGGAAGCAAGCAATTATAGTTCAGCTCCTCAGGTGTAATTAAATGATTGAAATGATTTAGTTCCATAAATGCAAGTTAATTCATAAGCAAGCAACAAATATACTGGGAGTAATTACAAGAAACATTGACAGTCTAAGCAGGGCTAATTCTTTTATGAGCCTGATATAGTAAAATGCTGCCCTCTCCTGGGCATGTAAGTGAATATCTCACAGCCAAAAACAAAACAAAACAAAAAAAAAACCCACCTACCCAAAACCTAACTTTTAAAAACCTACTAGAAAAAATAGTAATATCCAATATATCAATTTGATTTCATTCCTTATACAAAAAAATTAACTTATATCTTATACTGTGATCATTTCTACACACTCTGGTTATTAATGCTTTTCTAATCAAGCTCTGAGTCCCAAAACATACTAGGCAATTTCTATACATCTAATGAAACAAAATCATTCACATATAACACTGACAGACTACAAGTGAAACTTCTAGTACCTGTCTGGACTTCCAGGCCACTGCCTATATTCTCTCATCATTAAACCCTAAGTGAATTGTTACAGATAGTAACTAAATCATGCTTTTTTATGTACTTTTTTATGTACTAGAATTTGCATGAAAAATAATCTCTGAAAAAATATAAAACAAAATATTGTATTATTATAACTGTACGTGATGGTCTACAGCTGTTTTTAATGAACTTCGATAATAAAAATAAAATGGTGTAATATCATTATAAACACATTTGAAAACATAAAAAGTAACAAGTGATACACAAAGTAAAATGCATTCTGATTTTACTTAATACCATTCCCAACTTTTTACTTCCTTAGGCTAAAATTCAGAACAAATTGACTTGTATACTACTCAGATGGTTCTTAACTAAACTTCTCACACTATAAGAAGCTTATTTGTTATACATTTAAGTTATACTATAATCACTAAATCTGTGTTAACACATATGTATTTGAATCACTAAGCCCCATGAGAATCATCCCTTTAACTATAATATTAAATTGAGATTCTCAAATATTCTCAAATATTACCAATAGCACAACAAATGCTTAATTCTCCAACAAGTGCAAGCAATACTCGCAGTGGATAATGTTTAACACTACCAATACTTTTGTGGAGGGAGGAAACATTATTGCTCTTCTGATATGCTTTCAAACGCATTAAAATAACCATATTCTAAGTCATATCCTAACCATAAAAATAGAATAAACCAAAATATTAAAAAGTCTTGCCACTAAGTTTAAAATGTACAGCACATTTGCTTTGCCCTTGATGTCACAGTCTTATTTTTCAATTCATATCTTGTACACTGTAAGTTAATTGCTTTTGGAAAGTACTTATTATTCATGTAAAAATTAATGTGCCAATGTGTTTAAATCCTCTTAAATGACCATTCATGCATCTCTCTTCTTTAAGTACCAATGAAATCTGTCAAAAGACATCAATGCAAAATGGTCTTAAAGAAAGTTCTAATAGAGATTTTTTTTTTCTGCTAACACAAGATTTTCATATTCACCAACTTTACTTAAATTCCATTAATTTTTTAAGCTACTTTTAATAAATTCACCAAGTAAAATTTTTAGGCCCCATAGTCTGTCATTTGTGTTCCAGCTGACATTATGAATATTAATAACAGTGTTATCCTGATTAAATAGGCTTCATATGAAATCCCTGTGAATCCTATAGCTCAGACATCTCATTTTTCCAACTCTTTATGAATTTGGATTCAGACATTAAACTGGAAAAATCTTAAAAAACAGATTTAATGGCACATTTGCATATTGTCAAGCAAAAATTAGATGTTCTAATGATTCAAATAATTACAACTTACATATCTACATATTGTAAAAGGAAAAGATTTCTGTAAACATGCAACATATTTTATATTTCTATTAATTTTAGGACAAAGGAGAAGACTAATAAAATACCAACTCCTTTCCTTACACTCACTTTAAGATTTGACATCAAGAACCTGTTTCAATCAAAAATTATATATTCATGTTAAAACTAGTTGGATGATTTACATAGACATCTTATCATGTCTAACTTATCATATCACAGACAAAATATAAGTTAATTGCTTTATCGTTAATAATGTTTACCAGGTTCAAGTAGCAAAATAAAAACAATTCCCAACTAACGTGTTTATGAGTTGTGCTGGAAAAATTACCCAGGTTAAAAAAGACAAAAAAAAACCAACAAAAAGTCTTTAATATAACAGACAGAACACACCACATTAGCATCTGTTAAATTAAGATCTTCTCTATCACAGATTCCCAACCTTATTCCTTCAAGTTTTTTTTACTCTCAAAGGAAGTGGTCTTATTATGTAAAAAAAAAATAAAAAATAAATAATAATTAAGGAAGCTGCATACCCCCTTTTCTCTCTAGGTAGATGGGAATCTGCATTCTTCTGCCAAAATTTCCTACCTTTACCCTATCAAAAAAACAAAGAATGAAAAAATTTAAATAAACATCTCTATCATCTGAAATGTGACTTGACTCTCCTTGTTTACTCAGCAGTACAACACCTCATGAACCAAAATTTGCTCTTTAACCAGTCTAAAATTTCTAATCTGCCTAAAAATTTATAAGTGACTCTGACATCTCTCCTTTAAAATTAAAACAATGCCTTTTAGGTAAAGAGGCATTTTATTTAAAAACGGGTTTCACCAATGTACCAATACATTGTACCAGGATTTTTAAAAATTTATTTTAAATAGGAGATGCCCTGAGGGTGTCTGGGTGGCTCAGCGGTTAAGCATCCAACTTCAGCTCAAGTCATGACCTCAGTTTGTGGGTTGGAGCTCTGCATCAGGCTCTGTGCTGACAGTTCAGAGCCTGAAGCATGCTTTGGATTCTGTGTCTCCCTCTCTCTCTGCCCCTCCCCAGATCATGCTCTGTGTCTCTGTCTCAAACAAAAATAAAACATAAAAAAAAAAAAAAGACCCATTCTCAGGGTGATTTGTTAAATTGGAGATACCCTTCTTATCTTCCTCTGCAAAAGCCATATTATAGCAACGGTTCTTGATGGACTTTAATGGCACTTTTTTCATAATACATCTTTAATTTAATCACAATTTTTGTAAATTGAATTCAATAGTGTCAAACCAGGAATCATTTGTAATACTGCCTCATTCATATCCAACCGTAACCAAAAAACTCCAAATTTTATATTTCTTAGCGGAGAAATGTTGCTAATTTCTGCATTGAAAAGATTTCATTAAAAGGCTAATGGAGAGCACTGTATTTCGAAGAGTCAAATATTTTATCACATAACTCAATATATACCATATATGCATATGTTCCACTGATGGATTTTCTTCTTATTAGACCAAAGTCTCTCAAACATTCACAGTTCCTGGCACATTCTTTTCCAAAAAGAATTCCTTTCACTCACTGTGCCTCATGTCACAGCCCACTCCCTACAAAGCTCTAGATAATCCAAGGTCTTCAGAGCCAGGAAAACCAAGAAGAGGTTTCAGGAGAAAGGATAAGGGATAAAAGAGGCCCCACTCCATAGCTATCAAAACTTACAATGCACATACTATTTCATCCCTCAGTTCTACTACCAGAAGTATTTAGAAAAATATGTAAAATATATTTTTATGTACAAAGACACTCACTGAAGCAGTATTTGCAAGAGAAAATATGCTCTAGTCATACTTGATTTCTTTCTGTTCCTTGAACTCACCAAGGTTATTTTTGACTCAGAGCTTTTATACTTGCTTGTCCTTCTGCCTAGAAGTCTTTTTTTCTAAAGCTCGAAACAATTTTCTTCATCATTCAGACTTTCTTTTCTTTCTTCTTTCTTTCTTTCTTTCTTTCTTTCTTTCTTTCTTTCTTTCTTTTCTTTTCTTTTCTTTTCTTTCTTTCTTTCCTTCTTCTGGCCATTCTACCTGAAGTAGGATAGTACCTATGCTTCTGCCTTCGTGGAATTTCTTAATTTGTTTAGGTTTTATTTCATTGTTTTTGATAGATCTCAGCCAACTTACAAGTCTATGTAAATTACATGCAAGCAGGGCTGTGGATCTTCTCCTTCATCTATATTCTTAGAAGGTATTTGGCATATAGTAACTACTCAGTATATATTTAATAGAAAGGAGGATGGATGGATAGATGGATCAATGACTAGCAGAAATACAGACTTAACATAAATGTTCATCAACAGAAAACTGAGAATATAAAGTGTAAATCATAAAGCAAATCTGTATGGTTTATACTATAAATGCATACATGTACTGTGTGTGGAAGATTCTTTCAATAAGCATTTGTTAAGCACTTATATATTATATGTCAGACACTGTTCTAGGAGATAGATAGGCAGTGGTGAATAAGATAAATAAATTTCCTACTCAGAATATGTCTTTGGCCAAAACAATGCAAGTACAAAACATAAAAGTAAAAACAGAAAGAAATGTAAAACTATACTTACATATGCATACATGCTTGAATAGGCAAAGCAAAGAATACTCAGGAAACTATTACCAGTGGTTACTGTGAAAAAAGGACCTAAGAGTTGAGGTGGGGATATGGAGGAATGAGAGAAAGAAGTATTTTTTTTAATATTTTTATTTTATTTTTGAGACAGAGAGAGACAGAGCATGAGTGGGGAAGGAGCAGAGAGAGAGACCCAGATCCAAAGCAGGTTCCAGGCTCCAAGCTGTCAGTACAGAGCCCGATGCAGGGCTCAAACCCACAAACCGTGAGATCATGACCTGAGCCGAAGTCGGATGCTTAGCTGACTGAGCCACTCAGGCGTGCTGAGAAAGAAGTATTTTTATTTCATTTTATATCTGCATAACTTGATGTTTTAACCATGAGCATGTACAATTTTTAACTTAATAAATATTTATTAATAATCTTGGAACTGAACAGGAAATTTTGAAGGAAACCATATTACACTTGAGAGATATAAAGCGAATAAAAGGGACATAATCTTTATGATTCCCTTGAAACTTTGAAAAAAAAATTATTGTTGCCTAATTACTCTTTTATAATTACACTTTATTATGGTTGTTTGCTTGCTTGCTTGGTTTAAGTACAGTGAAAATTTAAATTAATACATGGTAGGAATTTTTTGGAAAAGTTAAAAATAAATAAGTTTCCTAAGAATTATGCAAATATTTCTTAAAACAATCACATTTCTTTGTTCAGTTAGGGACTATTTATTTATAGAAGTCACAGTGTTCAGGATTTTGAAGTTTGTAATAAAAAATTTATTAAAGGGTTTATAATAAAAATAAGTTTTTCTATATTATGACTACCATATGTTTGTCACACATAGTTCTCATGTTATATATTTAGTAATCAAGAAATTACTAATCAAAAAGGTAAATTACTCATCACTGAAGGTCAAGGAAGGACACCAAATTAAGAGGAAATAAATATTTGGTGTTTAAAATAAACGGCTTTCATGTTTTCAAAACTTGAAGGGCAAAACAATATACCACTTGGAACACTGTGACTGTTTTTAGTGCCAGTTACAAATGACACTTTGAAAATGGAAATCACATTGCATAGCCTTCCGATTAATTTTTAAAAACCAAAACTTTAAAACTAGTATTATTTTCAGAGAGCTAATGAGATACAGGATTTTCTAAAATATCCTGAAACGTTTTGCCCTAGGCCAAACTAAACTAAATCACTTAATCTAGCACAGAACAGAATATAAAAACAAAGTCAGCTTATAGAATAGTTTCTCTAGGGAACAAACAGCCTGTTTTCATAAGATTCATGTGGGTGCCAAGTTCTGATGCAATTACCTACTCCTTTACACAAAGGCTTGCATTTCCACACAACCAATTGAAGTTCTTGGCATATCAAAGGTAAAAAAGTATTAGAGCAAGTTAAATCAATTTATAATGACAACTGGTATGAGCAGCCACTTGAAATCAAATGAAATAACAGCTATTAGAAACTGTCTTGCTAAAATAAAGTACAAATAACCACACAAGGTCTTAATTAATTATCAGGAATCATAATGCTAACAGATTTTTATCAAAAAGCTATTTAATAATTCTCTCTAGTTTATAGTTACTGAGACATTAACAAATAGAAGCTGAGAATCAACATATTCCAAAAACAAGTTATACTTTCCCTCCTGTTTTGAACACTTAATAGCAATGCATACATTGTATAATACAATGTTTATGCCATTTGCTAACATTAGAGTACCTAATCATTCTCAATGGGCAGTGCTGCCTGCAAACTATGCATTTCACTTTTTAAACTGTAATGTTAAAGACAACTTTTAGGTTGCAAAATATAATTACTAGAACAAAATCTTTAAACAGCAAAATAAATGTTAGGCTCTAATTTCTTGTTCAATATCTAGGAAATCACAGCTGTCAGTCTCCTTTAACTGAAGAACTACAAAAGCTCATGTAATTTCTTAAGTCATTCTTAATAAATATTTTCATTAACGAAAAGTATGTAATAAGAATATGGTCCTAAAAATAGATATTCCATAGTTAACAATAAAAATACAGTATGAAAAGAAAAATATAAGCCACCCTATATATAGTAATTTCCTTCCATAAACACTTTGATTCTTCTTGCATTTAAAATTACGATTTCAACCATAAATTATATGTAAATATTCCATTATCTCTTTTCTTCATCATACTATGTAGTTTCTTAGGATCAGTACATGTTCACTAAAAATTTTTCAGAAAATACATTTAAAAAACATTCTTAAATGGCAAATCAACTGAGTTAAAGATATTTATAAAAAATTAATAGTAATACAATTATACAGTGTTCTAAAGTATTAAATACATTAAACAATGTGTGCTTTTAATTTTTTAAAGACATTTTTCAAAAGACACTGATGATCTTCCATTTTAAAACATAAGACTTTACTTCTTTCAAGAAAATTGCAGCTCTGTGATGTAGCTGTGCTCAAAATGGCTGTATAAATAATTTGACATTTTACACTACTAACTGTGTAAGAAAACCTTTTATAAACTGTGAAGAAAAAGAGAAAACAAAAACTTCCATAAATATCTAAGGTATTACAAAACAGCAATCAAACATTATAAGCCTCCTGGTTGAGGGATGTAATACAAACTAATATGTATCATCCTGTGGAGGGAACAGGGATGGGTAGAGATTGGAGGGCTAGGGGAGCCGAATTCATAAAAGCTGGCAGAATAAGATGAAACAAGATTAACTAACATGAACCAAGAAGGACAATTGTTGAAGCTCTGTTATGTGTACATACAGGTTCATATTGTTTCGCTACTCTTGTACATTTAGGATTTTCCATAACAGATAGTTTAAAACACACAGTGTAAAATTAAAGGACATATACAGCATTATTTACTTGCTAGCAAAACCCATTAAATAATCGTTCACAGGACCAGCAATGAGTGTTCCATGTTCTATAAGAATGTTATTAAAACCCCATCAATCTCATGCCTGATATATATATATACACATATCATGCAACAAATACTGCATGCACATCTTTCACAGATACATAGGCACACACCTCACATGGATTTATACTGCATGTTATCTGAAGAAAAGCTTACAAATTTCATCTTAGCATATAGGAACTGAAAAGAAAATAATATCAGCTGATAATATATATTAAATGCTAAAATAGATAATATATTAAAATGCTTTGGAATTACTCCCTGACCTTAATCTAACAACTTCCTGAAGCTAAGACAATATGTTACCAATGACCTAGTGCATATGGGAAACAGGGTAGGTACACTCTGTCACCTTTAGCAAACATTTTCCTCACCAAGCTAATTACAGGCCATCTGCTACATCCTGAAGCAACATCCTAGTAAGTTACTGCTACTGACTTGCAATGTAAGTAACCAAGTTTATGATATGCTGTAGTCATAACTATATAAATTTGAAATATTCTCTAATTTTATTTACACAACATTTATTTCTATTCCTGAGGATTTTTCCCATTTGTAGAACAGTCATATTTCTTTGAAAAGGCATAGTGATCTTAAATGAGGATGACTTACATAGAAGAATCATAAGCAGAAATAGTGATCATGACTATAACACCATGTCTCAAAATTTCAACACTTGTCACCTTTTAATACATGTTAAGTCTATGGCTGAACCAACAAATTAGGTAAATTTTATACTTCATCACACTGTTTACAATAAAATTATTTTACTAAGTAATAACTTCTATCAGTGAAAGAAATAAGTATATCTGTAATCTAAGGTGAAATGACAGTCACAGGTCAGGTCCTACACCCAATTTAATTCTTTTTAATTTAATTTAATTTAATTTAATTTAATTTAATTTAATTTGAGAGAGAGAGAGAGAGAGAGAGAGAGAGAGAGAGAGAGACGAACCCCAAACAGGCTCCACACTCAACACAGAGCCTCATGCGGGGATTGATCCCACAGCCCTGGGATCATGACCTGAGCGGAAATCAAGAGTCAGATTCTAAATGACTGAGCCACCCAGGCTCCCCCAGTTTAATTCTTTTTTGATTCTTTATTTTGAGGAACTGCAAACTCAAATTCATTCTGATTGAAATAATTAAACATTTGCTGGAATACCTCCTGATAGCTACTATTCCAAACTTTAAAATACTGACTAAAATATTTTTTTTAACGTTTATTTATTTTTGGGACAGAGAGAGACAGAGCATGAACGGGGAGGGGCAGAGAGAGAGGGAGACACAGAATCAGAAACAGGCTCCAGGCTCCGAGCCATCAGCCCAGAGCCTGACGCCGGGCTCGAACTCACGGACCACGAGATCGTGACCTGGCTGAAGTCAGACGCTTAACCGACTGCGCCACCCAGGCACCCCTGACTAAAATATTTTTAAATAAATATTTTAAAACACAGATAAATCTCAAAAGAAAGGTAAACATTCACCTGTCAAAATCAAACCATAACAGAGTGGGACTTGAAGCCAAGCAGTCCATGAAAATGTTGAGAGCAAATTGAGTTAGAGGTTCAACTACACTGACTTTCACCATCCTTAAATAGCAATCAGATAATTTCCAACCACCTGTTCAATATCTTAGCCAGACACAAGGCACCTGCCAAATTAGGTGAAAAAGTTAACTACCCAAGATCAAAACCAAAAGCCTTTAACTGTGGCGGGACAAGGAATCCAAATCTGCACTTAAACCAAGCAACTAACATAAAACTGCTTTAACAACCTGATAACCTGTATTCCAGCCAGAAGTTTAAAAGGGAAAAAAAAGGTCATGTGCTAGATTCCTTTACAAGATAAAATCTTCTGAAAATAAGCTCACAGCCATTCAAAACTATAAAATATATGAAATAATCTGTTGTAAAAAAAGATACTATAGACATACAAAAAAGAGGTGGGGGTTCACACTTGAATTAGAGAAAACTAAGCAATCTGAAATCAATCATCAAAATAGGTATGATTTTTAAATTGCCAGATAAAGCAATGTAACTATTAAAGAAGATCAGGCAGTTACTAAATAAGCATGGATAGATACAAAAAATGGCCTAGCAGAAATCACAGAAATGAGAAATATGTTCACTGAACTTGAAATGACAGATGAAGTGAAAACTAGAAAACACTGGAAGTGAAAATTGATGATTTGGAGACAAGGGAGAAGAAATTCCCTGGAATGCAGCACAGAGTAACAGAGTTGGAAATATGAGAAAGAAGAATCAGGGAAGATAAAAGTTCTAACATATGTCCAATAAAGGTTAGAGAAGGGGCGAACAGAAAAAAGAAAGGAAAAGCAAAATAATTATACTCTGATTAGTACAGAGAATGTGTCCCTGGAAAAGAAAACTTGAATGAGATTTACACAGTGTCAACATTTCTTAATGCCTATAGAGATGCATTTCCAGCATCATATTTTGGCAATGATCCTTCATTTTCATCAAATTCCTGAAATTATGGCACACCTATACTGTTTTGTTAGGTACAAATCAGAGTGATGCATTTAATACCCTTCATAATATGAAGAGATGTTTAATAATGCTAAGCCTGCTGATCTTTTTCCTGTTTCCTCAACGTTTACATGAAGGCACAGGGAATCACCAATATGATTGCTGTTAATATCAGCATGACACTATTTCTCCATTTTTTATTTTATTTTTTTATTGTTTATTGGGGTGGGGGGAGGGGAAGACAGAGAATCCTAAGTAGGCTCTGCGCTGACAGCACAGAGCCTGATGCAGGGCTCGAACTCACAAACTGTGAGATCATGACCTGAGCTGAAGTTGGACACTTAAACCAACTGAGCCACCCAGGCACCCCTCCTTTTTTTATAGTCCAGTATTATTACTTACACATCTCCTATTACCAATTGGTCAAAACTGTTTGCTAAAAATCAAAACAAATGGCAGAATGCAATGCCACACTTAAACGCTGAGTGCATATAGTACAAACTGCAGTCTTCTCACTGGCCAAGAAGATATGATATCAGTCAGAGCATAGAAAAAAATATGGATTAGCAATGTTCTAAAAGTATTTCTTTATACTTTACCCACCTTTACATTCTTTCTCAGGAAGCTGGCAGAGAATGTGCTCTACCAAAACAAGGGAGTAAAAGCATGAAAGAAGTAGACCCTGGTTTTAGAAAACAGAGGTCCTATCTAAGGAGAGAGGTAAAAAGAATACCTAAGATCATGATGAGGGAAATCATGGGATAACAGCTATACACCAGACATTGAGGGAAACCATTCAAACCTGACGGCATTAAGAAAACTTCAGGAGCGTCTGGGTGGCTCAGTCAGTTAAGCATCTGACTTCAGCTCAGGTCATGATCTCGTGGTTTGTGGGTTTGAGCCCTGTGTCAGCCTCTGTGCTGACAGCTCAGAGCCTGGAGCCTGCTTCAGATTCTGTGTCTCCCTCTCTCTCTCTGACCCTTCCCCACTCGCACTCTGTCTCTTTCCCTCTCTCAAAAACAAATAAAACGTTAAAAAAAAAAAAAAGAACTTGACTGTACAAGTGCCTATTAAAAAAAAAAAAAAGAAAGAAAGAAAAGAAAACTCCAGGCATCTGAGAAGTGATTAAAAAACTAAGACAGTTTGGGGTTCAATCAATAAAAATACACAAAAAATTAAGCAACAAAACAAATACAACAGCAAAAAGCTGTGCAAGGGAGGGGGAAGATAAAATAAAATATACATGTATTAGTTATGATTAGCACCTACATGACCATAATAATGTAAATACTATATATTTTTCTAAATAATTGCAATATAACTATGTAAGAAGGTTGAAAAACAGAAAGTGAAGCTGTACCAGGGGCAGACATATCAACAGAGACCTACCTCCTTGTAGGAGTTACCTGGATTGGTTTTCCCAACTTTTACTCTTCCTTTCGATTTGGAAGACGTAAACAGCTAAAAATTACATTTTCCAGTCTCTTTGCAGCTCATAGTCCAAATGTAAACAAAGGTTTTACCAAGGAGATGTAGTACTCCAACAAGATATGGGAAGAAAGTAAGGCAGAGGACACCTGTTTGCTTTCAGCATGTAAAGTTAGACATGGATGTTTCTGGTGGCAGGGACTGGTCTAATGTCTAGTGTAAGACCCCTGGTATGACAGCCAGTTGTGGTGGCAGCAGCAGCAGCTTTCTGACCTCTAGATTGCAACAGTAATATAATGATGCTGAATCATGGTCTACAGATAATCTCTAACTTCTGTTCCAGCATTTGGAATAATTTTATAAACTCCAATTCCCTATATAAGGCCCTTTCTGCTTGGGATACTTAGGGTGTGTGTGTGTGTGTGTGTGTGTGTGCACATGCGCGTGCCTTTCTGTCCTATAATGTGACTGATGACATTTTGCCTATCTTTGATAGCTTCAGGAAGTAATGAAATCTGTGATAAGACTGAGGTAAGGGGGATCCAGAAGCAGCAATATAAGCATGTTATATAGAAATATGAAAGTAGAGGGATATATCATTTGCATTATATAAAGTTGCATCCACTGTTTAAGTACACATTTGGTGAATTTTGACAACTGTCTGCAATGGTACAACAAAAAAATACCATTATAAAGTTGCCTCATGCCCCTTTGCAATAAATCTACCCCACTCCCCAATCCCAGGCAACCACTGATCTGTGTTCCTTTACTATATAAATTAGATGCTACTTCCAGAGTTTTGTATAAATGGGCTTATACAATGTATACTTGAAGAGTCCAGCTCCTAGCCAAAAACCTATGTGTGATTTTGCAAACCCAACCACAGGCAATTACAAAGCCTTCATCTGGCAGGCTGGCCAGGCCCACCTGGCTGGCCAGGCTCTTAGGCACATCTGTATTACTAGCTATTCAGGGGTCTCTTCATCTGGAAGATCTTCATCAGGAGATCTCCTTAAATGGTGGGGGAAGGAGGACACTTTTTTTCCACTTTGACTCAGTGACTAGTACTTTTCCACTCCTAATCCCTCCCTCTCTCCCTCCTCTCTGTACTCTACTCTTACCCCCTGAAGCCCCCATTGCTCAACCTGGGTCCATAAAAGTACAGAAGCTTTTTGTTTGGGGCTCCCTAGGCTGTGAGATGACCCCCACGTCTGTGCTGATCCACCCCACCCTCAAATGGATGCATTGTTCCATGGGAAAAGATGGGCCAGTGGGAAGTTAGTGCTTTCCCCATTTAGTCTCTTGCTATATACCACCACATAAAGTGATTAAAGGCTTGACAATTAATTTTGTTTTGGCTTACCTTTTTTAACTGCTAGTGACACCTAGCCAATCAGCTTTCTCCAGCTCAGCTGAGCCCCTGCCAATACTCTTTTGTATCTGAAATTTCACTTAACACCGGGAGTTCGAGCCCCGCGTCAGGCTCTGGGCTGATGGCTCAGAGCCTGGAGCCAGTTTCCGATTTTGTGTCTCCCTCTCTCTCTGCCCCTCCCCCGTTCATGCTCTGTCTCTCTCTGTCCCAAAAATAAATAAACGTTGAAATTTCACTTAACATAATTGAGATTCACTGATGTTGTATAAAACACTAGTTTGTTTCTTTTGCTCAGTAATATTCCTTTTTATTGTGTGAATACACTGCAATTTGTTTATCCATTCACCTATTAATGGATATTTGGGTTGTTTCTAATTGTTGCCTATTATGAATAAAACAGTAATAAGTGTGGTAGGACAAAACTTTTTGCAGCCACAGGTTCCCAGTTGTCTTGAATAAATATCCAGAGTCGAACTGCTGGATCATACTAACTTTGTAAGAAACAGCCAAATTGTTTCCTAAGGTGGTTGTACCATTTTACACATCCACCAGCCGTGGGTGAGAGTTCCAGATGCTCCACATTCTAAAACTTGGTATGGACACTCTTTTTATAAATATAAATATAAATATAAATATAAATATAAATATAAATATAAATATGTAAATTTACACACACACACACACACACACGTATCTTTTACTGTTCACTGTAGCTGGTATGGTACAAACTGGAAAAGACAAAACAGATGTGTTTTGCCTTACCAGTTTTTTTTAATATAACTGACATATATAATTATATTAGTTTCAGGTGTACAACAATGATTAGATATTTGTACATATCATGAAATGATCACAATGCCTAGTTAACATACAACAAACACAGTTGTAAAATTTTTTTTGTTGTGATGAGAACTTCTAAGATCTACTCTCTTCACAACTTTCAAATATAAACACAGTATTGTTAACTATATTCACCATGCTGTTACTTCCATGACTTACTTCAGTCTTAATTTTAATCATTTCTTGTGTATGCAGTAATATCCTATGATTTTTAATTTGAATAACCTGTTTAATGATGATAGGCATCATTTCAAATGCGTATTGGCCATTCATACAACTTCTTGTGTGAAGTGTCTGTTGAACTCTTTTGCCCATTTTTTCTTAATGAGTTACTTGTTCTAATTACTAAGTGGTAAGAGTTCTATTTTTTTAAACATTCATTTATTTATTTTGAGAGAGATTATGTGCACATACATGTACACGCAGGAGAGGGAAAAAGAATGAGAAAGAGAGAGGGAGAGAGAGAATTCCAAGCAGGCGCCAACACTGTCAGTGCAGAACCCGACACGGGGCTTGATTCCACGCATGACCTGAGCCAAAATCAAGAGTTGGATGCTCAACCAAATGAGCCACCCAGGTGCCCCAGTGGTTAAGAGTTCTTAATGTATTCTGAAAACAAGTCCCCTGCCAGATATAAGCATTGTAAATATTTTCTTCCAGTCTGTGGCTTGCCTGTTCATTTTAGTTAATGGTGTCATCTGGGAAAATATTTTTTATTTTAATAAAGTCCAATTTATCATCTTTTTCTTTTAGCTTAATATTTTTGTGTTCTAAGAAATATTACCAACTCTAAGGCCACAGCTATTTTCTTTTATGTTTTCTCCTATAAGTTTAATAGTTTTAGGTTTTACATTTAGATCAATGATTGATTTCAAATTTTGTATATAGTCATAAGGCAAAAACCAAAGTTCACTTTTCCCATTATTCCAGCATCATCTGAAAAGATTATCTTTTCTCCATTGAGTTACCTTGGCACCTGTTTGAAAATCAGTTGGCTATGTATGTGGGGGTCTGTATTTGGGCTCTTTTTGTATTCCATGTCTATCCTTTCACTAATACCAAATCACCTTTATTACATCAGTTTTGCAGTAAGTCTTGAAATTAGGAGGTATCATCCTACAACTTTCTTATTCTTTTAAAATATTGCTTGGCTAAGCCCTGGGCATTTTCATATAAATACTGGAATTGGCTTGTAAATTTCTTTTTAAAGAGCATGCCAGAATTTCTGACGGAGATAAATGAATTAAGAAGAAATTAAAAGTTTAACCATCTAATTCATAAATATGGCACACCTCTTAATTTACTTATGTCTTCTTTAATTTCTATCAGCAATGGTTTATGGTTTTTGGTGTAAAGGTCTTACACATATTTAATAAAGTTTACCCCAAGTATTTAATGCCTTTAGATGCTTTGTAAATGTAATTTTTTTAAGTTTATTCATTTTGAAAGACCAAGCACACACAAGTGTGTACAAGAGCAAGCACGTGCACAAGAGAGAGTGGGGGAGGGCGACAGAGAGAGAGAATCCCAACCAGGCCCCATGCTGACAGCATGGGGTCTGACATGGGGCTTGAACTCACAAACCATAAGATCATGACCTGAACCGAAATCAAGAGCTGGACCCTTAACCGTCTGAGCTACCGAGGCAACCCTAAATGTAATTGTTTTATCTCACTTTTTCAATTTTCTTTGCTATATACAGAAATACAATTGATATTTGTATTGGACTATGAAACTTACAACCTCACTAAATTCACTTATAAACTCTGCTCATTTTATTATAGAGGCTTCAGGATTTGCTACATATATAATTATGTTGTTTGCTAATAAAGACATTTTTGGGGGCACCTGGGTGGCTCAACTGGTTAAGCATCTGACTTCAGTTCAGGTCATGATTTCACAGGTCGTGCGTTCGAGTCCCACATCGGACTCCGTGCGGACAGCTCAGAGCCTGACACCTGCTTTGGAGTCTGTGTCTCCCTTTCTCTCTCTGCCCCTCCCCAACTTGTGCATGCATGTGCACTCTCTCTCAAAAAAAAATTAAAAAAAAAAAAGACATTTTTTTCTTCCCAGTACACATGCTTTTATTTCTATAAAGCCAAGTAATTAAGACAGTGTGATACTGGTGCAAGGATACAGGAATGATTCAGTGGAATAAAGAGTACACAAATAGACCCTCGCCACACACATACACACACACAGACACATATACCTAATTTATGGCAAACAATCCACAGCGATGGAAAAAGCTAATCTTTTCAATAAATGATGCAGGATCAACTGGGTATCCATACAGAAAAAATTACCCTCAATCCCTACTTTGTACTATACCAAAAAATTAATCTGAGCTAGATCACAGATCTAAACATAGAATCTAAAGCAATCAAGCTTCTAAAAGAAAACAAGGAAGAATATCTAACTGACCTTGGGATGGACAAAGATTTCTTAAAAAGTATACATAAAACACTAATTATACATTTTAATGAAGTCTAATTTGTCAATCACTAAAATTTTTCTCTTCATCAAAAAATGCCATTAAGAGGGTCACCTGGGTGACTCAGTTAAGCAGCCAACTCTTGATTTCAGCTCAGGTCCTGTTCTCACAGTTCATGGGATCAAGCCTGGAGTTGGGCTCTGTACTGACAGTGGGGAGCCTACTTGGGATTCTCTCTCTCCCTCTCTCTGCCCCTCCCCACTTATGCTCCCTCTCCCTCTCGCTCTCTCAAATTAAATATATATATATTTTTAAATGCCCTTAACAGAATGAAAAGACAAGCAACAGACTGGGAGAAGAAATATACAACAGGTTTAAGGATAACAGACTTTTGGGGTGCCAGTGGCTCAGTCAGTTAAGCGTCCAACTTCGGCTCAGGTCATGATCTCACAGTGAGTTTGAGCCCCACATCTGACTCTGTGCTGACAGCTCAGAGCCTGAAGCCTGCTTCAGATTCTTTATCTCCCTCTCTCTGCCCCTCCCCTGCTCACACTCTGTCTCTCTCTCTCAAAAAATAAACATTAAAAAAAAAAAAAAAAGATACCTGAATTTGAAGAAGGCCCTCAGCCAAAATAATCAAAAAAGACTCACAAAGTATTGTCTCCCAGGCTATGCCTTTAGGTCCAAGAGTCTAGAACATTAGGACCTCAGTGCTCAAATTATTTTAGAAGGATCTTCAATGCTGACACATAAAGGAAGACAGGAGCCTTAGGTGTAAACTGATTATTACACCTCAGCAGACTCTCAGGAGATGACTAGAGATTGGAAAACTGCCCCCTTGCAAGTGTTAAATACAGACCTTTTAAAGACTACAGCTATCTTGTTATTCGTATTGGTAGAAACTGCATCTATCATCGAAGGTCATCAAATAATCCTGAAGCAAGAAATAACCATCATGTTCCAGATGCTGTCAAAGAATCATTCAAATAAGGAGAAGGCCACTCAGGAGAACTTACTTACTGATAACAGAAATCTCCTATGCAAGAGTGTATTCCAGAAGTAAGTTCAAGAGGAGTTCATTACATTCACATACAGGCCTACTCACCATTTCTGAGGCCCTCTCAGAACTTCCCAGTTTGGATTGCTGTATAATGTGAACCCTAAGATTCTCAGCCAAAGCAAAATGTACCATTCGTTTTAACAATACGAGTTCTCTAACTGTAATGGAGTGCTAACGCTAGCCTGCAAGAGCCATTTTTCTCTATCCAACTCCTACTATACCACCTATGCTTCAGGTATAGTAGGAGTATTACACAGCAAAAAAAAAAAAAAAAAAAGGAACAAACAAGGGGTTTTTGTTTTTTGTTTTTTTTTCCTCCAGAGAGGCCATTACTAGCATACCATTGGCTATTTGACAGCTGCAATGTTTCTGAAAATAAGGCACATACAGCCTGCAGACAGTAAAACCGTGGTAGAAGGTAGTAAAGGAAATCTGCAAAATGGGTCTCTGGGGAAATATCTAGATATTCACAAAATCTTGGGTCATTCCAGTACAGTATGGCAAAAAGGCCCTGGATGATTGGGCAATAAAAAATGACCCTTTATGGAATATCCAGTTATAGAAATCCCTATGAGAACTTTATCAAAAAAATGAAAGTGCTAGTTCAGAGGGGAGCTGGAATGCAGAGATAAATGCCCTAGACCTCTAGAACTAGCATCCTGAATTCATCAAATGAATGAGCAATGGATCACACAAGCAAAACTGTATTAAAAATCTGTAGGAGGAATGACAGCAAAATGGCAGACTAGAAAGCTCCAAGCTCTCATTACCCTAAAGAAATATTTTTAAAAAACAAGCAGGAACTGTCAGAACCAACTCTGTTGAAACTCTGGGAAACAATCAGAAGTTAATAGTGACCAAGCAAACACCCAATCAAGAAAAAGCCATGTTCAAAATGGCAGGAGAATTTTGTGGTGTTTTCTTACTGTTCCCTCATCCATTCTCTAGTGCAACAGTGGTCTTGTTCTTGAAACAGTAGCAGCTTGGTTCCCAGCTTCTTCATTCTTCTAAAGGATAGCAGAAAAGACCTGATATGCAAATTATTGTGCATATCTGTTCTATCCTGTCTGGGGGATACTTGAAAGACTGATGCAAAGCATCTGCCTCTGTATCACCTAACTTGGAATGCAGGTGGGTAAAGGGGCAAACATTGCTTGTAAAAGCTGTAAGGCAACTGACACCCCGGGTAAGAAGAGTGGAGACATCAAATAGACAATCTAAAGCCTGGAAGAGAAACTGGGGGGAGAGTCTGGGAAATTAAGACATAGAAAGCAGCCAAGTATATAGGGGAATTTAGAAAGCTACTTGCAAGTTCAGAAAATACCTAAGAAGACTTTAAGCTTTCATTTCAGGCTAGTCACTAGGCTCAGAGCAAGCCTAGCTAAGGGCTAAAGGAGTGCTTAAGAAAGAGGCAATCTGCAAAGACTGGAAGTGCTCCTGGCATTCAAGGAAACTCTGTAAAAATATTAGCTGAACATGAGCCAAAGGGACAGAGACATCAGTGATCACACACAACAAAGAATAATCTGCAAATATAATCTGGAAAAGTCTCAAAACTGACTACCACAGCCTTCAATAGTTAAGAAAAAAAAAGACAAGGGACTTGAATATAGATTTCTTCAAATAAGATATACAAAGAGCTAACAAACACATGAAAAAATGATCAGCATTACTAGTCATTAGTAAAATCCCAATCAAAACCACTCACTTCACACCCAATAGGATGGCTATTATCAAACAACTAAAGGTACCCAGTGTTGACAAGAATGTAGAGGAACTGAAACTTGTGTGCATTGCTGGCAGGAATGTAAAAATAATACAAGTACTGTAGAAAATGGCTTGGCAGTTCCTCAAAGAGTTAAACATTGGATTACCTATGGGCCAGCAATTCCACGGCTAGGTATATACCCAAAAGAATCGACAGCAGGGACTCAAACACTGATACCTGTAAGTGAATGTTCATAGTAGCATTATTCACAATAGCCAAAAAGTGTAAACACACCCAGTGTCTATTGACAGATGATGAATAGTAAATAAAAGGTGTTATATACATACAGTGGAGTATCATTCAACCTTAAAAAGAAGAAAATTCTGACACATGGTACAACATGAAGACATTATGCTACATAAAATAAGCCAGACACAAAAGGACAAATACTCTATGATTCCACTTATATGAGGTACCTGGAACAGGCAAATTCATAGAGACAGCAAAGAGAATAGAAGTTACCAGGGTTTGGGAAAGGAGAGCATGGGGAGCTATTATTTAATGGGTACACAGTTTCTATCTGGGCTAATTAAATGTTCTGGAAATAGACAGCAGCAATGGTTATATAACACTGTGAATGTAGTTAACACCATTGAACTGTACACCTGCCAAATGGGTAAAATGTTAAATTTTATGTTATGTATATTTTACCACACACACATACCCACTCCATCGAATGGATTTTATCTGTGATTAATGAACAATCTTCTAGATTAGAACATGTGCACTCACACACATAGTCAATATGAATGGCTTGAAAATGGCCTTTGACCTATCGTTCCCAAATTAGGTGCCAAGGTATCTCCAAACACTACAACAAACACAGAGGGGTTCCATGCATATTTTAAATTTTCACAGGAAATAGCAACATCCATTAAATATCATGTGAACTATTGGTTCAAGGGAGTTGATTGTTAGAATATTAGATGTCTACATTCTTTTCAATGACTTCATATCTTTGCATTGCTGGGATAAAAAGCAAATACCATGCAAAAATTAATGTGGACGAACAGAAGGGGGCAGAAGGGGGCAGCTTAGAAGCACATGAAAATATTACTAAGACACTAAGGGGATCATGAAAAATGTTAAGGGAACTTCTGCTTTAAGAATTTAAGTAGGGAAGCCTGGTTGGCTCAGTTGGTAGAGCATGTAACTTGATCTCAGGGTTACGGGTTCAAGCCCCACGTTGAGCATAGAGCCTACTTAGGAAAAAAAAAAAGACAAACAAGAAGCAAGTGGACCATATTAGACCCCTACCACTACCACAGGGACCTAACAAATGATTAGTGACTAGAATTGACACCTACTGTACTCTAGGCTTTGCTCGTACTTTAATAAAAGCAATTGACAAGAATTCAATTAAAGGGGCAGAGAATAACTTATCAGCTTCAACCACCTGGGTATGTTTCCTATGATTGTTACCTATTTATAAAAATGGGCAAGGAATTAAAATATTATTACCCTCAAAGTAATGATCTCATTAAAAATTGGAATGGGCAATTAAAACATCTGTTACTTAAATGATAGAAGATAAGGGCGTCAAGGGCTGGTTAACTTGACTGGGGCACGGTATTTTAAAATTAAATATGAGAGGAAGTAAGAGGGGACTCCACTGGAAAAGTTTCTAGGAACCAGAACGGCAGTTAGGGGATGGACATGATGCACTTCACAGTCTTATCTTCCCCACCTCACAAATTTTTCTTTCATCCTGCCAGACCCAGATGTGCTCAGAACAGGATAACAGTGCCAACAGAGGGAGATATTGCTGCACAAGACACGTTATCCATAACATACAATTTGTACCTTTTCTTAAGGAAACTTTGGAGTGGCTCATGACTTCACTGCATATAGCTAAATGAAGATTAACCAGAAGTACTACTTCATTACCAAGCAAGAGTGCCTAGAATTCTTGATTTGTCAAATTGTATAAAATTTTCCTGGGAACACCTGGCAACAAGCAAAAGCAAAGGTCTCAGCAAGTCTGCTGTAACTGCCTGCTGTATGGACAGGCAGTGTGACCAAATCACAGCATTCCACTGGGGTAGGAAAAATACAGGTTAAAAAAAATATAAGCAGAAACAAACAGTGGTCAATCATAAGGTAGGGAAATGGGCTATGACACAAAAAAGGATGCCACTATTCTTTTGCCACAAGAACTTCTCAGAGCAAGAAAATAAGAATGACTAAGGTTGGGAGAAAACAACTGATCCATTACCTCCAGCATGGGAAAACTGAACAAATGCTGATGTGAAGGGATTTAAAGAGAACATATCAAGGAAAATCCTCTTAATGACACATCTAAATGGCAGTAAATTAGAACTGTCATTTGAGTCATATTTTTGTTGGTTATCTTTATCACGATGATTGCTTTGTAGTGCTTAACAAAGATTCTACCTGTGATTCAGGTGGGATAAACTCTAATAGGCAGCAGACATTTGGTGTGTTATATTGCCACCAATCAACATCACTCCCTCCTGAGAAAATTACTGGGGTATGAGGACAAAAATATCACTTGCTGCTTACTCACTGTGTAAAAAGTCTGCTGCTTTGCTCTTTTTGTTATAAAAGGCATGAATGCAAATGGAACAGCATTCATGGAATAAGAATGGTCCCTAAAAGAGTGAATATGATGCAATATAGTGGCTACATAACATGAATAGATTCACTCCTGGAATTCAGGAAAGGGCTATTATAGCAAACCTGTTTCCTATGCAGACTAAATAAACTTCATCTGAAAGTGAAATACACCTAATTGACTATTTCTTGGGGCACAAAATACATTTGGATGTGTACATTATATTTAAATTACACTCAGGCCACAGGTACTCAATGCCAACAGGATTTGTGGTAGCTCTGTCAACACTGGCCCCAACAATCAAGGAGCAACAACAGAGCCCTAGGGATGGACTCAGATTATTGAACCAAGCCCAGATGGTGTTCCCAGAAGCATTTCATCAGGAAGAAATACACTTGTTATAACAAATAGAAACACTAGATGGTGCTCTCTTCTGGAAGACCGGTCAAGACTGGCAGTCCATTTAGAAAGATGAATCTAGGGTCACCTGGATGACTCAGTCGGTTGAGCCTCAGACTTCAGCTCAGGTCATCATCTCGCAGTTCATGAGTTCGAGCTCTGTGCTGAGGCAGTGTAGACCCTGCTTGGGATTCTCTCTCCCTCCCTCTCCCTCGCTCTCTCTCCTCTCTCTGCCCCTCCGCCACTCGTGTTTTTCTTCTCACTCTCTCTTTCTCTCTCTCTCAAAATAAATAAATAAAAACAAACAAAAAAAAAGATGAATCTATTCAAGAGTGGAATGGATGCCTCACTAAGCTAGTATAACAGTATATACCTCCACTACACTGGAGAAGACCTACTCGTACCTTTACTCAAGAATGACTATTGAGGGGCGCCTGGGTGGCGCAGTCGGTTAAGCGTCCGACTTCAGCCAGGTCACGATCTCGCGGTCCGAGTTCGAGCCCCGCGTCGGGCTCTGGGCTGATGGCTCAGAGCCTGGAGCCTGTTTCCGACTCTGTGTCTCCCTCTCTCTCTGCCCCTCCCCCGTTCATGCTCTGTCTCTCTCTGTCCCAAAAATAAATAAACATTGAAAAAAAAAATTAAAAAAAAAAAAGAAGGACTATTGAATATTTTAATCACCATGGCAGCTGTAGTTTCAAACTGGCCATAAGACTTTAATCTTTCTGCCATAGTGGTATGATGTAAAAATGGGATTATAGTTTCATTAAAAGAATTAAACAAAAATCAAACTTATTTGGTCTCCAGGAAAAAAAAAATGGGGGATGCTAAAGGAAATACTCTAAAAGATGATATTAGACAGGAATGCTAGAAACTATCTAAAGGTCACTCTATAAGTAAGTGGTTAAAGACTATACAGTATAATAGTATTAACAGCAGGACTATGGCCAATATTTTCCGACTGCCTATTATATACTAGGTGAGATTCAGATGAGGCCAGAATTCGGACTAAAAAGACATGAACAGACATTTCTCAAAAAAGACATCCAGATGGTTACAGACACATGAAAAAATGCTCAACATCGCTCATCATCAGGGAACTACAAATCAAAACCACAATGAGATACCACCTCACACCTGTGAGAATGGCTAACATTAACAACTCAGGCAACAACAGTTGTTAGCAAGGATGTGGAAAAGGAGGATCTCTTTTGCATTGCTGGTGGGAATGCAAACTGGTGCAGCCACTCTGGAAAAGAGTATGGAGGTTCTTCAAAAAATTAAAAATAGAACTACCCTACAACCCAGCAATTGCACTACTAGGTATTTATCCAAGGGATACGGGTGTGCTGTTTCAAAGGGGCACATGCATCCCAATGTTTATAGCAGTGCTATTGACAATAGCCAAGTATGGAAAGAGCCCAAATGTCCACCGACGATGAATGGATAAAGAAGATGTGGTGTATATATGTGTGTGTGTGTGTGTGTGTGTGTGTGTGTGTGTATACATATATATGTATATATGTATGTGTATACATGTATGTATGTGTATACATGTATGTATATGCATATATGTATGTGTAAATATACATACATATATATGTGTACGTACACACACACACACACACACACACACACACACACACACTGGAGTATTACCAGGCAATCAGAAAGAATGAAATCTTGCCATTTACAACTATGTGGATGGAACCAAAGGGTATTATGCTAAGTGAAATTAGAGAAAGACAAATATCATATGACTTCACTCATATGAGGACTTTAAGATACAAAACAGATGAACATAAGGGAAGGGAAGCAAAAATAATATAAAAACAGGGAAGGGGACAAAACATAAAAGACTCTTAAATACAGAAAACAGAGGGTTACTGGAAGGGTTGTGGGAGGGGGGATGGGCTAAATGGGTAAGGGGCATTAAGGAATCTACTCCTGAAATCATTGTTGCACTATATACTAGCTAATCTGGATGTAAATTTAAAAAAAAAATTAATTAATTAAAAAAAAAAAAACAAGAAAAAGGGCACTTAAGAAATTTTCATCACAAGCCAGGTCTTTCAAAGGTCTGCAACTCAAATTCACATCAACTGGGTGGTCCAAAAAATGTCAAACATTCAATTTAGTTTCAAATGGACCTGGAATGGTAGGCCCTTTGGCACCTGGCACAAGTAAAAGCAAATCTTCTCTGGAGAAAGGTATCTTCATTCAAGGAATCCCAGTCTCACCAAAAAAAAAAAAAAAAAATCTTTTAAAATACAGTAAGTAGCAAGCACACAGTGAAAAATACGCATAGAAAGAAGTAGTGAACCAAAAGGAAGAATCAAAAGGGAAAAAAGGGACTGCACAGACAAGCCACCAATATTTCAGCCTTTGGGGCTGTTATCAGTTACAAATAACAAAACCATTCATATTACATTAAAAAAAAATAAGAACAGGTTTCAAATATATGCAGAGAACATGAAGCAGTAAAAAGTGAACTGTGAATTAACATATATGAAATGGAAATAAATGAAGATACTACACATAAAACATAACAACTGAAATGTAAATTTTCCTGTGGTAACTTCCAGTAATGGCAACAGAGTGAAGTGCTTAAACGAACCTTCCTACAGATAATAATTATGAAATCTAGACAAAATTAAGGCAATGGAAAGCATCCCAACATAGAAAAAGACAAGAATTTCTTCTTGAAAAATTAGAACTTCAAGAAGAAAATTCTCCAATTCCCACAATTCTATCAACAGAATATTGATCACAGCTGGCTTGAGATGGCAAAGAACAGAGTTCAGAACCAGAATAATTGCTGGAAATATAAGGGTAAGACTCTGGATATAAGAGAATCAGAGTAAGTAAAATGCAAAATCTGAGTATATAAATACTGCCCAAATCTCTGGTGGACCACAAAACTGGACATACTCAGGGGAAAATCCAGTGCATTCACCAACAAGAAAATAAAACCCCACAGCAGAAGCACAGTCTACCCTTGAAAAACAGAGCTGAAATAGGTGAGGTTTATGACTCTGCTGCTTTATTAACTGAATGTGTTTCCGAAACAAGTAAGGGCAGCAGAGAGCTGGGGTCGGAGGTTGAGAAGGTAGAGTCCAATATATGGCAGAGTAGTAGAAAATTAAGGGGAAGATCTCCAGAAACAAGGAAGATAGAAAAACTGTAAGCATCCAAATCTGATTATAAGTGCTACCCAAATCCTTGGCTGATCAGCAGCAGGCATACCAGAGAATGAGGCTATCAAAAAAGCAGCATGTGAAAGATTAAAAATTGAGCAGATAGCAGCTAATGCAATGTTGGAAAGCCAAGGTTTATGATCTGTGTTTGTACGAGTTAACTGTCTCTTAAGAAACAACAAGAATGATAACCTTCAAAAGAATAAAACAATTTTTAGACATGCAAAGTAACAGTACCCCAAGGCATATGAAAACTACAAACCTATAGATCAAGGAAGCTCAAAAAACTCCAAGCATTTAGAAATGACACCAAAAGCATGATCCATAAAGGGGAAAAAAAATGATAAAATGGTCCTTACCAAAATTTACAATTTATGCTCTGTTGAAGAACTGCCAAGATTATTAAAAGACAAGTTACAGACTGGGAAAAAAATATGTGCAAATTACATATCTGACAAAGGACTTGTACGCAGAATATATACATAACTATCAAAACTCAACAATAAAAATGGGACTTGAGGGGCGCCTGGGTGGCGCAGTTGGTTAAGCGTCCGACTTCAGCCAGGTCACGATCTCGCGGTCCGTGAGTTCGAGCCCCGCGTCAGGCTCTGGGCTGATGGCTCAGAGCCTGGAGCCTGTTTCCGACTCTGTGTCTCCCTCTCTCTCTGCCCCTCCCCCGTTCATGCTCTGTCTCTCTCTGTCCCCAAAATAAATAAACGTTGAAAAAAAATTTAAAAAAAAAAAAAAAAAAAAAAAAAAAAAAAGGGACTTGAATATGGACTTGAATAGACACTTGTCTAAAGTGGATATAGGTACAGCAGATAAGCATATGAGTCATTAGCGAAACACTAATTAAAACCAGGATAACTACTATACACACTTGAAAGACTGAAATAAAAAAAAAGTACTGACAATATCAAATGTTGATAAGGATGAGGAACAACTAGAATTCTCACACACTGCAAGCAGAAATGCAAAAACAGTACAGTCACTCTGGGAAATGGTTTGGCAGTGTCTTACAAAGTTAAACATAAATATCTGACCCAGCAATCTCATTGCTGGGTATTTACCCTAAACATGAAAACTCACGTCCACACAAAAATCTACAGCCAAACACTCAAAAACAACTACATCAGCCTTAACACATGAATGGATAAGCAAACTGCTATACACATATACATACATGCATGCATACATACACACAGTGAATGGCACACTGCTGAGTAATAAAAAAGAACAAGGTTGATCCCAACAACTTGTATGAATATCAAACACATTAAGCTGAGTGAAAGCAGTCAGCTTCAAACAACTGAACACTTATGATTCCACTTATATAACCTTGGAATGACATGACTGTAGTGATGGGCAAGATTTCAGAATTTCAAAATTAGAGCACCTGGGTGGCTCAGTTGTAAGCGTCTCACTCTTGATTTTGGCTCAGGCATGATCTCCCAGTTTGTGGGTTCTATCCCCATGTTGGGCTCTGTGCTCAGAGTACGGAACCTGTTTGGGATTTCCGCTCGCTCGCTCGCTCTCTCTCTCACTCTGCCCCGCCCTGGTGTTCACATGTGCACTCTAAATAAATAAATAACTTAAAAAAAAAAAAAACAGCACGAGGGTGTTTTTTGTGGTGATAGAATTACTCTGTATTCTGATTATAGAGGTGGTTACATGAATCTTTACATGTGTTAAAATTCAAAAACTGTACACCAAAGTTCATAGCAGCATTATTCACAATAGCCAAAACATGGAGCAATCCTACTGCCCATCAAGAGATGGATGAATAAACAAAATGTGGCAAGCAGATACAACAGAATATTACTCAGTCTTAAAAAGGAATGAAATTTTGATAGATGCTACAACAGGAATGAACCTTAAAAATATTATGCTAAGGGAAATTAAGCCAGACACTAAAAGACAAATATTGTATGATTTCACTTAGATGAGGCCAGAATTTGGCCTAAAGTAGAACAGTTGTTGCCCAGGGCTGACAGGAAGAAGGGTGAGGAGTTATTGTTTAATGGGTACAAAGTTTCTGTTTAGAATAAATAAAAAATAATAGAGATGGACAGTGGTAATGATGCACAACAATGTGAATGTAGTGAATTTAGTTAATGCCACTAAATTGTACACTTAAAAAATGGTTAACAAAAAAATGTTATGTACACTTTACCACAATGAAAAAATTTCATAGGAATATACACCAAATGAGAAGGAAATCAATCTACATAATTCAATATGTAAAATTAAAAAGAAATTATCAGAATGTATTTTTAAAAATCCATCTACATGTTTACAACAGACTCATCTAAAATGAAAAAATTCAGAAAAGTTGAACAAAAAAGGGTGTAAAACGATGCCATGCAAATAATAAGCAAAAGGCATTAAGTTATAGGAATATGAGCAAAATGGATTTTAAGGCAGAGAGAGGGTCACTTCATAAGGATAAAAGTTTCAATTCACAAGGAAAATACAAAAATTTTAAATACATACAAGCCTAGTAACATACGGTTTACATAAATATAGCAGAAACCAACAAAACAATGAAAAGAAAATGGATAATCCACAATGATGGAACAAGACAAAAAACACAGTAATACAGAAGAATTATACAATGTTATTAACAAACTTGACCTAACAAATCTGAACATAAATTAATGTTCTATCCAAATATCCAAAACATACACTCTTTTTAAGCACATGCAATATTAGAATACTGACCATATTCCGGGACACAAACCCAATAGAATCAAATTTCAAAGAATTAAAACTTGATGGAGCATCTTCTCTAACCACAAAGTAAACTCAGAAATTGAGAACAAAAAGAAAATCCTCATATGTGCAGAAATTAAAATTCCTATATATTCAGAAATTAAATAAGGTTCCCATATGCTTAGAAATTAATAACTCAAGTCACTGAAAAAATCTTGATGACAATAAGAAAAAAATATATATATATATAAATAAATGTTTATTCATTTTTGGAGAGGCAGGGGAGGGGCAGAGAGTCACTCAAAGTCACTGAAAAAAATCTTGATGACAATAAGAAAATATATATATAAACATTTATATATATATATATATATGTTTATTCATTTTTGGAGAGGCAGGGGAGGGGCAGAGAGAGAGGGAGACACAAAATCTGAAGCAGGCTCCAGGCTCTGAGCTGTCAGCACAAAGCCCAACGTGGGCTTGAACTCATGAACCATGAGATCATGACCTGAGCTGAAGCTGGACACTTAATCAACTTAGCCACCCAGGCATCCCGACCAGAAAATATTTGGAACTCTCAACAACAAATTCCACAAAGCAAAACTTGTGAGATGCAGCTAAAGTACTGCTTGGAGGCAAATTTATATCCCTAAATACATATAGTAGAGGAGACTGAAAATTAATGAGCTAAGCATTCATCATAAGAAATCAGAACTAAAGCAAAATAGGTCCAAAGAGCATAGAAGGATAAAAAACTTACAAGAAGTTAATACACAAGAAAATAAACACATCACTGAATTAACAAAGCCAAAAGCTGGTTCTTTGAAAAGCCTGAAAAACTGACAAACTCTGGGAAAACTGATCAAGAAGAAAAGAGAAAATATACAAACAATATCAACTATAGTAAGAGAATATAATATAATTAACACCTTTACAGCAGATATTTGAAAATGGAGATGAAACATAAACAGTCCCAGGGGAAAAAAATAACTTATCAAAACTAATTTAATACACACAGAAAACTTGAAAAATATTCCTGGGGAGTAGAATACTCCAGAAATTATTATTATTCCAATGTTATTTGGAATTCTTCTAACTTTACCTTAAAATCTCCAGAGAGTAAAAACATAGCAAAATCTTCAGGAAGATAACAAAAATCTTGATACCAAACCCATATAAGAATAGCATAAGAAATAAGCAAATCTCATTAATGAACACAGATGTAAAAATCATAAAATATTAGCAAGCAGAAACCAGCATTATAAAAAAAGGTAGTAATGTATTGTGACTAAGTTGTGTTACCTCATCACAGATTTATTCAATAGTTGAAAAGAAATGCACCCATTACACTAACATTAAAAAAGAAAATCAAAAGATAGGTAAAAAAATTTATAGAGATGAAGCATCTGATAAAATTCAACACACATTTCTTAAAAAACTCTTCGCATTCTAAAAATATAATCTGGCAACAGGTATCTTAAACCAAACAACAAACAAGAAAAATCCTCTAAGAATGGCAAAACATTAAAATCCATTCCCTTGATACTGGAACAAATCAAGAATCTTGGCTATTCACTCTTCTTTCAACCTAAACTTGAGGTCTTTGCATAAGCATTACAACAATGCAAAACCCCTAGGAAGAAAATAATACAACTTTACTGAGAGGTATAAAAGAAAACTTAAATAAAAGGAAATATTTACTGTGGTCATGAATTGGGAACCTTAAAATTATAAAATTGTTCAAACTGCATGTAGGCAAGCCATTTAGGACTCAGGGGCAGAGTTAGAAAGTACTGTAATCAAGGAGGGCCACTAAAATATCATTGGAATAAATTAGACGTATGATGTCAATTAACTAAGGTTTCTATATGTCACTCTTCACCTAACCAAAAATTTAAAACGTTCTTCAACAGTATCTACTACACGTGCAGTTACACGAAGTTAAAATTCAGTAAACAATCCATGGCACTTCTCTGGCAACTTAAATTATTATCTAATTTTGAAACTTACAAACGTGCTTTCCATGAAACTGTTGGTTCAGAAGCAAAAACAAAAGCTACAAAAGCTGAAAAATTTTTTGCAAAATTTTTTTCAGAAATGTTTTCCTCAACTAGTGATGGAAAATTAGTATTTTAATCAGTATCTGCATAATAATTTTAAGATAATAAAATCCATTTCTTCCTATGCCCACTAAATAAAGATCTGACCAATATTTACAGGTTTAAAAAGGCTCTTCACTTTTCTTTGTCCAGCCCTACCTCCATGGGAGCACATGTCACAGCATATTTTAATTATTTACTTATCTGTCCCTCCCAATTAAGCAATCTGATTGAAAGAAGGTTTAAAATTCTCATTGTTGGGCCTGACTTATAACACTCAAGAAATATGTGCTGCATTACTAAAATCTGATTTTATAGATTTTTAGCTCTAAGAGAAGTTAATCAACCAAGGTTATAATCTCACAACTAATAAGCAGCAAACTAGTCATTTACTTATTTCTTTGGCAAGTATTTATTATTTTAGGTGCCAGATTCCAGGACTAAAACCTAGACCTTCTGATTCCTTCCTGTTCTTTTTATATAAAAGTAGAGAAAAAAATCTTTTAATTTTTCTAGTAATAAAATTTCTCTCATAGAATTACAGCAGAGGAGAAACTCCTATTAGAGAGGAACTCACTACTGAACGAACATTGCCTGTTTTGCACAGCTGGAGGAAGACAATCCCTTAGTAATTAAACATGAAGAGGCCACACAAACTAGGAAAAATTTTCTAACTTTAGGCTAAAAAAAATTCAAAAAATCATAAAATCTAGAATAACTGAAAGATAAAAAGAATTATAGTAACTCAAAAGCAAGACTGAAAAAGCCACGTTATTTGCTCAACTGTATATCTGGGGTTTTTAATAAAGTATTAGTTTTATTTTCTTCTATCTAAATATCTTCTGTATCTTATTAACACTTTTTATTTGGATGGCCTCTAAATAATAATCAGCTAAAACAATCATACAAAGCTATAGCAAGATAGTAATATTAAGAGAAATTTTAAAATTCCTAAGCACGTTAAGTAAAAATAACTTTCAGGACGTTTGGCAGTTTTAAGCAAAAATTGATTGGAGTTATTTCTCAATTATAACTTTCAAAATGTGAAACTCATATATTTGTAATTGCACTGTTAAATAATAACATCTTTTATACAGAACGTACAGAAACCCAAGCATTTTCTGCCCAAAAAACAAGTGCAAAATCAATTTTTTTTCCACAGCTTTCTCACTCACACCTAATTTGATGGTAATTTGTTTAGCAATTCACCTTTTACTGAGTGTTGTAAATCATTTACCCTAAGTTTTCACAGGAGGAACACTTTTTACAAGTGGTATTCCCATTAGCTTATGTAGATGTCATATAAGTTATACAATTATGATCACAGATACAACTAGTATAAACAGGTTTGGGGACAAACACAAGTGACTGTTGGTAGGTATATAAATCAACTGAACTAGTAGGGGTAAAAGCATCTACAAGAGATCAATGTACTAACCTAATCACTGCACATACTATAGGCATCACTCCATTTGTTTATATCAAAAAAAATGCAGAAGTTTAGTTATGCAGGCAAGCCATTAAATGGAAGCCATTTAAGGTAATTTTAACTGCATATTAAAGATTTTTAATATTTTTGGCCATTAGGGTACCAACAAAGTATAAGGATAGACCAATAGAAACTTAGCAATTCTATCAAAAAAATCAAATGTACACATTCCCCACTGATGACTGGAAAATAACACTTCTATATGTAAGGGCTAAAATTATATTTTACCTTTAGTTATACAGCAAATAGACCAATTATTTTACTGTATTAATATATGGGTCACTTAAGTTTAACCTTAGTATTACCTCCTCAGCTACATGACCTTGTTTGCTATAGAGCAATAACTAGTATACAGCCCCATCTAGTGGAGAAATAGACAAACATTTCCAAAGCTTGTTTTCAGTCCTCCCAATGAATTTCACAGTAAACCAAACAAAACTGAATTTTAAAAAGGCCAGCTTTTCACTCATACTGTGTAATTACATTTTACCTAATCAATACTCTAACCACAAACATTTTCTATTTGTTCAGTGATATTTTTGAATATTTAAGATTTCCTCAACATCTTCTAACAAATTTTTTCATACGAACAAGATTAACAGTTGATTTTGTAAAGGAAAAACTTGGTATTCATACTGTTCCTTTAAAGAGGATAAAAGATACAAAAGTCATTCTATAAGTATGAAGTGACATTCTGCAAGCAAATGTCAGTGTAAAACTCTCTTCAAAGTTCCTATGGTCATGATTTCAAACAGGTAGGGAGATATAAACAAAACATAACCAGGGTTTGTAAACACTTTGCTGACCTTTCCCCAATGATAAATAACAAAGATGAATTTTTGCATTTTTAAAAAATTTGATGAAATACATTAATATTACAGCAGACTTTGAATTGACTATCAACATTTTCCCCTTTAATAACTATTCTTAAATACATATTTTTAAAATACAAAAACATTCTAATCATTGATGTAAGTACATTTCAAATCAAACTTACTTTTGAATCATGATACAAAACATAAGGCACCAACAGAAAGAGGTATAAAATCAGTAGTAACATTAAAAGATTTTTCCTCTTAATACTTATTTCCACATCTCTGCTTAAACTCATTGCAGCATTTAAGTGCATTCCTCTATACGCTGCTTTAATTAAAATTAGGGTAAATTAATTAATTCATATGAATAACAGTTATACATTAATCTTTTAACAATGTAAAGATTTAATACTGTACTAATTCATATCTCTAGTGCCTGTTGAGCACAGTACTGAGTGGAGGAGTATATACATTTAAAAAAATTTTTTTTCAACGTTTTTTATTTATTTTTGGGACACAGCGAGACAGATCATGAACGGGGGAGGGGCAGAGAGAGAGGGAGACACAGAATCGGAAACAGGCTCCAGGCTCTGAGCCATCAGCCCAGAGCCTGACGCGGGGCTCGAACTCACGGACCGCGAGATCGTGACCTGGCTGAAGTCAGACGCTTAACCGACTGCGCCACCCAGGCCCCCCAACATTTTAAATGAATAATCCAGTGTAAATACTTTTAATGAGATTGTCATCTTATTTTGAAAACTTTAATAAAATTTTCAACTTTCTATCTTTTCTTCATTGGTGAAGGTGCGTATTTTATTGAATCAAATTCTTTTAAATTTTCTTCCTTTTCAATATCATGACAGACTACAAAGTTTATGCACTTTACTTACTTTGATAAAATTGTTTTTAAAATTATTATTTCAAACCTACAACCTGACCTGAGGGGAGTCGTTGAAGATACTATCAACATTTGGGAGGGAATCCACTTGCTAAACAAGAATCTTAACCTCTAGGTATCCCAACACAAAGTTTTCTGTTATCCTTGCTGAGTATCGAATAGTCAAAGTTACCAGTTTATCAAAATTATCCTCTTCCCCTGACTCTATGGACTGTTTATTCTATGTATTAGGACAAGAAATGAAACGGTTTCCTTCTCAGTTAAAAACTAGAAAGTGAGAGGGAATATGGACCTAAGGCCCCCAAGGTCAATCAAAAACTTCATGTCATCCACATTTTACTCCTCTTGAA
The DNA here is from genome assembly GCF_016509475.1 of Prionailurus bengalensis. Taxonomy (NCBI): domain Eukaryota; kingdom Metazoa; phylum Chordata; class Mammalia; order Carnivora; family Felidae; genus Prionailurus; species Prionailurus bengalensis. The sequence goes on along the minus strand of NC_057355.1, from coordinate 86,876,497 downwards.
AGAAGATTAGGGAAGAGGATTAGAGCCCTGGGTGAAGAGCAGACACTGGTGATGCTGAAAGACTAGGTTACAGAAAATTTGCATGGCTCTTACTTCATTGCATTAGGACAAGTCCTGTCTCTCTCATCAATAAAAGATCAGCAGCAAAAATCAAAGGTGCAAGTGCCATGGGGTAATGTCAAGGTAGGGCAAAAATCCTACTTCATACAGAAAAGAGATGAGATCTTAGTCCATCTGGACCTTAGTCCATTTTTGCTTTAACAAAAATACCATTGGAGTTGGCTCACAGACCACAGAAATTTATTTGTCACAGTTCTAGAGGCTGAAAGTCTGAGATCAGGCTGAGAGTTGAGTTCTGGTGAGAGTCCTCTTTCCGGCTGAAGACTGCCAACTTCTTACTGTATTCTTGCATGGCAGAGAGCAGAGAGGGGAAGCAAACTCCTCTTAGAAAGACACTAACCCCATGCAATGAGGGTAGAGCCCTCATGACATTACTGTATTCTAATTCTTCTTACACTTCCCACCAATACATCATACTGGGGTTGGGGTTTCAATATATGAATGGGGGCGGGGAGATACAAACATTCAGTTCATAACAACATGTAACCATCATTTACTATTCTACCTTCTCCAAAACCCAGACTTGTTGGACTAAAATCATAGCAGCTCCTATTTCCAACAGTGCAGGAAAACTGCATTTCTTACTCTTCTTTACATCCAGTTTTTGTGACAGATTTGAAGCCAAAAGAGTGTAAGCACAAGTATAAAGTGATATAAGCAAGTTTCTAGACTCACCCTTAAAGGCATTCTATGAGATCCTCTAGCCCTCTCTTCCCCTCTTGCAACAACCTTGAAAACCTTATTTGAGATGGTGGCATCACAAGATAGAAGGAACATGGACCTCTAAGCCAAACTCTGTATGAGTGAGAAATAACTTGTGTTGTATTAAGTCATGACATGGGGGTTATTAGTGCAACACAGACTCTCTTAATCTAATACACAACTTAACAGAATTCCAGCCTCCTACCTCCAATTCTGACCAGAGAAGTTCCCTGGTGCAGTAACAACAAATGTCAACAGGGATTCTGTGGTGCCTAAAAGTCTAAGACAAAGCTCACCCCACTCCCTCTTCTGAATATATACACACATATAGTCTTTCACAATACACATTGACACACATTTCATTTTTTTAGACCCTGTATATGTTTCAGTTCAGTTCCACCACCATTTCCAAACCCCAGATAAGAGATGGCAGACAGTGACTGTGTACTGGTTTAATAACTACAGCTGACACTTGAACAATGCAGGTTTAAACATATGCAGAATTTTTTATAATACAGTACAGTACTATGGATGTATTTTCTCTTCCCTATGATTTAAGATTTTATTTTTAAAGTAACCTCTACGCCCAACATGGGTCTCAAAAGGATAACTTTGAGATCAACAGTTGCATGCCCTATTGACTAAGTCAGCCAGGTGACCCCTTTATGATTTTCTGTCAGCACAGAGCCTGATGCGGGGCTCAAACTCATGAACCACGAGATGATGTCCTGAGCCGAAGTTGGGCACTTAACCTACTGAGCCACCCAGGCGCCCCAATGGAAGGATTTAAACACTTTCAAAACAGAGTTCCCTTTCACTTAGTCACTTCCTGTAACTAGTTCAGGGCTGATCACTGTGGAATCATAAATGGAATACTGTATTTGGATACAGGTGCTGCCACTTATCAACTCTGTACGTACCCTTTGGCAAATCACTTCATTTTTCTGTTCTAGGGAATTGAGAAAATAAGTAGTCACTAAAAGTTTAGATTTCACAAGCTAGTAAAATCATAGGATTTTATTTTAAAGGGACTTAAAAAAATAGAAGCAACTACCTTCAATAATCGTAAAAAGAAGAACATTTTAGCAGAACATACCTTCAAAAAAGACAACCCTTTAAAAGGAGTAAGTTTAACTTTGTGAAAAAGCCAGGAAGATTCTGGGAAGATTGTGGTGGAAGCAGCATAGTTTTTTAATCTTCCCAAATATCTTTATAAAAAACCAGGTGAATCAGGATAGCAAAATGAAACCATAAAAAAGTATCTACCACAAAACTAGGTAAACACCAACATACGACACCAACATTTAAAAGACCTGCATGATATCCAGCATCTGTGCAGACAGGAGGAGAGGGAAACGGAGCAAAGTGGTATCTGAGAGTCATGAGAATCCCTACAGGCAGCAAGTATGCTCTTGGCAAGCAAATAGGAATGCAAAAGGTCTGAAGTGAAGGAGCTGGAGCAATCAAAATCTTATGAACTGTCAAAACATTTGGACAAAGTTTCTTATACACTGGGGAGAAACTAAAAATAAAGTCTAAATTTGTAGGGAAGAGACAATATGGACAAAGTAAAAATAAAGTCCAGGTAAAAGCTGGGGAAGGGAAGGTGGTACAGCCAAAAGATGTTAAAAAGTTACTGGCCATTCTTTAAATCTTCTCAAAAACAACAGGAAACATTTTTCTGACTAATAACTTATGTTTAAAACTTTTGACAACTCATTTAGAAGATTTCAAAGGGCTTAAAAATCATTACATTCTGGTATAAACAGAATGGTTACAATTAATCCATAACCATTCAAAGTCAGAGCTGATCCAATATTAATGTCAAATGATGCCTGCAAATTCTTGACCTGCTAAATGATGGGGGGGGGGGGGGGGGGGGGGACACTGAGACACAAATTCCAGACACTGCCCAAACTATCATATCCCTTGGAAAAAATTCCAAAATATACTAACACAAAAGTAAAAAAGGAGGAAAAAAATCACCCCTTATATTTGCCACCAAAATATACTCTTAAAATCTTAGTGTGTTCCCTTTGTCATTTTTTATATTTAATTTTTTCACAATAACATATCATAAACATTTTTCTTCAAAACACTCCAATAACGATTGACTTTAATATTGCACTTAATGAGGGTGCCTGGGTGGCTCAGTCGGTTGGTTACACATCTGACTTGGATTCAGTTCAGGTCATGATCTCGCAGTTCATGAGTTCAAACCCCACATCAGGTTCTGCACTGACAGTGTGAAGCATGCTTAGGATTCTCTCTTTCTCCTATTCTCTCTGCTCCCCGCCGCCCCCCCCCCCCGCCCCACTTCTCTCTCTCTCTTTCTCTCAAAATAAAGAAACTTAAAAAGTACTCTTAAAAAAATATTCCATTGGACGGCAAATCATCATTTTCTGTTAAGAAAAGCACTAGATGGAGCATGTTTGTGGCAGCTTTTTAAAATCTCATTAAATATGGGAATGTTAAATACTAGTCTAAATTTTTATCCACTAAAATGCAAATAATACAATCTTTGGCTTTTCATAAAGTAATTCCTAAAATTAAGAACACATTTTAGATGAAAAACTATTTCAAAAAACTTTAGTGAAGAAATATTTAATTTCTCTAATACATAAGGTATATTTGCATGTAAACCAAACACGAGCTTTCAGAACCAACCAATTAGTAATCATATGACAAAACATTTTAATTGAGATTTTAATCTAAAATGGCTAGCAAAAATACAGGCATTTTAAAGATGTATACATAGATTTTACTTTAAACTAAGATGGAAATTAATCACCTGCATGAAATAAAAACAGTAGAAATGAGCCACTGAAATCCTAAACCGAGTTTACCAGTAAAGAATCATAAAGAAACTCACAGTGAGTTTTTGTATGTGAACTTCCTAAATTACTGTTCACCTACCCAAATGAATTAGAATAATCTTGCCCACTGTGCCAGCTCATGCCACTGAATAAAATGTACTACTTTGGGATATCATATGCTATATCACACAGTATCTGCAGCTCCCATGCTGGTAATAAGCTCTCTGACATAAATTAAGGAAATGGCTTTGATTTACATTCAATTTAAAAGATAATAAAAGTATTACAGTAATAATTAATATCCAGACATGCTACTTAAAAAAGAAATATGTAATAGTTCATTAAAAAGAACAAATTTAAACGTTTAATTTTTTTAGCTTATATGTATATGGTTGGGACTTACTACAAAACAGCATTTTAACACCTGAATGCAAACAGCACCTGTAAAAAATTACCATTCAAGTTCCATCCAAGAAGTAGAGTAATAATGCAAAAATTTTTCTAATTAATGTGATAAACACTTATATCCTTGTATCTTAACATAAAATTATATGATATTGGATCATACTTGATAAGACTACTTCCTAAGATCAAAACAGTATCTAAAATAAAAATACACAAATAATGAAATGGACACAGTAGGGGAGGAAAAACTTTACCTCCATCTTCTTAGGGTTCCTGGCTGGACCTGAATAGTAAACTCACAAAGACTGGTTAACAGGAGAAAAGTAGGTAAATTCATTTAATTTAAGTTTTATGTGACCTGAGAACCTTCACAAGGCAATGAAGACCTAAAGAAAAAGTTAAGCCTAGAAAGTCACAGAAAAATGTGACAGGACAAAAAAGGTACAAGCCAAGGAGTAAAATGGGGGAAACTTAGCAATGCCTGTTCATCTGGATTCCCCTTGGTATCCCCCTAGCTTTGGAGATAAAGATGTTCTTTTCCTCCAGGTATAGGAAGAGCACCCCTCACATGAGGGTCTTATGACCTGCTTCAGAGGAGAAGGGAGATGCACTTATCTGTTTCTCAAAATCTTTCAGATTAAAATATTCAATAAGCCAAAGTGCCATATTTTGGAGTCGCTTATTCTGAACCACACCAACACAAAATGAAAATATCTTACAAATTACCCTTTCCTAACTATTTATTTTTTAGGATAATAGAGCACATGGCCGGGGGGCTTGCAAATACTAATCAAAAGAAAGTAGGAGTGGCTACATTAATTTCAAAGTAAAACAAGAAAGACTACATTAGTCTTACTAAGTCTTGTCTTACTAAGTACATTAAAGGGTTTAATTCACTAACAAGACAAAAGCAATCCTAAATATGTAAGCACTTCACAACAGTGTCAACATACCCAAGGTAATAACTGATGAAAGGAGCAACAAACAAATCCATAATTATAGTTGGAAACTTCACTACCTCTCTCAATAATCAGAAGAATAAAAACTCAGAAAATCAGCAATGTAGAAGACTCAGTATTATCAACAAACTTGACCTAATTGATATTTATAGAAAACTCCTCCCAACATGACAGAATACACAATCCTTTCAAATACATGGCATTTATCAAAAAAGAGCCTATCTTGGTCCATTAAAAGAAACAAAACAAAACAAAACAAAACAAAACAAAACAAAACAAAACCCTCAACACATAAGAATTGAGACTATACAGGGGCACCTGTGTGGTTCATTCAGTTAAACATCCAACTTCGGCTCAGGTCACGATCTCATGGTTCGCGAGTTTGAGCCCCGCATCGGGCTCTGTACTGACAGCTCAGAGCCTGGAGCCTGCGTGGGATTCTGTTTCCCTCTCTCTCTGCCCCTCCCCTGCTCCCACGCTGTCTTTCTCTCTCTCAAAAATAAGTAAAGATTAAAAGAAAAATTTTAAAGGATTGAAACCATACAAATTATGTTATTTTACCACAACAGAAATAAACTTGCGGGGCGCCTGGGTGGCGGAGTCGGTTGAGCGTCCGACTTCAGCCAAGTCACGATCTCGCGGTCCGGGAGTTCGAGCCCCGCGTCGGGCTCTGGGCTGATGGCTCGGAGCCTGGAGCCTGTTTCCGATTCTGTGTCTCCCTCTCTCTCTGCCCCTCCCCCATTCATGCTCTGTCTCTCTCTGTCCCAAAAATAAATAAATGTTGAAAAAAAAATTAAAAAAAAAAAAACAGAAATAAACTTGAAATCAATAATAGTAAGATATCTTAAAAATTTCCCAATACTTCTAAAGAACCCACGGTTCAAAAAAGGAAGAAGGGAAATTTCAAAATATTCTCAACTATATAAAAATGGAAACATAAGATATCAAAATTTGTGGGATGTAGCTAGATTAGTGCTTGGAGGGAAACTTATAGTACTAAACACATATATTAAAAAGGGAGGAAGAAAAACAAATTTTTTTAAGAGAGGAAGACCTCTTATTAATACTTTAGCTTCCACCTTTAAAAAAAATACAAAATTAAGGGGCGCCTAGCTGGCTCGGCTGGTTGAGTGACTTCGGCTCAGGTCATGATCTGTGGTTTGTGAGTTCAAGCTCCACATCAGGCTCTGTGCTGACAGCTCAGAGCCTGGAGTCCACTTCAGATCCTGTGTCTCCCTCTCTCTGCTCCTCCCCTGATCTCCCTCTCTCTGTCCCTGTCTCTCTCAAATATAAACATTAAAAAAAATTATTTTTAATACAAAATTAAGAAAAAATTAAACTCAAAGAAAGCAGCTGGAAGGAAATGGTAAAGATCAAAAATCAATGAAATTGAAAATGTATAATCAACGTAGAAAATCTATGAAACCGGGACACCTGGGTGGCTCAGTCTAAGTGTGTGACTCTTGATTTCAGCTCAGGTCATGATCTGGAGGATTGTGGGATTGATCCCATGTCAGGCTCTGCTTGGAAATCCCTTTCTCTCTGCCCCTCCCTCACTGACACATGCATTCTCTCTCTCTCTCTCTCTCTCTCTCTCTCTCTCTCTCTCTCTCAAAATAAATAAACATTGTGAAAAAAAGAAAAAGAAAATCAATGAAACCAAAAGCTAGTTCTGTATAAAAAAAAAAAAATCAAAGAAATTGGTAAGCTTCTAGCTAGGCTGGTCAAGATAAAAATAAAGGAGATATAAATTGCCAGTATCAGGAAGAAGAGAAGTGATCCCATAGGGATGAAAAAGATAAAAAGGGACTATTACAAAGAACTTCATATCTATAAATTTGACAAACTCCTTGAAAGACACAACCTGCCAAAGCTAATACAGTAAGAATAGATAGCCAGAATAGTCCTATTTCTATTAAAGAAACTGAATTCATAGTTTGAAGAAACCTTCCAACAGAGAAAACTCCAGACTCAGAGGTTATACATCTCTGAAATCCCCTTTCTCTCCTGAAAACCTCCTTCCTGAGGAGGCTCCTCTTGAATCTGGACCATATGTTCTCTAGGCCAGCTATATAGCTGTCCCTCCTAGAACATCATTTCACTGTTCTCCTGGGTTAGATTTATGGTTTCCTACATTCCAGGCCTTTCTTTCACTTCTTTATTTTGCTTGAGCCTAACTTCTGATGCTTTCCAGGCATGAAAATATCTTTGTTCTACTCCCATACTTCATTGTTAAGTAGCCACAATTCTGGTCAAGAAGACTGCTGTTGGTACACTCAGTTCTTTTTTCTATTTTGGTTTTCTCTCTGGAAACCTTCAAGATTTCTTTAATTTTTTTTTTCATTCTTGATGCTGTGAAATTTCAGCCACAGAGGCAGATTTTGTTTTGTTTTAAATGTTGAACATTCTTAGAAACAGAAACAGAATGTTATGATTCTGTTTCTGTTATGATTTTTAATGAAGGTTGTTTTGGTTAGGGTGATAGAATATGGGGTAACATTTCACTGTAATCTTTTTATATATGTTGCTTGCAAGAGTTTGTAACAAGCATATATTATTTTTATAAAAGCTATGCCATTAAAAAATAACAAGAAAGTCACACAATATCAATTAAACTTTAGATATTCAAACTCTGATTCCATAATTCTACTTCTATAAATCTATGTTCTAGCAAGGGGTGCAAATATATACATACAAGAATGTATATAGCAGTGCTGTTTATACCATTAAAAAACTGGAAACAGCACAAATGTCTAGCGGTTAGGGTTGGTACTATATCTATAGTATATATCTATGGTATATATATATATGGTATATGGTATATATCTATGGTACTTATATACTATAAACATTATTATGCATATAAAAACATCTATGGTACTTATATACTATAAACATTATTATGCATATAAAAACACTGACACAGATGTATAAAATATTACTAAATGAAAAAGAGTATTGTAAAATAATAAAGCATTACCATTGTTACATTAAAATAAAAAAGCAAACAAACCAAACCATGTGTTTGGGTATATATACACATATAAGGAAAAGCATAAAAGTCTGAAAAGATGCATCCCAGGACGCAATGCTTCTACAAAAGAATGGTAAAGGATATATAATTTCCACAATAACTGAAAATGGAATAATATATGAATGGATTTAATGATCACCAAATGCTCCAAATGTAAGACAAAGATGCCCTATTGGATTTTTAAAAATCCAATTCTATGCCCACATTAACCAAAAGAAGGCTGACATAGGTATCAAAATTCAAGAGATCACAGACAAGAGAAGACTAAGGAAACATAACTAAATGCATCATGGGATCTGGATTGGGTCCTAGAACAACAACAATAACAACAAAATTAATGGAAAAACAGGTGATATTTGGATAAAGTGTATAGTTTTGTGAATATTATAACAATATTAATTTCTTGGTTTTGATCATTGTACTATGATTACACATTGTATTAACATTAGAAGTAGGGTGAAGAATTTTTACAGGAACTCTGTAGTATTTTTCTAACTTTTTAGTGAATCTAAAATTATTTCAAAATTAACAGCTTTTAAAAATAGCAGACTAGACTTGGGACGCCTGGGTGGCTCAGTCGACTAAGCCTCCTCTGACTTCAGCTCAAGTCACGATCTCACAGTTTGTGAGTTCGAACCCCCTGTTGGGCTCTCTGCTGTCAGCACAGAGCCCACTTGGGATCCTCTGTTCCCACCCCCTCTGCCCTTCCCCTGCTTATACTCTCTCTCTCAAAAATAAATAAACATTAGGGGCACCTGGGTGGCCTAGTTAGTTAAGCGTCTGACTCGGGCTCAGGTCATGATCTCATGGTTAGTGAGCTGGAGCCCCAAGTCAGGCTCTGTGCTGATAGCTCAGAGCCTGAAGCCTGCTTCGGATTCTGTGTCTCCCTCTCTCTTTCTGCCTCTCCCCCACTTGCACTCTCTCTCTCTCTCTCTCTCTCTCTCAAAAATAAACATTAAAAAAAAAGCACTTTAAAAAAATAGATAAACATTAAAACATTTTTAAAACTCAGAGCAGACTTTAAAACAAAAGGCATTACTAGAGATAAAAAGGAACACTTCTTACTGGGGAGAAAAAGCTTCAATTCATAAGAAGATAGACTACTTATAAAGTTGAATGTTTCTGATAACATGACCTGAAAATAAATAAATCAAAAATTGATAGAACTACTAGGGAGAAATAAATCTATGATTACACACAGAGATTTAGTACACTGTAAATTCTCAGTATTTATCAATCAAGCGAGCACGTGCGTGCTCGCACACACCCACAGCCCACAACCACGCCACACACACAAATCAGTAAGGAAAGAAATTTTAAAAACAGCATTAAGAAACTTCATCTAACAGTCACGATAAAGCATGGCACCAACCACAGAATTCACATCTGTTCCTCTCTCACACACACTCATATTTACTCAGCATTTAAAAAAACAAAAAATACATATACAAAGCAAGTACTCGCACATTAATATTTTGATGGTAGTTACAGGGGTATTAACTTTTTAATTATTCATTGAACTGTCCACATTATTTTATATCCTTTTCTTTACATGTATTACATTTCACAATAAAGTTTTTAAAAAGTTAACTTATCTATTAGATGTCATTTTTTTCCCCAGTTTTTTAAAACTTGTTCCACAGCAGCAAAATTCTCAAGACACAATTATGAAGGAGGGGAAGTTGGTATACTTCAAGAGAATATAAAACAAGATTCAGGATTAAGGGTTCCAGCAAAATAATCCCTGTTGTACTCTAGTAGCTTCCAAAATTTATAAATCCAGGAATACTACAGGCAAGTCTCAAAATAGCATTTATTACAATCAAATCACCATAATGCAAAACTACAGATAAACAAGACTAAACAACATGAGTATATGCATCCCAAACAGTAAAATATCTAAATTAAAAATACCTTCAATACAGACAATAACTGAATCAGAGGTGAACATGTCAAGTGCCAAAAGGAGATTTACAGTAAATTTGTCTCATCAATTAGCCACTTTAATGAAACCCTCAACCAAAGTATTAATTCTCAACTTTCAAAGTAATATCTCCTTATGTTGCCTGTCTTGAAATCAAATATACAGCAATTAAGTTATAACCAAAACAAATACAGAATAGTTAAATGATTATTTTACTTTTCAAAAAGTAAAAATAACATATTCTCAAATATGTTTAAAATGATAAAAATAGACTGAAGCTATGTTCACAAAACTCCAGGATGAACTATTTATTTTTAAAAAGTTTATTTTTATTAAAAATTAAAAATTGGGGGTGCCTGAATGGCTCAGTTGTTTAAGCATCCAACTCTTGCTTTCAGTTCAAGTCATGATCTGGCAGTTTGTAGGTTTAAGCCCCATGTCGGGCTCTGCACTGCTGGCTGGCAGCGCCTGCTTGGGATCCTAGCTCTCTGCCCCTCCCCTGCTCACATTCTCTCTCTTTCTTTCTTTCTCTCTCCCTCTCTAAGTATAAATAAATAAACTTCAGGGGAAAAAAAAAAACCTTTAAAAAAATTAAAAATTGGGGCACCTGGATGGCCTAGTCAGTTAACTGTCCAACTTCAGCTCAGGTCATGATCTTGTGGTTGGTGAGTTTGAGCTCCACATCGGGCTCTGCGCTGACAGTGCTGAGCCTTTTTGGGATTCTCTCTCTCCCTCTCCTTGACTTGCTCGTGTTCTCTTTCAAAATAAATAAACTTTTACAATAAATTAAGTATTACTACGAGTAGTTCATTACTTAACTGTTGCTGCTACACAAATTACTCCAGAACTTAGGCCAAAACAACACACATTTGTTATCTTAGTTCCTGAGGAATCTACTGCTGCTTAGATAGGTCCTGGGGTTCAGGGTCTCTAACAAGGTGGTAATCAAGGCATCAGGCAGGGCTACAATCATTTTAAGGTTTCACTGGGACAAGATTTTCCAACTTGACTCAGTGGCTGTTGGCAGGATTCACTTCCTAGGGGTTACTGAACTGAGAACTTCAATTCTTTGTGGGCTATTGGCCAAAGGCTCTCCTCAATTCCTTGACAGGGGGATCTTTCTAAGGTCAGTTCATGAGATAGCAGATGGCTACATCAAAGTGAGCAAGCAAGAAAGGTACAGCAAAAAGGAGGTTATAGTCTACTATAACATAATCTCGTAAGTGACAGCCCAGCACTTTTGACATAGTCTATCAGAAGTGAGCCTTTTAGTAGTCAACCTCAAGGGAAAAGGATTACACAAGAGTGTGAATACCAGGGTTATCTCAGAAGGCTGGCTCTTACAAGTAGCATAACAGAAAAGGAAACCGAAATAAAAGTCAGGAGAACTAGATTCTAGTAACTATGTGGCTAACTACAATGTCTCAGTATCTTCACTGAGAAAAAATGAGGCCTAAATGACCTCTAGGGTAATTTAAATTCTAAATTCTGTGCTTCTCTACGAAGTCTTTTGAAAAGAGTTACCAAGGATTAGAGATATTTGGTCAAAATGCCTCATTTTATAAAAACCAAATTCCAGGAAAGGTTAACGTAGACAGGTAGTAAGCCACACTTATTCTGCTTTTGCATTATGGCACATTGCTTTTACAGTCAATGTCCTAAAACAGCCCTATCCCCTCTTTATAATAGTATCAAAATCCAAGATATTGAATGGAAGTTGAGAGTAATAATACACTAACAAGAGCAGCAAAAACTGATTAATGTATTGAGAATAATAATAAAGTACTAACAAGAGCAGCAAAAATTGATGTTGTGGATTTACCTTTTTCTTTCACCAACCCTAAAACAATCTCTGTAGGTGGCATGTGAGATGAAAATGAACTATCCTCTGCCCATCCCCAGTCACATGTATCTAGACATTTTAGTAATAAATCTGCTGGACGGGAAGTATAAAAGCAACAAATAATAAATCGTAGCAGAGAAATACAGTCACTTTAAATAAAGAAAACAAGATTAAATATAACCTAAATGAAGCATCTAAAAATTGAAACTGCAACCAGAAAAGGCAAGGTTTGTCCCCACTGGAATCCTAGAAAATACAGAGTCCCAGAGGTTGACAATGACAATATGATGCAGGCAATGTCCAGGAAAGTAGGTACTCTAGGAAGCTAATGACAACATCTGGGTCCAGATGTCCACGGTCCAGCACTGTTAAACATTTGCATTACATAAACACCCCATTTGTTCCTATATTAGATCCACTTTATACCCTTTACCAACCCTAATATTTGTAATGACTCCAACTCTGATGCAAGAAGTACAGTTAAAACAATGCATATAAGTACAATTATTTTGTGTGGCAATTATGAAGCAGTAAGGTATTTGCATTAGTCAAAATATGTGTGAATGTGTGTGTAAAAACACATGCATATAATTGCAGAAATGGATCCAAAATTTCTATGTAAGAAAGGAGTAAGGACAGCAGTGGTTGGTGGTGGAAGCTAGGTCTAGTGGCTTATCTTAAATCTTAATATTTTATCTTATCTCATAATAATCAAGTAAGAATGACCAAAACTCAGTTATCTATCTCAAAGAAAAGATCAAGTTGATGAGAATACCCCTAACTCTCTCATTAGTTTTAGCATATTATCTAACTACATTCATAAATTCACTTCTATAAACCACCTAAAATAAGAGAAATTGTTAGCTAAAAATGTTAACATAGACTGAAATAATAGTCAAAAAAATTTTTTTTGATATTTTCCAAAGTTTTTTGATATTTTTTGGTACTGAGTGAAATGCAGGGGGCCCAAAGTAAGAGAAGATGAACTGGACAGTCCAATGTGGCATTTAAAGAAGAGAGGACCTCTATCACGGGCAGGGATGAAATAGCTGAGTTTCATGGCCCAAGCCATTGGTTATTACTTTCCATATTATGAGAATATTCAATCAGGTAGATAAAAATTTTAATCATGTCATCCCATGATGGAATGGCTCAAAAGACAGTATCTGAAAGTACTGCAAAAAGTATTTTATGCTTTTTGTACTTTTTTTTTTTTTTTCCTCAAAGTGTCCAGAACTGTTTGGATATTCATCCCTTTCTTAGCATTTTATGCACTATCAGAAAATGGGTTGTATCTCCTGTCTTTTCTCACCTTTTACCTGTCTTTTGTTTCTCAGTTATAAAGGACTGGGAAAAAGTAGGAGCAGTAAGAACAGTTTAGGGAAGCCTGAACCAGCTATCTAATTAGCCCTGAGGTAAAACAGGTAAGAAGCAAAGAAAATATACTTAGAGATTTAAAATTTAACTCCAAAACACTATAGCACATGCTGCTTAACACTATTATTTAACCTCAAAACACTACAGCTCACAATACTTAATACTGTTAGTTTTCAGGTTTTTTTTTTTCCAATGTAGCCCCTCTCAACTAATAATTTCACCACCACCAATGGGCTAAAGATTGAACTGTCATTTTGAACATTTTCCAACATAGTAGGTTGGCAGTCTATGAAACAAGAATCAAAGAAAGGGGGGAGGAAGAGAGGGAGGGAGAGAGGGAAGGAAGGCAAGCTAGCAAGCAGGCAGGCAAAAAAGAAAGAAAAGAAAAAGAGAAGGAAGGAAAAGAAGGAAGAAAATAAAATAGAAGCTGTATATTGTATATGGACTGCAAAGCCTAAAACGCAAGCAGTCATAGCTTTATATGGTAGTGCTTTAAATGAATCTTTACAGGGATGCCTGGGTGGCTCAGTAGGTTAAGAGGCCGACTTCAGCTCAGGTCATGATCTCACCGTTTGCGAGTTCGAGCCCCGCGTTGGGCTCTGTGCTGACACCTTGGAACCTGGAGCCTGCTTCTGTTTGTGTGTCTCCCTCCTTCTCTGCCCCTCCCCTGCTCATGCTCTGTCTCTCTCTGTCTCAAAAATAAGTAAAACATTACGAAAAGAATTTTTAAATGAATCTATACAATGCAAGGACTGCCTATATTTACTATTTGGCCCCTAACAAAAAAATTTGATGACCCTTGCAATAGAGGATATCCAAATGGCCAATAACATATGAAAAGGTGTTAAGTATTACTAGTCATTAAGGAAATTACGGAAAAACACCGTGATACCACTACACACCCACCAGAATGGAAAAAATGGAAAAGACAACACTAAGTGTCACGAGCACTTGGAGGAGCCAGAATTCTCAAACAATGCCAAGTAGGAGTGTTGAAACAACTGATTCGAACAACTTTTTTGGTAATATACACAAGAAATACATACCTGCATACCCTATAGACATTTCACCAACAGGTACGTGTATATCTAACAGAAATGTATACATAGGTTCACCAAAATACAGCTGACCATTGGATAATGCAAGGGTTGGAAGCACCAACCCTACACAGTCAAATATACAAGTTTAACTTTTGACTCCCTAAGAATTTAATTACTAACAGCCCACTGCTGACTGGAAACCTAATCGATAACATAGTCTATTAACACACATTTGGTGCATGTATTATATACTATGTTCTTTTTTAAAAAGTTTTTTAGCATTTATTCATTTTTGAAAGGCAGAGAGAGAGCACGCAAATGGGGGAGGGGCAGAGAGGGAGGGAGACACAGAAACAGAAGCAGGCTCCAGGTTCCAAGGTGTCATCACAGAGCCCGACGCGAGGCTCAAACTCACGGTCCGGACCGCGAGATCATGACCTGAGCTGAAGTCGGACGCTTAACCTACTGAGCCACCCAGGCGCTGCTATATACTATATTCTTACACTAAAGCTAGAGAAAACATTAAGAAAATCATAAGGAAGAGAATATACATTTACAGTTGTATACTATATTTATAAAAAAAAAAAATCCACACATGGGTGGACCCCTGCAGTCTAAACACATGTTGTTCAAGGGTCAACTCTACTTACAAAAATGTTCATAATAGCCAAAAACTGGATGGAACACTATACAGCATAAGAACTACTGCTACATAATTTGTGTAAATCTCACAAACACAATAGTGAGCAAAAGTGACACTCAAAGGACTATTTACTGCATGATTCCATTTATATAAAGCCAATTAACAAGTAAATTCATAGATGACTTTAGAAATTGACATAATGGTTACCTCTGGAACGGAATCACACAAAGTGGAGTTCCTAAGATTCAAGTAATGTCCTTTCTTGATCTAGGTACTAGACACATGGATATGTATGCTCTGTACACTTTTGATTTATGCGGTTTTCTCTATGTGTATTATACCTTAAAAATTAACACACTAAAAAGATTTTTATAAAATCTATTCCTTTAAAGGACTGTCCACCCTTTCATTTTTCTGACTTATCATCATTACTTCTCACCAATGAGATCTCTTAATTCCTGTTATATAGAAGTCAACTTAGTTATTTTTCTTGGTATACTATTGCACAGGATACCCAAATGATTATGCACCTGTCATTTTCGGTTAGTACCACACTAGATGCCAAGGTGAAACTTTGAAAAGCCAGTAACTTATGATAGTATGTTAAAGTTACCGGGAGGGTGGGGGAGCCTTGAAAAGTGGTTTTGTTTGGCCCTTTGTTTTGGTTTACCTTTGTCTATCTCCACAGTGATTTAATCTGCATAAAATGTTCAAAGGAGCTTTTCAAAAAGCCTGCTCTTGTGGAAAGCTTCTTTCTTTCTTTCTTCCTTCCTTCCTTCCTTCCTTCCTTCCTTCCTTCCTTC
Source organism: Prionailurus bengalensis (assembly GCF_016509475.1). NCBI lineage: Eukaryota > Metazoa > Chordata > Mammalia > Carnivora > Felidae > Prionailurus > Prionailurus bengalensis. The sequence continues at coordinate 86,860,831 of NC_057355.1, read as the reverse complement.
CTTTCTTTCTTTCTTTCTTTCTTTCTACCATCCTGCTGCTACCTTGTGTTTAGTTACTTCCATTCATGGAGCTTAAAATATTTCACAAATACTGTTGGGTGGTGTCACCTTCCAGAAAAATTTGGGCTCAGGCACACTGTGAACCTAAAAATTTCTAACAGTACCTTTCTACAGCTCCGCTCCTAGTGCCTAAAGAAGCACCGTCTTCTATGCTAAAACTTATAAGTGCGAGAACTGAAATCCACAAAGATTAAGTCACTCTCAAGGACACAGAGTCATGGGCTGAGCCAGGACCTGAACTCTCCAACTAACAGCCACTTAAGGGAAAAACAAACAAAAATCTACACTCTTGAATAAATGCTCAGCTGTTGAACTTCTGTAATAAGAAACAGGAGGGTGCCGAAACTATGCCCAGAAAGAGGACCTGAGGACCCCACGACGCTGACCTTCGCGTGAGCCCTATCACTGCCGGCCATAGGGAGTCAACATTCACTGGGTGCAGACTCCGCGCCGCCCCTTCTGCTCCAAGGAGGCTGCGGCCGGAAATTCCAGGGCTGGATCTAAGCCCACCCCCTCCTTTTCGCCGGTCGCCCGAACCTCCCAGCCTACCTGTTTACCTGAGATGCGCCTGGCACTGCCTGGCGAGCCGACTCTGGGCGCTCGCCCCGAGTTTCAGAGGCCCGACGCGTGGCCACCACATCAGCCAATCGACGCTCGCTCGGGAGCCTCTCGACCCTGAAGCCCGCCCGCCCGCCTGGGAAGGTGCGCGCGCCCGCAAACGACCGGGCGGGGCCCGATGGGGGAGGAAGCCAGACGCACGCCGCGCGCCGGGGCCACGGGGAACCAAGGCGGAACGGGCGCCCGGCGGGAGCTTGCGGCGCTCACTGGGCATGCGCAAACCGCGGTGCTAAAACCACGGGGCGGGGCTTCTGGAGGACTGTGCCAGCTTGGGAAGTACTTGTAAGAGTTTGGAGAAGAAGACGGATTTAGTAGTTTCCTGTGACTGCGCCGGCTGGACGCTACGGTGTCCACTCCGAGACTACGAGCGCGTTCTATTACAGCAAAATATTGCCCCGACAAAACCTAATCGGGCTAGAGGAGGAAACCTTGTGGTTAAAAACGTGTCTTGTGGCCTCAACTTTAGCCTTGCACTGTCCAAGAAGTTGGAGGAATTGCGGTTTTCTGGTTGGTTTGTGTGTGGTTTGGGATGAGAGGACACCGGGAGGGGGGCATATTGCGAAGTGATGGTTGAATGAAAAGAGCTGAAGTTGGACTCCAGTTGGGTGAGCAAAAAGCAATACCTAGCTCCTGACCAGGGAATATTTACAAACTAAAACTTGAGGGTGGTAAACTTTTTGACTGAAGTACTAGAACGAGATCTGGATGCTTATGTTCAACTAATGGATTCTTTAAGTCTCAGTGTTAAACCTTCCAGAATTAAAGAATTAAGTCCTCAATTCATGTATTTCTGTGTTTAGACAAGAAAGGACTGACATTGTTAAATAACTGCTAGTAATTCAGATGTGGTTTTCTTGTTCCCCATATCAGTATTGCTTTTATAAATGTCACCTTAACTCCTTCAGATACCAAATATTTATTGAGTACATACTATGTGCCTGGAACTCTTCTGGGTGTTTGATAAGCAATAGTAATGGTTTTTTACACCACATCCCCCAGAGAATTGGCATAATAGGAAGTGTGGACAGTTTCCCAACACTTTATTAAATCCAAAAAAGGGGAGTGAAAAAATAAGACATAAAAAATGGGATATAAGTTGGTTGAAACAAAATAGGTTATAATATTCATAAGCTATTGGCTATTTTATTGTAATGAATGGACAGTGTCTGAAGATGTTTGTTACAGATTCAGCTTTGAAATACATTTTTCTTTACTTCAGTCAAGGTCTGAAATAGATATTTATTGACACAAAGTACCATCATATATATGAGACAAATATAGAGAAAATAGAGAAGTAGTATAGTTTGTTAGAGTAGGTAGGAAGGGCATTACAATCAAGAATGACTTCTGAAAAGGTTTAAGGCCACCCCAAATTATGTGTAAAAGGAAGAAGAGAAAGTTGCTTTTCCTAGCTAAGAAATAACAAGAAACAAGGGGGGAGAGTGACCACAACATTGAGAAAATTCAAAACAAATAATGGGTTTGTAAGTTAAATTTAGAGAAAGTGATTATACTATTTTTCTTTGGGTAAAGGTATATTAACCCTAGTTGTTTTTTTTTTTTTTTTAATTTTTTTAACGTTTATTTATTTATTTATTTATTTTCAACATTTATTTATTTTTGGGACAGAGAGAGACAGAGCATGAACGGGGAAGGGGCAGAGAGAGAGGGAGACACAGAATCGGAAACAGGCTCCAGGCTCTGAGCCATCAGCCCAGAGCCTGACGCGGGGCTCGAACTCACTGGCCGCGAGATCGTGACCTGGCTGAAGTCGGACGCTTAACCGACTGCACCACCCAGGCGCCCCATAACGTTTATTTATTTTTGAGACAGAGAGAGACAGAGCATGAGCGGGGGAGGGGCAGAGAGGGAGAGAGACACAGAATCGGAAGCAGGCTCCAGGCTCTGAGCCATCAGCCCAGAGCCTGACGCGGGGCTCGAACTCACGGACCACGAGATCATGACCTGAGCTGAAGTCGGACACTCAACTGACTGAGCCACCCAGACGCCCCTAACCCTAGTTTTTAAAAGCTCATCTGGCTGCTAAAAGTCTAAGGTAAAGAGAAAACCCCATGTTATCTTTCCCTTTGGTAAGTTGTTTTTTCTTCCACCTTTGTATCCAGTGATATCAAACATTAGGTCTTTCTCCCTAGTCCTTCCTCTAACTTACTCAAGGTAACTTTTTAATGTTCTTTTCCTGAATTTTTCAGATCTCAATAGCTATTTTTTTCCCAAACCTCTTCACACCACTGTTGCTCATATACACATTTCTTTATTCTCTATCCTAACAGTTGCCAGTCTGTAAGAAATGAAGGAGACCTATTATAGCGTTCTTTCCTGTTCTCAAGCTAATTATCAAAGATCATCACTTTTAAAAGTTGGGCTTTTGCAGAAATCTCAATAAGGATGAGAGGAAAAAGAAAATGAACTCCCTTTTTTTTTTACAGGGAGCAAAAGAATGTCAGATCATGAATGCTCTCAACTCCACAAATATCTTAAGCCTCCTGCAATGTGCCAGGCACTGCAATCAGTTCTGGAAATAGAGTAATTAATAAAAACTATGTATACAAGTACATGAGAATGCCATGTGCATTTAGGCAGGGTAATCTAGAGAAGTAGAAACAAGATTTCACATATATATAAATCAATTGTATTTCGATACACTAAGGATTACCAATCTGAAAAGGAAATTAAAATCTCATTTACTATGTCATCAAAAAGGATAAAATACTTAGCAATAAACTGAGGAGGTGAAAGACTTGTACACTGAAAAACTATAAAATATTGCTAAGAGAAAATACAAACGGAAAGACATCGTCCTTGTGAATTGGAAGAGAATATTGTTAAAATGTACATAGTACCCAAAGTGATCTACAGATTCAGTGCAATCCTGATCAAAATCCCAAGGCATCTTTTGCATAAACACAGAAAGAAGATTGTAAAATTCATATGGAACCACAAAACACCCTGAATAGTCAAAGCAAGCTTGAGAAAGAACAAAGTGGAGGCCATACAATTCCTGATTTCAAGACATTCTACCGAGCATAATAATCAAGTGGCATTTTCATGCCTCTTGATAATGTCTTCCCTCTGTGCATGTCTGCCTCGGTGTCCAAATTTCCCCATTTTTATAAGGATATAATCACACTGTATTAAGATCACCTAATGACCTCACTATAATTTGATTATTATGCAAAGACCCTCTTTCCAAATAAGGTCTTATTCTGAGGTGCTGTAGATTAGACTTTACATCTTTTTGGAGGGACACAATTCAACACATAACACCACCTTGAGAAACATGAAAATGAAAATATGACATTCCAAAAGTAATGGAATGCAGTGAAAGCAGTGCTAAGAGAGAAATTCATAGCTGTAGATGATTATATTTAAAAAGAAGACCTCTCAAAACAAAAACTTAACTTTATACCGTAAGGAAGTAGAAGAGCAAGCTAAACCTAAACCCGCAGAAGGAAGGAAATAATAAAGATTACAAGTGAGACAAATGAATACTTAAAAATTCTAATAACTTCAACTAGATTGGTGAAGAAAAGAGTAAAGATGTAAGTAAATTAGAAGTGAAAGTGGTGCCATTACTACTGACCTTAGATAAATTAAAATAATTATAAGAGAATATTATGAACATTTGTATGCCAGCAAATAATGTAGATTAAATGCACACATTCCTGAAACACACATTACCAAAACTTACTCTAGAAGAAATAGAAAGATCTCAACAGACCTATAGCAAAGAGACTGAATCAGTAATTAAAATAAAAACAGGGGCGCCTGGGTGGCGCAGTCGGTTAAGCGTCCGACTTCAGCCAGGTCACGATCTCGCGGTCCGTGAGTTCGAGCCCCGCGTCAGGCTCTGGGCTGATGGCTCGGAGCCTGGAGCCTGCTTCCAATTCTGTGTCTCCCTCTCTCTCTGCCCCTCCCCCGTTCATGCTCTGTCTCTCTGTCCCAAAAATAAATAAACGTTGAAAAAAAAATAAAAACAAATCCAAGACTAAATGGCTTTGCTGGGCAATTCTACACATAAAGAAGAATTAACAGTTTTACTCAAAAAAAGAAGAGGAGTAAATGCTTCCTGATATACTCCATGAAATCAGCTTTACCCTTATGCCCTTATACCCTTATACTAATGCCATCACAAGAAAACTACAGACCAGTATCCCCAACCAGTCCCCTTATGATGCAAAAATTCTCAACAACTACTAGCAAGCCAGACTCAAAATCACATTAAAAGGATTTATCCCAGAAATACAAGGGTGGTTCAATATAACTCAATCTATATAACACAACATATTAATATAACAAAGGAAAAATGCCCACATGATCATCTCAATAAATTATAGAAAAAGCACTTGACAAAATTCAACTTCCTTTTATGATAAAATACTCAGAAAAATAGGAATTGAAGGGAACTTCCTTAACATGATAAAAAATCATGAAAAATCCACATGTAACATTCAATGATAATGACTGAAAGCTTTTCCCCTAAGGTCAAGAACAAGACAAGGATGCCTAATATTATCACTGCCATTCACATTGTACTGGAAATCCTAGAGAGAGCAATTATGAAAGAAAAATAAAGGCATCTAAATTGGAAGGGAAGAAGTAAAATTATCCCTATTTGCAAATGACATGATTCTACATAGACAAAATACCAAAGAACCCACAAAAAAATTAATACATGAATTCATCAGAGTTGGAAGACACAAGATCAATAGACAAAAATCAATTGTTTCTATACACCAGCAATAAATAATCCAAAAAGGAAATAAAATACTTTACTACAGAACCCAAAAGAATAAAATATGAGTGATAAATTTAGCCAAAGAGTTTGTGAAAGACTTGTACACTAAAAGCTACAAAACAATGCTGAAAGAAATTAAAGATGTAAGTGGAAAGGTGTTCTATGATTACAGATTAAAAGATGGCACAACTGAATTGCACTACTCTACAGATTCAGTCCAAAGTGATCTACAGATTCAGTCCAATCCCTACAGAAATCCTAATGGCCTTTCTTGAATAAATTGGTAAACTAATCTTCAAGTTCATAGAAAATTGCAAGGGGCCCCAAAGAAATTCAAGTAAACACTTGAACCCCTATACCTCTCACTTTTTTTTCCATTTTTAAAAAATTATGCCTTATTATCTTTTTTAATGTTTATTCATTTTTTCGAGAGAGAGACAGAGTGCAAGTGGGGGATGGGCAGAGAAAGAGGGAGACACAGAATCCAAAGCAGGCTCTAGACTCTAAGCTGTAAGCACAGAGCCCAATGCAGAGCTTGAACTCACAACCTGCAAGATCATGACCTGAGCCAAAGTCAGATGCTTAATCAAATGAGCCTCTCAGGTGCCCCAAAGCACTTCTGGCAGCGGTGGGATCTCACCTTAATTCAAAAGCTAGAAATGATTAAGCTGAGTGAGGAAAGCTTATTGAAAAGCCAACAGAAGCTGAAAGGTAGGCCTTAGTGCCAAATGGCCAAGTTGTGAATGCAAAAGAAAAGCTCTTGAAAGAAATTAAAAGTTCTACTCCAGTGAGCGCAAGAACAAGAAAGCAAAGCAGTCTTACTGCTCTTAGGGAGAAAATTTTAGTGGTCTGCATAGATCAACCAGACACAACATTCCCTTAAGCCAAAGCCTAATCCAGAACAAGGCCCTAACTCTCTTCATTTCTATGAAGGCTGAGAAAGATGAGGAAGCTGCCAAAGAAGAGCTTGAGGTATAAAAAAAGAAGCCATCTGCAGAACACAATAGTGCAAGGTGAAGCAGCCAGATATCTGGAAGATCTAGATAATTAATGAAGGTGGATACACCAAACAACAGATTTTCAGTGTGGATGAAAAAGCCTTTTATTGGAAAAAGATGGCATCTAGGATTTTCATAGATAGGGAGAAGGCAATACCTGGCTTCAAAAGCTTCAAAGAATAGGCTAACTCTCTTATAAGAGTCTAATGCATCTGGTGACTTTAAGTTGAAGGCAATGCTCATTTATCATTCTAAAGTTCCTAGGGCCCTTAAGAACTATGCTAAATCTACTCTGCCTGTGCTTTATAAAGGTAACAACAAAGTCTGGATGATAACAATCTGTTTATAACATGGTTTACTGAATATTTTAAGCCCACTGTTGAGACCTACTACTCAGAAAAAAGAATTCCTTTCAACATATCACTGCTCATTGACAATGCACCTGATCACCTAAGAGCTCTGATGGAGATGTGTGATGAGATTAATGTTGTTTTTAGGCCTAACACAACATCCATTCTGCAGCCCATGGATCAAGGAGTATTTTTGACTTTCAAGTCTTATTATTTAAGAAATATGTTTTGTAAAGCTGTAGCAGCCATAGAGAGTGATTCCTTTGATGGATCCAGGCAAAACAAATTGAAAACCTTCTGGAAAGGATTCACCATTCTAGATGTCATTAATAATATCTGTGACTCATAGGAAGAAATTGAAATATCAACGTTAACAGGAGCTTGGAAGAATTTGATTCCAACTCTCAATGATGACTTTCAAGGATTTAAGACCTCAGTGGTGGAAACAGCCACAGAAGTGGTGGAAATAGCAAGAAAAATGAATTACAAGTGGAGCCTAAAGATATGATTGACTTGCTTTGATCTCATAATCAAACTTTAACAGGTGAGTTACTTCTTAGGCACAAAAAAAAAAGTGGGTTCTTGAGATGGAATCTACTCCTAATGAAGATGCTGTGAGGATCGTTGAAATGAAAACAAAGGATTTAGAATATGACATAAACTTAGTTGATAAAGCAGTGGCAGGGTTTGAGACAATTGAAACTCCAATCTTGAAAGATCTATTGTGGGTAAAATGCTATTAAAGCATGCTACAGAAATATGATTTATGAAAGGAAGAGTCAATGGATGTGGCAAAGGTCTTATTTTAAGAAATTGTCACAGCCATTCAACTTCAGCAACCACCACCCTGATCAATCAGCAGCATCAACTTTGAGGCAGGACCCTCCACCAACAAAAAGGTTATGACCCGCTAAAAGTGCACCTGATAGCATTTTTAGAAATAAAATATTTTTAAGTGAAATTATGTACATTGTTTTTTTTTAGACATAATGCTATTGCACACTTAATAGACTACAGTGTAATGTAAATGTAAATTTTATATACACTGGGTAACCAAAAAATTCATTTGAGTCTATTGTGACATTTGATTTACTGCATGGTCTGGAAGTGAACGCACACGTGATATCTCAGAGGTATGCTTGCACAAAAATTAACTCATAATTAACCAACAACATAAATAAACAGTTAAAACTATAATACTATTATGAGAAAATTTAGGATTAAATCTTTATTACCTTGAGTTTGGCAGTGAATTCTTTGACACCAAAAACATAAGCAACAAAAGAACAAATAGATAAGTTGGATTTCACCAAAATTAAAAACTTTTGGGCATCAAAGAATATTATCAAGAATGTAAAGACAACTTACAGAGTCAGAGAAACATGGGCAAATCATGTATCTAAGAGTTTAATATACAGAATACAGTAAAACCTTGGTTTGTGAGCATAATTCATTCCAGAAACATGCTTGTAATCCAAAGCACTTGTATATCAAAATGAATTTCCCCATAAGAAATAACAGAAACTCAGATGATTGACTCCACAACCTAAAATATTCATTTAAAAATGATTATAATACTGTGATATACAAAATAATAAAGAAACTATAAAATATGAAGAAAAATAAACAAATTAACCTGCACTTACCTTTGAAAACCTTCGTGGCTGGTGTGAGGGAGACAAGAGAGAGGAGGGTTATTGTGTAGGACAACTTTCCAGCTTTCACTAACACTAACAGAATCACTACTCTCTATTGGCTCCATGGAATATTTTCCTGCATGGGGGCCATTGTACATGCTCGCACGTATGTTGACTACAGTACAGTATTAATAAACTCTTGTCGGGGCACCTGGGTGTCATCTGACGTCAGCTCAGGTCATGATCTCATGGTTTGTAAGTTCAAGCCCATGTTAGGCTCTGTGCTGATAGCTCAGAGCCTGGAGCGTGCTTTGGATTCTGTGTCTCCCTCTCTCTCTGCCCCTCCCTCACTTGCCCTCTGTCTGTCTCTCTCTGTCTCTTGAAAATAAATAAAATGTTAAAAAAATTAAAAAAAAACTCTTGTCAAATACTGTATTTAATGTAACTAGCAATAAGGCAGCAGAGGAAAGGGTCTATATCTGCAGGCAGCCTGACCTAGAATGAAGCAAAGCATTCCTAACCTTACTCTTACATGGAAAAGCAAAGGACTGTCCATAGGTGCTTTGAAGTGGCAAAAAATACACTAGTGCCAGTTGTAGGCACCTTCCAATGTTCTGAAAAATCACTGATTGCTGCCAAACATAGTGGCTTGAGACCAAGCATCCGAGCATGAGAGATGATCACCCATAATCCCGCAGTGAGAAAGACACAAAGAACTATTGGCTCAGTTTTGATCATGTGACATTTGGCATCACATACTACTCATATTGCAAGACATTGCTTGTTTATCAAGTTAAAATTTATTGAACATATTTGATCATCTTGCAGAACACTCACAGAACAAGTTACTCAAAATCTGAGGTTTTACTGCTTATAAAGAACTCTTACAACTCAATAACAAAGATAGTCCAATAAAAAAATAATCAGTGGACTTGAATAGATATTTCTCCAAAGAAGATATACAAATGGCTAACAAGCATGTGAAAAGATGGCCAACTTCATTGGCCACTGAGGAAATGCAAATTAAAGCCACAATGTGATACCACCTCCTCATGCAGACTAGGATGGCTATAATAAAAAATAAATAAATAAATAAATAAATAAATAAATAAAACTAAAGGAAAATATGTTTTGGGAGGAATGTGGAGAAGTAGGAAGACTTGCACATTTCTTTGGATATGTAAAATAGTATAGCCCCTGTGGAAAATAGTTGGTAGTTGCAATAATCCCATTCCTATGTATATACTCAAGGAAAATGAAAAATATATGGCCACACAAAAATTTGTACACAAATGTTTATAGCAGCATTATTCTTAATAGCCTAAAGGTGGAAACAATCCATCAATAAATGAGTGAATAAATAAATTGTGGAACATAAAACGGAATTATTACTCAACTGTAAAAATGAATAAAGTACTGATACATCCTACAAAGTGGGTGTATTTCTTTTTTTTTTTAATTTTTTAATGTTTATTTATTTTTGAGAGAGAGAGACAGAGTATGAGGAGGACAGGGGCAGAGAGAGAGGGAGACACAGAATCCAAAGCAGGCTGCAGGCTCTGAGCTGTCAGCACAGAGCTCAACGACCAGCGACCAGGCGGTGAGTATTTCTAAAACATGATACTAAGTGAAAGAATTTAAGCATGAAAGGTTACATATTGTATAATTCCTTTTATATGCAATATTCAGAATTAGGTAAGTCCATAGAGACAGTAAGTATATTAGCAGTTGCCAGGAGATCGGAGAAGGATAAAAGAGGAGTGATTACTCAAAGGGTATGAGACATTCTTCTGGGTCAAATGTGAGTCATTAACTAAATTAATATTTATTAAATGCCTACTATGTTCTAGACAGTATTTCAGTCACTCTTGCATGGACTTGACATTCAAAAAGAGGTAAAGACTAGGAATAAACAAATAAATACAGAATATATGTAGGTGTTGAAAATGTAATGGAGAAAAGTCAGGCTACATAAAGAGTGAAAAAGTTGAGAAGTTCAATTTTAGACATGTAAAGTTATCTGTTAAAGTAGCTTTTGTGGAGATGCCTAAAGGAAGGAAGCAAGTCATGGGAATGTCTAGGAAAAGAACATTCCTGGCACAGGGAAAAGCAAATGCAAAAAAAATGGGAGCATGCTTGAAAAGTGTTCAAAGGAATACTAAGAAAATCAGTGTGATGAGAACAGGGTGAAAGAGAAGGGTGTTAGGAAATGAGTCTGGAGAGGTAGTGAGAGCCATATTGGGCATCTTTTGGGCTTATGGCTAGGACTTTAGATTCTATTCCAAGGATGACAGGAGGCCGCTAGATGGTTTAGAACAGGTAATATCTGAACTATGCTTTAAAAAGATAACTCTAGCTACTGTAACCACAGTATTGAATTCAGTTTATAAGAAATGTCACATCCATAAGTGCCTAGATTACCAATTCTGAGAGCAGGAAATGTCTGGCTTTCCCACCCAACTCTTCCACTAAGTAGTTTGGTGACATAGGTGAGGTCCTCAATCTCTTCCCACCTCAGTTTCCTAAACTGTCAAATAAGGAAGTGATTAAAGTCTCTTCCAGGTCTATTATTCTATGATTCTAGAAAGTTAATATAGGCTTCAGTATCATATGAGCTCTTTTACTTAAACTAGTGATTCTCTCACTTAAGGGCACTTTTGCCCTGCAGAGAACATTTAAGAATGTCTGGAGACATTTCTGTTTGTCACGACTTGGGATGGAGTTGCTACCAGCAGCTAATGGGTAGAGGGTAGGGATGCTGTTAAATATCTTGCATTGCACAGGACAGCCTCCCACAACAAAGAATTATCTGCCCCAAAATGTTAATGGTGCCATTGTTGAGAAACCCTGACTTAATACACAGAAAATTCATACCTTTCATACATAGGCAATTTGTGACACCAAAGTCTAGGATACCACAAGCTATTTACTGTGAATAATTTCACAGTAAAATTTTTTTTATGTATAGAAAAGTTGAAATTAAAATTAGAACATAAAAACAACACAGCTAGTGATTCAGAGAGAGGCCTCCTAAATTATATATACTTAGGTTCAAAGAATACCTCAAATACTCAGTGTGATTTCAGGCAAGTTACTTAATCTGTATGCCGGTATAAAATGAGGATAAGAATATCTGTCACAGAAATATTGTGAACAAGATAATGGGTTACAAAATGCTCAGCCCATTGCCTGGCATAAGCATTAAATGAAGATTGTCATTATTACAATTTGCTAGGCAGGCTGAATATGGCAGGTGAGTTGCAGGTTCTCTCCACTTTTCCAGAATCTTCCAGATTTCCCCCTCCCCAATTCTCTTTTGTTTTGTTTTTTTATTTTTAGGTTTATTTATTTGAGAAAGAAAGCACCGGAGGGAGGGGCAGAGAGAGAGCGGGGAGAGAGAGAATCCCAAGTAGGCTTGTCAGTGGAGAGCCTGAGCAGGGCTTGAACTCACGAACCAAGAGATCATGACCTGAGCCGAAGTAAGACACTTAACTGAGTGTCTAATCTTCCATGAACCAAGATTTTAGACATCTACTCTACCAACCTTTTTAGAATTGAGTCTAAAATTAGTTTTGATTGAAGGCTGGGGAAGCTCTCCTAGGAGCAAAATGCATAGATTTCTGCACGTTGACCACACAGAAGTCTTAACTTCTAGATTCCAAGCGATGTCCCAAATAACAGAACTCTGATACATATATGACCTCTAAGTGTTATTCCTGTCATATCACAATAAAATATTTTAAAAAGTTTCCCAAGTAATTATTTTGTTCACACTGTCCAGTAAAGTCCCTTGGAATTTAGAAATGTTCTGTTAGATAATGGGAAAATCTAATGTACCAGAACCTAAGATCTGTCCTAAATTATAACATGATGCCTTGGTATTTGTAAGTTATAAGCCATTAAGAGCTTAGAGCAATGATAGACCCACAAATTTTAAAGCATGAGTCTTTCACTTGTAAATAGCATTTCTTCAATACTTCTAATACTTCTGTATAAGAATATTATGGAATAATGGGTCTTTTTGAATAGTTCAAGAGTTATAATCTCTCCCAACTTTCTACCCTATTCCATGGATGGACTTGGGAGTACTCTATTACATGGATGTATGCCAAATTCTGCATTTGTGGGTCTGTGTTTTGACACCTAAATAAAAGAGTCTATGGGCCTACAGAGGCTATGTATCTCTTAGTAAATGGTATTTTGAGATGTGGGTCCAGTCATAGTTGGAATACCATGGGGTTATACTGTATTTTCTAGTGACACACTAATGAAGTTGACTTTAAGTTTGAGGAAAACAAATTTTTTCAAAATGTGCAAATACTGTCATTTTAAAATATAGCTCTTCGATGAATGGATAAAGAAATTGTGGTTTATACACACAATGGAATACTACGTGGCAATGAGAAAGAATGAAATATTGCCTTTTGTAGCAATGTGGATGGAACTGGAGAGTGTTATGCTAAGTGAAATAAGTCATAGAAAGACAGGTACCGTATGTTTTCACTCTTATGTGGATCTTGAGAAACTTAACAGAAGACCATAGGGGAGAGGAAGGAAAAAAAAAAAAACAAACAGGTTAGAGAGAGAGGGAGCCAAAACGTAAGAGACTCTTAAAAACTGAGAACAAATTGAGGGTTGATGGGGGGTGGGAGGGAGGGGAGGGTGGGTGATGGGCATTGAGGAGGCCACCTGTTGGAATGAGCATTGGGTGTTGTATGGAAACCAATTTGACAATAAATTTCATATTTAAAAAAAAATAAATAAATGAAAATAAAATATAGCTCTTTATTCCTAAACTTTTCCCCAAAGTAGTAAACAATGCTGTTTATTTTCCAATATATTCTCCCCTCCTTCCATAATGTTTTTTTTCCCCCCTAGACTCATTGCCACACAGCAAAATACTATTTTTCCCAACCTCACTCGTACCTAGGTATACTCCATGTGGCCAAGTTCTGACCAATGAGATCTGTATAATTTCCAGGTCTTTTTTTATGCTTCTTGTCTTTCTCTTCTTTCTGCTGGCCGGAACCTTATTCATGGCTTACATGAGGGAAAATAAATTTCTATCTTATTTAAGCCACTGTTGTTTTGGTCTTGAACAGTAGCTGATCCAATGGCCCAATACAAAAACTTTATTCCAACAAGACACTGAAGACATTATTAGATATTTATGTTCAGTGAGTATTTTAGGGTACCTGGCAGTTAAGTTTCTAGCCATTCTAATTATGTAGTTCTCAACCAAATAATCATTTTAAAATAATTTAATTTAAATAATCATTTAAAAATATAAGCTTGACACTTTAGGAGTTTTGCTCTGATATCAGGGCATTACAGAATTATATAAAAATAATAATAGAAAGAGTAATCTATCTAATGATAGAAAGGAAATCTGAAACAGTAGGTCAAGTAAATTTTCCTTCCCGCCCCCCCCCCCCCCCCCCCCCCAGCGCTAAACCTCCCAGAATTCCAATATTAGCTACAGGCAAATTTGGCTGCAGGTAAGAGATACATCCCATAATCAGAGCTCTTAGCACAGTGGGTATTTGTTGATTCTAGATTAACACTGGCTGAGTCCCGGCTTCAGAATATTCTTATACCTAGATCTTATCTCCTCAACTATTCTAGAGGTGTAGGACTAGAAATCAGATGTGATGGCAGGCTTTGCTTATTTTACTCAAAAAAATCTGCTCTAGCCCAAAGAGTTTAATAATTGGTAGTAATTTTCTAACAGAGTATTTGGAACTATGTCTAGGAGGGTCTTCTCACTGAATCCATACAGGTGTTAAGAGACTGAGGTCTTAGTGAGACCATAAACCTGCACCTACCTCCTCTGGATAAGATATTCAGAGATTAAGGACCTCATGGAATTGGTGAAGGCTATCTTTACATTGATCCAACTGAAGAAAAAAAAAAGGCTACCTTTAAATCTTGATTTGGGAGTATCAAGGAGTATCTCAGGAAGGCAAAAGTTTTACTTATATTGCAATATGGTAGTATCTCCTCCATTAGATTATATGCTCCACTAGGAATTTTAACTGTTACATTGCCAGTACGTAGGAAAGTGCTGATACTTAGTTAAGCTTTCAGTGAATGAATCTAGAATTTTGTTCAGTGTGTGCCTTGGGGTTTAATAGTTGTGACATTGTTTTTAACTTAAAAAAATTCTCCACTTATATATATGAAGAAATAAATTAATTTGGGGGCATTTAATTATTTTGGTTTTCTGTGTGACAGAATGTAGTTTGGCCTGCGGCTAATATTGAAATCTACAATCCTGTTGCTATTAGAAGAGGGAATTCTGGAACCAAATCCCAGAGACATTATTAACTTGTGGTGTGATCCTGGGAAACTCAGTGTCCTCACTGGACGATGAGGGAAATATTTCCTATGAGCTCTGAAAGTCTGATTTAAGTGCTTAGTATAATAACAGGTTCTCAATATTTGTTGAATACGTGATTCTATATTGCACTTAATACTTCATGTTTAGTTTGTAAAAGACTCAAACATTGCTCAAAAGCTTTTATCTAAATAGCAAAAATTTCTGAAAACTATTTCATGGCAAACATTTCAAACTTGGTAATTTTAATCAAATATTTGACCAAATATGAGAAAATTTATTTTTGCGTATCTGATCCACAAGCAGCAAACTCCCCAATTCCTTACTTTCAACAGTTTTGCCAGTCAGTTACCATTATTACCAGCTTTTAATAGCTCTGCCTCAGAAATAAAAACAAAACATGAAACTAATTATTGTATTTTGCATATTTAAGTGGAAATCATATACAGTAAGTTTTAATCATACTATATTGCTGATACTCCACTGTTCCTGGCTTTTTCATAATTGGCAATTTCATATGGTTCAAAGTGAATATATTTAGTATTAAATAGTGTGTTTAAGAACTAATATGACAATAGGGGCTCCAAATCCTCTCCAAATACCTTTTACTGGTATCATCTCCTACCTGTTATAAGTGCGGCAGGTATTTTTCTGAATTTCATTATATTGTGTCTCTTCTACATAGCACTTGTAACTTGTGGTTTAAAAACAGTATAAATTAGCATTTATGTTTTGCCAAATATCCTAAAGGGCTAGTGTGAACAATTAAGTGTTTTAAAGAGAGAATATACTGATAGTTCCTTAATGTTCCTTGATCATTTAGGTTCGTGGTTCACAAACTTTAACGCTCTCAAGAAATCACTGGAGAACTTACTAAAACTCAGGTTTCTGAGCCCTTTACCCAGGGATTCTGATTCAGTAGATATGGGTGGGGCCATGAATTTGCCTTTCTTGCAAACTCTCACATCGTGCTTCTGTTCCTGGATGCTAAGTTCATACTTTGAGAATCACTGACCTAGGGTACCTATGACACTTCTCTGTAGTAATGCCTCTTCTTTATTTTGGTTTTTCAGTAAATAAAACTCAGGTTGATGAGTTGTGATAAATTCCCTTAAGCCAAAACCATTTCTCTGTGAAGTACTACATTACCCTAATTGCAAGGTCACTGCAAATGGGATTTGCTTTCTCGTTTCTACTGCCCACAATTTCAGGACAACTAACTCCAAAGAACTTATCCACCTGTCCGTTCTTTAGGACCTCCCAGTGCGCCTGCTTGCCGGGAGGGCAAGGGTCGCCCCAGCCCGGGCCGCTAGGCCGGAGACGCTTCTTTACTTGCGTTATCAGAGGCAGCACGTCCAGCTTGACAAACCGCAGGCAGCTCCCGATAGGGAAGCGCGTGGGCGCCAATCTAGGAGACCAAACCCGCCTCACCGCGGCAGCCAGCCCGACCCCATCCGCGAGTCTTTTCTCCCCCGAGGTCCTTCTCGGAGCCCAGGAAGCCTAGCAGCGGCGAGAGAGCGCCCCTGAAAGGGTGCAGCGGGCAGGTTCGGACCCGCGGCACATCACGCGGCGGCGAGTGTGCGCCCTGAGCCTCCACCTCCGAGCAGTCGCCGGATTGCAGCCTCACTCGGCGCAAGGAACTGCCCAGCCCCGGCTCTCTCGATCGGGAGAAGCTGTGCAGGTCGGTAGCGAGGCCGGCGAGCTCGCCCACTCATCTCGGCCCACTCCGTCGTCCTGGGCGTTCGAAGATGTCCGCCAAGCCCGAGGTCGGCTTCGTGAAAGAGGCTTCTCGCCAGATCCTGGCCGGTGGTTCCGCTGGTAAGGCCGCCCCGCTAGGGGCCAGTCGCTTTTCCTTTAGCGTGTCGGAAAACTTTTCTCAGACAGTCCTGGCATCCGAAGTTTCCCGTCTAAATGCAGCGCTCCAGGCGCAGCGCCTGAGCCCGCCGAGGGCCAGAGCAAAGGAAGCCGGGAGCCGGCGGTGGGAGGCCGGTGCCCCAGGTCAAGTCGCCGCCGCGCCGCGCCGCGCCGCGCCGCCGCTCTCGGCTGCCCCGCCTTCTGCGCCCTCGGCCTGAAATGCAAGCTAGGCAGCCCCAAGGCCTGCAACTTGGAGGAGGCCTTGATTCCTAGCTGGTTATTTTACTTGAAGCGATCCAGCTTGCGTCAGCCTTAGCTCTGCTATCATTTGCAGCTTCTTTCTTCTGGGCTAACTCAGATCTTACATAACTCCTGCCTCCGTCATTCGAGTGTGTACCTCAGCACTCCACAGGTTTTCTTAGTGCAGAGAGTGCTTGCTGGGGGCTATTCGTGCCTTAAATAGGCATATTAAAATTAAATGCATATGTTAACACACATAAACACCTTTGATATAAGGGGTTCACAATTTATGGAGAGTTACGTTGTGGGAAAAAAACTAGAAAAAATTTGTTGTAACTAATCATGGAAATAATTACTAAGTGTGGCTAGAGAAAATAAGAACCCATGAGATTATGTTGTGTGGATGTGTTTTAAAGATACTTTAGAATATAAATCATGAGTTGATTGAAAATTTAAGTTTTCATAGCTGTGACACATTTTTATTTTAAATTTATAGAGTAATTTATAAATTACTACAATTCACTCAGCACCATAAAACATTTTTGTAAGTGTAGATATTCTCTTAAGACGTTATACTATGGTAACTCTAGTAAATCATATAGGGAGAGTGACTAGATGTCTAATGTTTAACGTCAACTAGGAAAATTTATTTTCAAATACACTTGGACTTCTTATAAAGGCCTATTACAAATTATGACTAGTTATCATTATGTCGTGAACTATTTGCATCTCAGGAGTACCACAAGCAACCACATGTATCAATCATGGTCTGTACAGTTTATAAGGATGGTATTTCATTAATATGACCATCAAGGCATTCATCTCTTATATGTGATTATGCTTTGTCCATCCATAATTATGATGTCAGTGGCCACACTGTCTGCTTTTTTAGTTGTTTCCCAGAAGTGATGATGAATTTGCACCAATTTAGTCACCGGGTCAAATTCCATAATATCCCAGACTGCCAGCTCTCCCTGACTGGGTTGATTTCAGAGTCCATGACCCTGATCAAAGAAAACTTAGCTGTCCGAATGGGAGAGTAAGGCAAATTGGTGAACATCCTAATCTCTAATTAATGATTCAAAGCATCTCTGTATTGGCTTAGATGATCATACTAGATCTTAGACACAGCTAAACTCAAGGGTCAAACTGTAACCTACTTACATGTTTTTGTTGGTTGATAAATATTTGGCACAAATGTGTGATGTCATCATATTCTTATAGTTGTAACTAATATGAATGAAAATTAGTATATGTGTAAGGTAAATTAAACATAGTGTGGTTGGTTTATAGATTTGGTACTATGGAATCACTGATAAATGTTGAAAGTAATGTACACTTTCATCATAGTGAAAGGAGATCGTGTTTTCTACTTAGGCAATAATATTTTCATAAAGCTTTATATTTACTGGTTTTTAATAAATGCAGATTAATCATATTACATATACTAGGTAAAGGGCCAAAGAGAAATTAATATACAAGAGATGTGGAATTTTAATAAATATAGAAAATGCGTTTGAATCTCTAGCGCTAAAGTTCTCATTACTGATAATGTCATCAAATGCGGCACCTCTGTGTGTGTATTATATGACCTTTTGAGGGTCAAGGTTAAAAATACATTTTGGCTTTCTTAAGGGGGAAAAAAGCTGGGGAAGTTTATTGCAGAAATACCAGGGAATCTCTTGGAATTCAACGTCTGGATGCATTCCTGGAAGAGACTGGAACCAGGAGCTAGAGCACTGAGGAGAATTCAGGAAGTCATCCTTTACCTTTCCTCACGTTGTCAAATGGTTAAACATTTCCAAGGCAGCAGGTTCGTGGTGAATAGTAGGGTCACCAGTAATACTAATACAGCTGCTAGGATGGCTTGCCATATTTCCATAGATTTGTCTGGTAAGGAGTAAACATGCCCAAACGGATTCAGATAGCTAATTACTTAGGAAAAGCAGGTGATATGGTGGTGTCATTTCCCTGTGTCCCTTATTCCATGGGCAACACCAAACTGAAGATGCCAGTTGGTAGATGGTATGAGCAGCGGGTCACTCTACTGTCGAGGAGGTGCCTCAGAACCACAGCCAAGCAGTTTTATTGACTTACACTGAAGGCTGCAGCTTCCCCCAAGTGGGAATGAGGTGGAAAGTCTTGAGTTCAACTGAAACTGGGGCGATACATGAGAAATGGCCTCATGGTAGTCTTCCCTA
The DNA here is from genome assembly GCF_016509475.1 of Prionailurus bengalensis. Classification (NCBI taxonomy): domain Eukaryota; kingdom Metazoa; phylum Chordata; class Mammalia; order Carnivora; family Felidae; genus Prionailurus; species Prionailurus bengalensis. The sequence goes on along the minus strand of NC_057355.1, from coordinate 86,841,780 downwards.
AGATAACAGGAGAAACAGCTTCTCTGCCTTTCCTCACCAGGCTGCTTATCTTCCCTTAGACCAGAAGAAATCATCGGGCATTCTGCCAAGACTCGAATCAGTCTGTGGCCTAGCCGTGTCCACAGGTTATGTGGAGATGTTCAAGGTTGTCAGTGTGCCATACTGTGGAGGTATTTCCCTGTGCTCTTGTGGTACCTTCAGACTTTTTTATGAAAAAAGAATTTTTCTTAATGTTTATTTATTTTTGAGAGAGAGAAAGACAGAGCGTGTGAGGGAGAGGGGCAGAGAGAGGGGGAAAGACAGAATCTGAAGCAGGCTCCAGGCTCTGAGCTGTCAGCACAGAGCCTGACATGAGGCTTGAACTCAACAAACTGCGAGATCATGACTTGAGCCAAAATTGGACACTTAACTGAGTGAGCCACCCATGGGCCCCTATCAATCTTTTTTTCTTACAATTGGCTGCTATTTTCTGCTCTGCCATCCACATGACAGAATGTGGTTCCTAACAGCTCTTGAATTTACATTCTCTTCACTTCTATAGAGATAGTGAGAGACTAACTTGCTTTTTTTTTTTTTTTTTTTCCATTTCTCATGTAAAATCCTGGGGGAAAGACTCAAGATGACCCAGTTTTGGATAAGGGCCCACCTCTGCACCAATAAATGGTAGCCAGTACCCATGTGGATGGGTGGGGCCACAGTGGGCATGGGGATTTCGGGGAAGATTTATTTTCCAGAGAAGTTAGACACATTATGAGATAGGCAATAGATGTTTTTCATAACAAAATATGTCTGTCTTATATTAAAAGATGGTTTGTGATACTTGCATTTCAAAAACCAAAGAGATTGATACACTTACACTTGCTTGGACAGTATACATCTAAAGATTGGACTCGAGCTTGTAGCTATAGCTAATATGTAAAAGTATTGTTACCAATGGCAACTTTGTTTTATATGATGAAAGCTATGCCTAGGACAAGTCAGTATGTACTGAAGTTTTACAGAGTAGGCTTCTAGTCTGTATTTTCAGCTTCAAGTAATTGCATAAGTTTCACGTGAAAGAATAGAAGCCAATGATGAGAACTTAAGGAAAATCAGCAAGGCCAAACACTGCAGAGGTGGTAAGGATGAGAGTGAGAAGAGGCCATTGGATTAGACCCTTGGTGCTCGAAGGGTGAGCCGTGGACGAGCAGCAGCAGAGACATGGTAGCACCTGGAAGCTTGTTAAAAATGTAGGGTCTCAGACCTCACTCCAGACCTGCCATATCAGAATCTGTATTATAGGAAGGACCTCAAGTCATTTGTTTGCACTTTCCAGTTTTAGATGCCCTGCATTAAAAGACTTTTGAGGAAAAGAGATTTTATAGAGGGGAATCAGATTTCAGAGGGTTACAAGTTAAAACATTCTTGGTTTTCACTGCTGACCAGAGAGAGAAGAATGAATTCTGTAAGCCTTATTATGTGCCCCCAGTTTAGCTGTCAGGCTTATTTACCACTCCTCTCCTACACATGCCTTTCAGTTTCTGCTAAATACTTGAATGTTACCTGTACCTTTCCACCTTTATTCCCAATTCCTGGAATGTCTTCCTCTTATTTTCTCTAGCTATTGAAATTCTACCCATTTTCCAAGGCCTAGCTCGAAAACTGTTTTCTGAAGGAATGTTGTCCAGATGGCCTCTACAGCCTCATGCAGCTCAACACTCTCATTAACATGTGAATAGCGCAAATAATAACATTTATTGAGTAAATACTAAACGCTAGACCCAGTTCTAGCTTTAAATGGATCAACGTGTTTAATCCTCACCACAACTCCAGGGTAAAGAAACTGACCTACAGAGGGCCTAGTTAATTTGCCTATGGTTGCTCAAGCATGCAACCATTTCTGTAGGAAATCAGGATAGGAGAGGCACCAGAAAAATATCATTTACATTATCAGACATTTTTAGAATTTGGAGAGATCAAATCAAGTCTACTATCCCTTATTGTCTTTATAGCTCTTTAATTTATATCTCTTAAAAGAGTTCTTTTATCTACAAATACCATTCTTGTAGTCTTTCTGCTAAATGATAGGTTGTTCTCTCTAAACAATTTCATGTGTATGGGCACAAGATTAGCTTTTAGCTAAAAGAAATTCCCAGTCCATTCAGGGCCTGTATGTGAAGTTGGGTAGGTTGTACACTGAAAAAAAGGGCTGTGGCCATTGGAGCAAGTGGGAGCTGAAATCTAGCCCATGCTGATTCATAATCCATGTATCCTAGAGTAGAGATGCATCCACCTGGGGGAGAAGGGACATCTTTTTCTATTACTACCAAATGTCGGGTAGCAAACCTGACAGCAACACTGACAGAATTCCCCCAAGCTTGCTAGAGTTCCCAAGGTACCTGGGCCTCAGTATTAGGCATCATTCCCTTGTCTGCTCACCATCAGGGCTCCAGGAAGTTTCCCTTCTATGACATGTCTTCCTTGGGGCCAGGAACTCAACTTTACCTCAGACCCTCCCATTCTCCTTAATTATCAGTTTGGATTCTTCCATGTGTTTCCAATGCTCATGGGGTTCTTCACATGAAATGTAGAAGCCTTTTAGGCTCACTCAGATGGTAATTCTCCCCAAGTTCCCACTGGACTTTTTGCCTCTAACATCAGAATTTTCCAGGGTCTTTGGCAAGTCCTCTTGGATTCCTGAGAGACCTTGCTCTCCCAGAGCCTGTCAGGCTCCCTCCTGAGAGCTTGTCTAGGCCCTGCCCACTGAATTCTCTTGCACGTCTCTAGGACCCTCCTCCTTCTACCTCCCAGAATCTTATATTCTTAGAAGTCTGCAAGTGCTACTCAGAGAACTTCCTAGAGAATTTCCCCTCCTTATATTATTTACATGGTCTCCATGCATGCAGGACACTGATTTCTTCCCAGAATTTCCAGGCTCCTCACCAGCCCCACCCTAGTTCCTTGTATCTTGTAGGCACACCCCCATCACATCTCCAATCACAATTTTTATTTTGTGTGTCTTCCTGGAGATATTTCGGTGAAATTATTTAGTCAAACTATCCTGGAAACAGGTTTTCCAATTTTGTACTAGACACAGTTCAAGTACTTTGTGCAGTTTCTCATTAATCACCTTCAAGGGGTCAAATGACAAGGTGAAAGGAGAAACCTTTTTTAGGGGGAAGGAAACCTAGGATTCATGGATAGGTCTCTGGGAAATTAGCTATTAACAGTATATATAAAATGTGCATTATACTGAGGGGAGAGAGTTAAGGCTTTCAACCTAAAAGGTAGCTAAAATGGTATTGGATAATTTGAAATCTTATTTTTTTTTAAACTCCTTGTCTTGTATATCATACTTATATATATATGATATACATATATATATATATATATATTCATTTTCACAAGAATTCTACTTTTGCTTGCTTTAACCCATAATAGTTAAAATACAGTTAAAAGAAGTGCCTTAATAGGCAGTATGTGTACTAGTCCTCTGGATTTTAATTAGGACTAAGTAATAAAAGTGTCGATGCACCCGGGGGGTAATCAAGGTTAAAATTTTTATCAAGGAAAATTCTTGCATCCATTAGAATGGGTGCAAAGGAGGCACACATGTGATTTGGATAAATGGCACCTTTGGAACTTCAGGATTTGGGAAACTGCAATTGTTTGATAATAAATAGCAGGTTGTAGTGAAACAGGTGAGCCTTTATGACACATCAGAGGAAGGCTGGAACCCATTATCTGGGTAATTAGGGAGGAAAAATTCCCCTTATTTCAACCACATAGGAGGAAACAACTCTACTGTTCAAATTAATTATAAAATACCTTTAAGGGATGCATTTTAATGAAAATGTAGTCTTATCTCTCTTAAAGGAAATCTAATCCTCAAAAATATGCATTTAAGAACAAAATATGAACTGCATAACCACATTTCAAAGGATTTCCTGGTTTCCTTCACTGAAAGACCTTTAAAAAATTTTTTTAATGTTTTTATTTATTTTTGGGAGAGAGAGAGAGAGAGAGAGAGAGAGAGAGAGAGAGAGAGAGGGAGGGAGGGAGGGAGGGAGAGGGAGAAAGTGTGAGCTGGGGAGACACAGAATCCGAAGCAGGCTCCAAGCCATCAGCACAAAGCCTGACGCAGGGCTGGAACTCACACACTGTGAGATCATGACCTGGGCTGAAGTTGGACGCTTAATTGACTGAGCCACCCAGGTGCCCCGATGAAAATGTAGTCTTATCTCTCTTAAAGAAAATCTAGTTCTTAAAAATATACATTTAAGAACAAAATATAAATCTCATAACCACATTTCAAAGGATTTCTTAGTTTCCCTCACTGAAAGGCATTTTTAAATTTTTTAAAATGTTTTTATTTATTTTTGAGAGAGAGAGAGAGAGAGAGAGAGAGAGCGAGCGAGCGAGCTGGGGAGGGGCAGAGAGAGGGAGACACAGAATCCGAAGCAGGCTCCAGGCTCTGAGCTGTCAGCACAGAGCTTGATGCGGGGCTCGAACCCATGAACCGTGAATCCATGACCTGAGCCAAAGTCAGATGCTTAATTCACTGAACCACCCAGGCATCCCTGAAAGACATTTTAAAAACACATGTATAACATGTGGGTACGTGATTCAATTGACGTAAAAATGTGAATCAATGTTTGCACAACATCTTAGGAACACTTTGTTAAACCAGCCCTTCCTTGTCTCCCTTGCCCACGCACTGCCCACCGCTCCCAGTCTTGACTACAACATCTCAGAGCACTGAGAACCTGGTGTTTTAGGTAAAGCATAGTAGATGCTTGGAAATGTTTGCTGACTATACTAATGAATAAATATTAGAAGCATAAGCCACAAAATATATTATTAGGGTCCAACTCTGAAGAGAGAGAAGTATGCTGGGGTTCAAGCCATCAAACAACCAGTATTTGCAACAGAACTTTCTTTTCTTTCAACAATATTTTCTTTCATTGTAATCATTTAGTAATTGAAATGAAAAAATTGTCTTCAGGTCTGAAGTGTCTGCCACCTTCTGAGGAAGAGGTCCATGATAATTTTTAAAATTTATGTATTATCTTGGGGCGCTTGGGTGGCTCAGTCGGTTGAGCATCCAGCTTCAGCTTAGGTCATGATCTCACGGTTTGTGAGTTTGAGCCCTGTGTTGGGCTCTGTGCTGACAGCTCAGAGCCTGGAGCCTGTTTCAGGTTCTGTGTCTTCCTCTCTCTCTGCTCCTCCCCTGCTCGTGCTCTGTCTCTCTCTCTCAAAAATAAATACACATTTAAAATTTATGTATTATCTTTTGTTCCAGGACCCCAAAATGAAAAGAGATTCACAGATCATTTTCAAACATCTTTATGATTTAAGTAGATGGTATCTTAAAATGGCAATAAATGAAACTAGGTTAAGGGACTTCTATGGGATTCTTAACTGTTTTAGAATTTAACTGCTTTTCCTCATTAATTTATTTTTCTTTTGGTTTTAAACTATTCTATTTGTGTCAGTTATTTCCATACTTTGACGTGATCAAGGTTTATGCCATTCTAAATATTCTATTAGATCTCTATCTTTTGATCCCTTGTATCACTTTGCTGGGACTGTCTGAACAACGTACCACAAAGTAGATGGCTTAAAATTCCAGGAATTTATTGTCTCACAGTACTGGAGGTTAGAAGTCTGAAACAAAGTGTGGGCAGGGCTGGTTTCTTCTGGAGGCAGCAAGGGAGAATTTGGTCCATGCCTCTGTCCTAGCTTCTGGTAGTTGCCACCAATCTTTGTGTTCTTTGGCTGTTATCACATGGCTTTCTCTTCCTATCTGTCTCTGTGTCTGTCCAAATTTCCATCTTTTTATAAGGGTATCATTAGATTAGGGCCCACTCCAATCCAGTATGACCTCACCTTAACTTGATTACATTTGTAAAGACCTATTTCTAAATAAAGTCACATAGCAGAGTTTAGGACTTGAACATATCTTTTTTTTGGGGGGGGGGGACGCAATTCAACCTACAACAGGCATTTGATTGTATTTTTCTCTTCATGTTGTAATTCTCAAGTTAGTGTTACTTATCTCAAGCCATGGTCCTATGTTTCTCTTCCTTTCATTGTCAACCTTTGTGGAAAGTTCTTCACTTCGTTTCCAACCTACTATAATTGGCATATCTGTCTTTCCCTTTCTGCCCAAACTGTTAACTACTGCTTTTCATTCCTAATTTTACCTATTCTTTGTAAAACTTCACATGTCTGACCAATTTTTCTCTTTAAAGTTGTCTCTGCTATTGACTGTTATCTTCTTATTCATATCCAATCACTTCTTTACTGTTTCCTTTGCTGGTTCCTCTTTTTTCCTTTCCTCAAAAATTGGCATTCTCTGCTCCACACACTCTGAGCTCCCCGAGCAAGCCCATCTGCTCTCTGGCTTCAGTATTATCCATTTGCAGGTAACTCCCTGATATTTCCAACTTCTCTGTGTCTTGCAGACTCAGATTTCTAACTTATACAGTAAAAATATCATGGGATCAAGAGTTATGTGAACTCTTAGTGATTTTCAAAGGTAATGTTTTAGAGGTAAATTTTGAAACTAATATTAGACCATCAAATACCATTTTTCTTTGTTGTATTGTTGTACTCACCCTTATTTTGAGTTGTCTTTCTCATTCATTCTTTTTGTTAACTTAGCGGGTTACAACTGACCTTTTCTGGGTGTTTGTTTGGGTTATATGGATCTTTCCTAATTATTAGATAATTAAGATCAGACAAACAGGAAACAGTAAGATAAATCTTAAGTGTTCACATTTACTGAAGATTACTATGTATAAAGCATCTTACTTTGCTTAAATGATTGATGTTAATTGTAATATCTTGAGGATGAGGAAAGTGAAGCTTGGAGAAATTAAAAACTTGTTCAAGGCGAGTGATGGAACATGAACTCAGACTCTGTTTTCTTTGCTTTCAAAGTTTGTATTCCTACCCGCTACCTCACCCTGCCTCATGGGGTACAAAATGAGAAACCAGGTTAGCAGCCCCATACAGAGTATTGTCTCCATAAGACCTTTTTTCCTTCAGGCTGGGTTAAATATTGTAGCTGCTCAAGGAACTTGTGCACTGATGAACAATCAGGATCTGCCTCTGGTGCAACCTGGCTCTTCCTTGTTTTTGCCAGATCTCTAAATGTCAGCCATAGTACAAGTATAAAATTTTCCACTTTACCCATCAGAGGACTTTGTCAGCATTGACAGGGCTATCTCTTTTGTGTCATTCCCTGTAGGCGATTGATTAGGAACGAGCTGAGCCCCAATCCTTGGGTAATTGTTAATTAAAACCTGTACAACTAGGTAAGACACCAGAATGACTCACTGAAGAAAGAGCAACCTCAGAACAGACTGAATGAGCCTGGCTGTGAAAGAGGAGGGAATTGAAGTTGCATAAAATAAGTTTGTTTTGAGTTTTTCCTTTTGCAATAATTTGGTAGCTGTAGGTGAGATGCAGGGTGAATTTAGTTGATTGTCTATAAAAACTAGAATGGACTATTCTAGGGGGAAATACAACTTTGGAAAAATTATAATGAAATATATGTTTCAATAGAATTGAATGGCACCTAAAAAAAAATTAACCCCCAAAAGTTTTACATTATGTGAGAGAGAGAGGAAGTGCCAATGAGCTAATATTTCTTGAAAATTTATCATAATTATTAATAAATAACAACAATAAGTAATTATTTATGAGTCATAAAATGTGCCAAAATCAGATTAATACAGTTATGGAAAATATTATTTTTGTTCTTGTTGATGTGGCCGTTGTTGTTGTTGTTGTTCTTCTTGTTTGGAGAATGATTGTGGAGATAAAATACTTTGGAATAAATTATAGGCACCTTTCCAGAGACTCAACAATGAGCAGAGTTATTTTGGAACTTCTTTCTAGTGCAATGCATTTGGTTGACTACTGTGTCACAGTGGACAGTCACATCTGAATAGAACTCCATTCTGTCCTTGTGCAGACCTATAGATGGCACTGTCTTCCTATAATTTTGATGATTTACTTAAAAATAAAAAAAGAAGGAAAAGCTTTCTGCAGACAAAGTTAGATGTAGAAGTGTGTTAACTTCTAATTAGATTCCACCATTATAAAACATTTGGAACATGTGCCTGGCATAGATCATAGAGAATTATGCATTTGAAAAATGTGGAGGACTGTACTTTGGAATTAATTTTTTCATTTAATTATGATTCTTAACCATGTATGGAAAAACAAGGTTATGTATGTGAATAAGAGGGATGGGCAATTATTTTTATTGCTATAATATTTATTTCCTCTGTTGTGGTCTTGCTTTTGAATTTAGAGTTTTGGATCAAACAAAAATTGTTGATAAGCTTAGCATAAATGTAACATTCATTGCTTGTAGGTCTTGGAGATTACCTTGTGGGAATGAACCTCCTAGATTCCATAGTTTTGTTTCTCTAAATTCTCAGGGTTAGAGTGTGTATTATACTAATTGTAAATTATAAGCTGCTGTGAGCAAGATCTAGAGTGCCAAACGCATAGTTCTTTTTATTTATCTATCTGGGGCAGCCACTCAAAATGCCATTTCTTGACATTTCTTGGCTTTAATGTAAGAAAGTGAGGGAGATGTAAAAGAATGCATTTCTTAGAAGTTCCAAACAGGACTTTTTTTTTCTTTTAGGTACATAGATTCTGTGTGGAATTAATGGAAATTCCAGAAGTCCTTGCCACTGTAAATGAGCTTCTAACCACAAGATGGCAGTGTAACTTGACCATGTGTTTTAAAACATAAAAAAATGATTAGTAAATTAAACATGTTATTTCTTTCTCTCTTAATGAGAAATGTATATAGCTATGAAATTTTAGGAAAGTTATAAAGAAGGTTAATATTGAAAATACTTAGTACAGAAATACTAAAGACTCTTTAGTGATTTATTTTGAGTAGTGGGGGCTTTTTTAGTTGACCTAAGAAAACATTTATTTCATATTCTTTTAAGTTGAAAGGAGAAATGTGATCATATCAAAATTGGAAAGCATATCAGCAACTTTCTTTTACAGAGCAATATAGTCTCATGTTTGCCTGATCAAGCATCAAGGAAGGACAAGACCTTTTGTTTCCTTCATGTTTTTGTAGAGATCTGCATTAGCGTATACCTTCTATGGTTTTGAGCATACACGTGCTGGGGATTAGAAGCTAACAGAGAAGCAAAGAAGGGAAGGGAAGAAAGAAAAGTAGAGACACTGGTTCCTAAGTTATATGGAAAGAAAGCAGTGTTGATGATGTCTATGTGACCCTGCCAGATTTATATATTCTATAGTTTAAAAATGTATCATCTGTCCATTCAGTAGGTGTTTTTAAATAGGCATTATCCAGTATTATTTGTGTTTGTTTTCATTGATATGCTTACATACTATCTTCTGTTTTACTCTACATGGATGCCTTTCACAATTACCTTAGTTTTTTTGTATGTGATTAATTTAAAAGATTATACTGGATTTATTTCTTGTTTTTTAAGTCTGGCAAAGAGTGTACCCCTGGGAAAGCAAGCTGGTGCAGCCACTCTGGAAAACAGTATGGAGGTTCTTCAAAAAAAAAAAAAATAGAACTACCCTACAACCCAGCAATTGCACTACTAGGTATTTATCCAAGGGATACAGGTGTGCTGTTTCGAAGGGACACATGCACCCCAATGTTTATAGCAGCACTATCAACAATAGCCAAAGTATGGAAAGAGCCCAAATGTCCATTGATAGATGAATGGATAAAGAAGATGTGGTATATATATACAATGGAGTATTACTCAGCAATCAAAAGGAATGAAATCTTACCATTTGCAACTACGTGGATGGAACTGGAGGGTATTAAGCTAAGTGAAATTAGTCAGAGAAAGACAAATATCATATGACTTCACTCATATGAGGACTTTAAGAGATAAAATAAGTGAACATAAGGGAAGGGAAACAAAAATAATATAAAAACAGGGATGGGGACAAAACAGAAGAGACTCATAAATATGGAGAACAAACAGAGGGTTATTGGAGGGGTTGTGGGAGGGGGGATGGGCTAAATGGGTAAGGGGCACTAAGGAATCTACTCCTGAAATCATTATTGTACTATATGCTAACTAATTTGGATGTAAATTTAAAAAATAAAATAAAAAAAATAAATATGTGATTTGGACTTAAAAAAATGTAAAAAACATGTAATGTTGACTAATAAAAACAGGTTGAATAGTGAAAAAAATAAGTGTGCCCCTTTTAGGTAGAGACCAACTCTTATTTATTTTGTATCTCCAGGCCTTGCACAGTGCTTAGAAGATAATATCCACTCAATACATCTATTTTTATTCAAATTACATTCACCACAAAGCAGTACAATTCTTTTGAGACATATTTTGCTTGTGTGCCCCTGTCTGACCAGCCATAAATATAGCAAAGATAAAGAAAATATCTTCTATTTTAGAAACCAAGTGCTGGGGTACCTGGGTGGCTCAGTTGGTTAAGTGTCCAACTTCAGTGCAAATCATGATCTCATGGTTCATGGGTTCGAGCCCCGCATCCAGCTCTGTGCTGACAGCTCGGAGCCTGGAGCCTGCTTTGGATTCTGTGTCTCCATCTTTCTCTGCCCCTCCCCTGCTCGTGCTCTCTCTCACTCTCTTAAAAATAAACATTAAAAAAAAAAAAACTAAGTACTTTGAACTCATTTGTAGCATCTTATTTTGCTGATAGTTGAGGGAATGTAGGAGTGATAGTTTCTCAGAGCTGTACTGAAAATAAAACTTTTATTTTTTGACCAAAGGTATATTTAAATGCTAAACAGTGTGATTTGCTATAATGGAATACAGTGAAACCTTGGATTGCAAATAACGTGTTTGTGCAATATTCATTTCTAATGAATTTTACCTTGATGAATGAAGTATTGCAATATGAATAATACATGATGCTGAATGTCACATGATCAAAACTGAGCCAATGGTTCTTCTCTTTCTCCGTCTCTCTCACTTGCTGCAGGATTATGAGTGATTGTCTCTCATGCTTGGATGCTCGGTCTCAGGCCACTATGTTTGGCAAAAGTCAGTGATTTTTCAGAATGTTGGAAAGTGCCCACAACTGGCACTAGTATACTTTTTGTCACTTGAAATCACCTACCGACAGTCCTTTGCTTTTCCATCCAAGAGTAAGCTTAGGAATGGTTTGCTTTATTCTAGCTCAGGCTGCCTGCAGATATAGACCCTTTCCTCTGCTGCCTTATTGCCAGTTACATTAAATACAGTATCTGACAAGAATTTATTAATACTGTGCTGTAGTCAACATCCTTGTGAGCATGTACAATGGCTCCCATGCAGAAAAAGATTCAATTGAGCCAAGAGATAGCAGTGATTCTATTGTCCTACACAGTAACTCTCCTCTCTCTTGTCTCCCTCACCAATCATGAAAGTTTTCAAAGGTAAGTGCAGGTTATTTTGTTTATTGTTCTTTATATTTTGTATTTTCTTTCTTTATATTATATTACACAATTGTAATCATTTTTATGTGAACATTTTTGGGTTGTAGAGCAAAGCATCTGAGTTTCTATTATTTCTTATGGGGAAATTTGCTTTTATATACAAGTGCTTTGGATTCCAAACATGTTTCCAGAACGAATTATGCTCGCAAACCAAGGTTTTACTCTATTTGACATGTAATCAATACAAGATGCACAGTTCTGCTTATGAGCAACTCTACACAGAAATATTTTACATTGTAAATTCAAAAAGGAAGTCTATTGCTTTTCATTATTCACATGTTAGAAATGGATGGCAGACTTTTTGTAGATAAGTTAAAATTTAGAAAAAATATGAAAACATTGATCTACTTCATTTTTGTTCTTTATTGACAAAGAAAGAAAATGGGGCACCATTTTCAATAGTGCACTTTACCTTATGAAAAGAGTCGAGATAATAAGGGAAGTGGTCTCCTGTGGGGATTCTGATGCTTTACTGCCTGGCATTAGATCCCAATTTTGATACTCACTAGGTGTGTTACTTTAGGCAGGCAATTTAACATTTTTGTACTTTATACTTATAAAATAGGGATACATTGCTATCTACTTCATAAAGTTGTTAGAAGGGTCAGATGGGTTGATACATGTGAAGGCTTATCATTGTGCCTAGAATTTACTAAGTACTCAGTAAATATTAGTTACTAACATAAAGGGAAAATATAAAAGTATTTAGACATATTCTAGGAATTTAAAGAAATCTTCATAGATGAGTGACATACTATATGAATATATGGTAACTATAATTCTGTTCTACAATTTATAATGTAAACTGTATGTTTCTGTTTACCTTCTAGAAACCTAACCTTATTTTTGCTTAACTGTTTGTTGGTGGTAGAGTTTTGTTTTGTTCTCAAACCTGGATATCATTAACTTAATCTTATTTTTCAACAGAAATTTTTAATGTTTTTATTTCCAAAATGGAGTCGTTAGGTTTCATTTTCAATATTCCATAGTGGGCCTATAGGGATGATTTTCAGTTTATATCCCAGTGGACACCCTATCAAATAACTTGGGTTATTCCCTTCCCTCAAGACCTACTTTTTTTTTTTTTTTTAGAGAAGGGCATTAATACTTTTGTAGGTATTTTATTATATTTATCATTCATAATAACTTTGGGGATCTTAAAATCGCAAAGTACCATTTGGAGCAAATTGTTTCAAGTATTATTAATCAATACAGATAATAAAGACCTTTTCTTTAATGTGGTTATTTCCATATCCCATGCCAGTGAGAAAGAGACTGACCACCTGATCGACAACTAAAGGTTTATAGATTAAGAAGGGTTAGTCGTTTTCCCAGGAATTGCAAGCAAAATTATTACCCAAGTTTGTAATTAACCATCTCTCCTTTTCTCATTAGTTTCTGAATTTTTTCTATGTCTCAGCCCCAATGTTCAGCATTCTCACTGAGGGGGCTGTCCAGGGCTTTCCACCAAAGCACCCCATGACTTTCTGACTCTCATCAATAGCTTCCTAATCTGACTTTTGAAAACCCTGATTTTGTTCTAGAAAAATTTTATTCTTGTAGCTAACCTGATAAATTTAATTAGTTGTACTTTATTGTGTGGGATAGGCCTCAAACTGTACCTTTTCCCCAGAAAAAAGTTTAAGTTATGATAGGCCAATCAGGAAAAAGGTTTTGAGCCACCTACAAAATAAACTGGCTTTGTCTGCTTCATTGCCCCAAATGTTGGAGAAAGCCCAACAGGTATCTTTTGTGGAATCCCAAGTATCGAATCCTTGCTGTTAATGCTTATGGAATTATTAGTCAAATGCCTTCTACTCTTTTCATCCTGGTTTCTTCCAAACAAACACACGCGCACGCACACACACACACACACACACACGAAAATACTTTCCAGCTGGGCTTTAAGCAGCTATCCTATTATTTATATCTTGAGATTATTATTATGTTTCTGTGTATACAATCTTCTATTAAAAATATTTTTAAATTCTTCCTAATGTCCATGAATTCATTCAGAAAGCTTTTCTTAAGTGTCTTGTATATAGCAGGCCCTGTGATAACAGGTATGTGTGGCTGATCTGATTTTAACCATGAGGAATGTTCAGCACAGAAAGGGTGGGAATACTTAACTGAGTCTGTTTGCCAGAAGGCGGGTGCTTAGTTCACCAAGCTTCACTAAAATTTGATATTTTGCTTTCGCAAGCTGGTTAGAAGCATTGCATTAAAATACTGCCAAATTTTGTCTTTTTTTTTGTCCAAACTTTTTTAACTTGAAAAAGGAATTTCAGTGTGTAAAAATTTCCATTATAAGGCCACCTGTAAACTTAAAACAGTCAAACTGTTTTTTCAGCTGCCTGCAGCTCTGTTTCTCAACTGACTAACACTGACAGATAAAGATGGCTTTCCCCTGAGAAGGATTGTTTTGTTTGTGGTTATTCTGTCACTACCAGGAGGGACAGCTCCCCTGATCTGTAGGGAATGCAGAGATGCAGTTTACAGACAGAATCATATGCTGACTAGCAACTAGAAAATAATAGTCAAATAATGATTTCATTGTTCCTTCCTGTGTCCATGACAACTAAGAGGTATGCAGCTAGACCAGGACACTGCCTGGGAATGTTCTTTTCCTCAAATGCTACTAGTTTGAGAAAGTTAACAATTTATTCTGACAATCAGGCTAAGAAGAGAAAGGACATTTCCAGTGTCTTGCTAATTTTAATGTTTTTATATCCCAGAAGCTAATCCTTCTGTCACTTCTATTCACTAGCCCTCTGACTTGCCTTTTTAAAAAAATTTGTCTTATGGCCCAGTTTCCACCATGATGGTAGTCAGTGATGAAGAGTTCCTTCTCTGGAGTTGGACAGAGTTGTCTTTGAGTTCTCTCTCAGCCAACTAACAGTGGTAGGACCTGGGGAAAGTTTCTTTTTTTTTCTTTCTAAATTTTTTTTTAATGTTTATTTATTTTTGAGACAGAGACAGAGCATGAATGGGGGAGGGGCAGAAAGAGAGGGAGACACAGAATCGGAAGCAGGCTTCAGGCTCTGAGCCATCAGCCCAGAGCCCGACGCGGGGCTTGAACTCACAGACCGCGAGATCATGACCTGAGCTGAAGTGTCAGATGCTTAACCGACTGAGCCACCCAGGCGCGAGAGTTTCTTAATCTTTCGAATCTTCATGTCCTTATTCATAAAGTAGGAATTAGTAACAGAATCTTTCTTCATAACATTGCTGCGAATTAAATGAGATAATGCACATAAAGTGCTTAGCTGGCTGCTGGGCACAAGTAAGCACTCCCTAAATTGACAGTTAGTTGTGTTGTTAGCAATCTCCTGTACAAGACTGTAAACTTCCAAAGCAATGGGTCTCAGCCTTGACTGACCTGGGTAACTTTAAAAGACCCTGATACCAGAGCCACACTCCATATCAACTAAATCAGCATCTTGGGGTGTTGGGCCCGGGGCTTGGCATTTTTAAAGCATTTCAGCTGATTCCTGTATGCAGCCAAGGTTGACAAGCACTGTCCCTAAAGGTGGGGCTTGTATTATATTAAAACACTGAGACAAAAATGTATGAAAAGCTTAACAATGTGGATATTTTGAAAAATATAAGTCAGTATAATCTAGAAAAAAATAAAAAGTGACCATAGTACCTTGCATATTTTATTATAAGTATTTTGAGTAAAAGTGAATAGGGAAAAGCCAAGTTAAGTATTTTTCAAGGGGCTGCTTTTTATTCCCATGATAGAGAGAAAATCTACATAGAAAGAAATGGAAAATTATAAAATATGTAGGAACCCAAAGTTTGAATGTGAGCAAGTTATACAAGTGGAAAGTACAATAAAACAAAATTATTTTTATGCTTTAGTGGTTCTTTTTGGAAAAAAATGGAGATAATTGACAATCATAAAGACAAGTCTGCAAAGATCAGTATAATTCAAACACATCCTACTTAGTTCATATCTGTGTTTGTTTGAATTTGAAGGAAAGTATCAATGGCAGCACAAGAATACATGCTTTCATATTGCTTATGTTGAATCAGCATCTTTAGCCATTCATTATAGTATTAAACCTTTTGGAATGGGAAAGCAAAGATCCAGGAAAAGCTCAATTGATTAACTATATAAAAAAAACTTGAGTTTCTTCCTGGTAATTCAGAAGACATTAATTATTAAGTTTTCAAGGTCTTATAAAGTTAAAAAACAATGAAAGCACAAGACTTAACTTTTCCACAGGGATTTCTTAGCCCGAGTTCTTTATTTCCAGTATGAATTTCTCTATATTCCAACATATCACATTATTTTGGTAAGCAAATTATTTTAATTTTAAACTTCTTCAAAAGAGTGTTTTAAAATAAATACTTCATCTCACATTCAGTATCTTTCTCTGTGTCTACAATTTTAACCTATGTATGTTGTTGATAATCATCATCATAATCACGCTTGTTTACTACTGCTGGTTTTCTAGATACTTTTGTATGTATGTTCTCTTTCAGTTCTCACAGTACCTCAGGGAGGACGCAGTTCAAGAATTAGCCTCATTTTCTACGTGGGAAAACTGAGGCAGTTTATTAGTAGGCAGTTTCAGTGGAACCAGGGCAAAGATCTTGTTTTCTAGTCAGATATTCCTTTCACTAACTTATTCATGCATTTATCAAGCATCATCAAGCTGCAGATATGTGTCAGATGGAGTTGTAGGCCAATGGGCATCCAAGATGAGTAAGGCACACTTGTTGCCTTTAAAAGAGTTGTGTACAGGGGCGCCTGGGTGGTGCAGTCGGTTAAGCGTCCGACTTCAGCCAGGTCACGATCTCGCGGTCCGTGAGTTCGAGCCCCACGTCGGGCTCTGGGCTGATGGCTCAGAGCCTGGAGCCTGTTTCCGATTCTGTGTCTCCCTCTCTCTCTGCCCCTCCCCCGTTCATGCTCTGTCTCTCTCTGTCCCAAAAATAAATAAATGTAAAAAAAAAAAATAGATTTAAAAGAGTTGTGTACACAGTGTCATGAATGCATTTTGAAATTCTTAGCCTGTGTCTACCAGGACACAGAATCCGTGACTTGAAATTGCCACGGCCAAAGCTGTCAAGTCTTCCAAGACATAGGCAGGAAGAAGAAAAGAATTGAGGTAGTTCAGAAACCCATAAGGACCATTTTCTAGTTATGTTTTGTGACAGCCTACTGGGCGCAAGATCAGCCTAGACTCTCATATCTGGTGATTTCTGCCACATTACGGAATGTTATGTTGTTTTTCTAACAATGTATTATTCAGTGATGCTTCAGTTTGTTTTTCTTCAGCTTTTCAATGGCTAATGTTCATTTTAGTTTTGGCAGAAACTTGGGAAGATGAAGCATTTTGGTTTATTTTTAATGCTAATTCATCTCAAGTAGTTAGCTGGTAGTAGTGATCCTGTTGCGGAATTTAAAATATTCACACTTACTAGACACAAATTAAATTTTGCAGTAAGCTACAGAGTCTAAGTTTAATTAAACTCTCTTCAAAATACATTCTTTTTTTTTTTTTTTTTGCTAATTGTAAAGTCCTGGAGTAAAGATATTGCTTTAACTGTGTTTTGTAATTAGCCATATTCATGTTACTTCAAAGCATAAAGCAGGAGTCAATTAAATGGATAGAACTATTTTCGTTCTTGTTGAGGATTCATACTTGCCCTAAAGGAAGGAAAGTTCAGAACAAATATTATTAAGTTTTTCAGTTACTGAGTGGAAATATTTTATGTTTTGAAAATTTTCCTTGAATATTTTGCAAAGATAAAAAAATATTATAAAGAGGTAAAGGAATAACATTTAATGTTGAAAAGTTAAAATGTAAGTATTGTTAAGCAGCAAATAAATATATCTCTTACTCTTATGTGAAACTATTTTAAGTTAATGTCAATAAAGTTTAAATTAGTTCAGACTTTTCTTATTAGAATAAATGTTTCCTTTTAAAATGCATGATAATCATAATCAAGACAAAATTTGTCCTGTTATTTATTTTCAAAATGATTGTACATGTTTAGCAGACTTTTGATTTAAATCCCCAGTGATATATTGGAGACAGATGTTTAGATGACCTCATGTTTAAAGTAATGTTATATTTGGACACAAGATTAAATTTTCCTTAAAATCTTTCCTTATAAGTTGAACGTGTGGTAGTATACAAAAACTAATCAATGATTTGTGGATTAATACAATTCCTGTATTTTAAATAAAAATTTCTATTTTTTTATGGAGTTCCACATAGTACAAAAGAGCTGATTATGAAACAGCTGTTTACAAATGAAAATATTGTTTTTGGCTGGCCAGCTAAATGGAAAACAGATTTGAAAAGTTCCATGAATTTGAATGCAAATTTACCATATCATTTATACTGAACCAAAGAACGTTGGTAAAAGACTGCAACATAGTTTACCAAAAAAATTCAGTTGAAGACTGTTGTGGAGGATATAATATAAACGATTTAAAATAGTTTTTCCTTTTTCAAAAAGTAATTTTCCTCATGAAAATCAATATAATATGTAGTTAGTATATTGGCAAGGTTTTTAAGGAACTCATAGAGAATATTTGACATTTCAATGAAGAGAAATTAGCAGATGGGGCAATTAGAAACATGTAGGTAATTGAGTAGAATAAAATAGATAAAAGATAAGAGATATTATACAAAGATAGTAAATTAATGTATGTGACAAATGTGTTTAAGGTAGAGCTATATAGCTATTAGCATATTGACATTTTCATCAGCATCTAGAATGTTTTACTGGATATTACATTGCTATGGAAATTATAGATCAACTGAATTTTTCAATTTTATCCAGTTGTTCTGGCATTAGGCAGATATGTAAATTCACAAGTCAATGTTTTCTTTCTTTCTTTCTTTTTCTTTTTTTTTTTTTTTAAAGTAAGCTCTGTGCCCAACAGGCTTGAACTCATGACTCCAAGATCAAGAGTCGCATGCTCTGCAAACTAAGCCAGGTGTCCCTGCTATGGAAATTGTAATTTAAAAAATGTGGTCTGCAAGGAAAACCTATATGTTTTTTGTCAAATTTTAAACAGTTATTAAGAATTATTTATTTTGGAGATCAGTTTCCATAACAATAAATAAGACATAAAGGCTTTATCGTACGAATTTTGAATATGACTCTGAATGCCAAAGTACATAATTTACTTGACGTGGTAGATCATGAGTTAAAACTTCTAGGAGCACTATTGTCGTTTCTTTTTCTTTATCTCTTCTATTGTCTTTTTCCTTGTCTCAGTGTTTTGAAGGTGGGATTATATTTCTTCAGTAGATTTTTTAAAAATCACCTGGGGAATAAATGCCTTTGGGAGGTGAGATATTATATCTGGTTCTGTTACTTTAATAGAGTGACTGATAACTCCCTAAGAGGTTGATGATCAATCAAGAGAGAAGCAAGTGGAATATGTGCAAAATATTTTAAGAAACAAGTTTTGGGGCAAAACAAAGACAAAAGGAATCTAGCAATCCAAGCAACATAAATAAAAGTTTTTAAAAGTGGAATACTGGGGTGCCTGGGTGGCTCAGTCAGTTAAGCGGCCGACTTCGGCTCAGGTCATGATCTCGCGGTCCGTGAGTTCGAGCCCCACATCGGGCTCTGTGCTGACAGCTCAGAGCCTGGAGCCTGTTTCGGATTCTGTGTCTCCCTCTCTCTGACCCTCCCCTGTTCATGCTGTGTCTCTCTCTGTCTCAAAAATAAATAAACATTAAAAAAAGTTTAAAAAAAATGGAATACTATTTTATTGACATTGATGAGTGTGTCCTTAATAGATGACACACCTCTAGCATGCTTGAATTGTTTTATACATTTTCTGTTGAGTGTCAATTGCTAAGGAAGCCCTGTAAAACTAATTTATTGACATACAGATATGCTAAATGGTAATAGACTCTAACTTTTGCAGAAGTGTTGATGCCTTTTGGCTACTTTAATGATATATCATTCACTTTAGAGAATAACAGAGATAATTGCCAGATTAATTCCTAGATAAAGCAGACTACCTTGTAGTGATGGCTTACACTATATGATCTCATTCTTTTTTTTTTTTTTTTTTTTTGGCGTTACTCGAGATCCTATAATGTAGTGATGTACAAAATTCAGACATCTGGCACAAATGAAGATGCATTTGGGAGCCACTAAAGGAGGTTTTCTTATGTACTTACCTGCTTATATTTCAGCCTAATATATTCACATACTTGACATCAGCAATAAGAAAGTTTTAAAGAAAATCAGCTGATGTTTATGCTTCCAATAGGGAACTAAAATTGGGATTTTTGCATATGGGCAAAATTAAATTTTGGAAAGAAATGTAATTGACACAAATGAATAAATAGTAATACGAAAACATAAATATAACATTTTAATATTCTAGTTTTAAAAAATCAGCGCCATACTGATTTTGTCAGACGCGTATTGCCATGTATCTGCCATTACAGAATCATACAAAATAGTTTCACTCCTTGAAAATCCCTGATGTTCTACATATTCATTCCCACCCCTACAACTTCTGACGATCATGGCCTTTTTTTGCTGTTTTTCTTTTTTCAGAACGTTATGTAGTTGGAATCATATAGTATGTAGCCTTTTCAGACTGGCTTCTTTCACTAAGCAACATGCATTTAAGGCTCCCATGTCTTTTCTTGGTTGAATAACATTCCATTGTATGGGATATATCACAACTTGTTTATTGATTTATCTATTGAAGGACATCTTGCTTACTTTCAAGTTTTGACAATCATGAGTAAAGCTGCTATAAACATTTGTGTGTAGAGTTTTGTGTGGATATAAGTTTTCAGCTCATTGGGTTAATACCTAGGAGTGTGATTGCTGGGTCATTGAAATATTTTTAAGTAAACTTAATTGTAACAATGTCTCTGGTTCGTAGGAATATCCACACCTTTAGATAATAGCAAGAGAGACAAATTTCATTTCCTGGATTCATACAGTTGAATTCTGGATAAATAAACAGACACTTTTTGATTCCTCCTGCATAGTATACATAGGCATGAAAGGCTGTTCAAATTCTTGCTTTTTGCTGTTTGTTTTTGTTGAGATTTCAAGGTGAGATAAACATAATTTGATAAGAGCATTACAATTAATAGTTGAGGATGGGTCATCTTTAAATTTTTTTAATGTTTATTTTTGAGAGAGAGCATGAGTGGGGGAGGGACAGAGAGAGAGAAGGAGACACAGAATCCTAAGCAGGCTCCAGGATCTGAGCTGTCAGCACAGAGCCCAACGCGGGGCTTGAACCCATGAGCTGTGAGATCATGACCTGAACTGAAGTTGGACACTTAACCTAATGAGCCACGCAGGCGCCCTGAGGATGGCTTAAATACTTTTTGATGTCGTCTTAAAAACAGTGGAGAACATAGCGCATAGTAAGATGACTACTACAATATAGACAGGAGATTGGAGTGTCTCACTAGGTTACTGAAGGCTTATTTCCTTTTTTTAAAAATGTTTTTATTTATTTTTGAGAGAGACAGAGCATGAGTGGGGAAGGGGCAGAGGGACAGGAAGACACATAATCCGAAGCAGGCTTCAGGCTCCGAGCTATCTGTACAGAGCTCGATGTGGGGCTCAAACCCATGAAATGTGAGATCATGACCTGACCTGAAGTCGGAAGTTTAACCGACTGAACCACCCAGGGTGCCCCAAGATTTATTTCTAAGTTAATTATAATGGAATTCAGTTCTGTGCTAAGTTTCATTCAAAAACTTTGCTTAGACGTTCATCTTTCCACTCCCATAAACAACGAAGGAATTAAAAAATTTTTTTTTCAACGTTTATTTATTTTTGGAACGGAGAGAGACAGAGCATGAACGGGGGAGGGGCAGAGAGAGAGGGAGACACAGAATCGGAAACAGGCTCCAGGCTCCGAGCCATCAGCCCAGAGCCTGACGCGGGGCTCGAACTCACGGACCGCGAGATCGTGACCTGGCTGAAGTTGGACGCTTAACCGACTGCGCCACCCAGGCGCCCCAACAACGAAGGAATTTTTAAGCTAAGACAGATAACACAAATATTCAAGATGGACTAGTCATTGAGGTATCACAACTATATAAATGATAATAATAGTAATTATCATAATGCTTAACATTTAGTGAACACTTACTACGTATAGGTATTTTTTAAGATTAGAGCAAAACCAGGTTTTGTGGGACCTGTCAACAACTTTATTTTACAAATAAGGAAATCGAAGAAAAGGGAGAGAAGTCGAGTAACTCTTGTTGATGTTGTGAGTGGCAGACTCTTGGTTTCAATTCCAGAGGCTTCACTCAAAATCACAAAACTCCACTATTTCACCCATTGAACTGAGTATTAAATTGTGTACAGGAAGAGTTAAGTATACTTTTTGAATCAATGAAGAGGGTGCCATAGGATTCAAACTTAGAGACGACTTATAAGTGGGGTGAAGGAGATCCATTAAAAATGATGAGTAAATTTGTTGAGGGACAGAAAGGTAAGAATCATGGATGAAACATAGAATATTAAACTTGATTATGAATCTCTCAAGAGAATCGTGTCTTTAGATTTTTTTTTCCTGGAGTATTCAGTTTTTGAGTTCAAAATATGAAATCTAACCTGAAGAGTCAGAATACTGTAGTGGGAAATGTAACTGAATGTCAGCATGCCTAATTTTTAGTAATAATTTTGCCATTGCAGATGTCAGGAAAGTTATTTTATCCAAGGATTCTCATAAAGCTAGAATTAATATTTGAAGACTTCAAACCTTGAAAAAAATTTTTTCACATAAAGTAAAGCTGTGTTTGGTATAAAAAGGACCCATCACGGGGTAAAAAATTATTTCATCTTCCTAATATTTTCTAGTACTACCCATGAAACATCAACCCTCAAATTTCCCAAGCACAAAACATTGAGTTACTCTGATCCTTATTCCGTTCTATGTACCTCTCATTGAAACTGTCACTGATCTCTCAGGTCTACCTCCTTCTCTCTATTTTTGACCACCTCTGTTTTGGTTTCGTAAAGTTTCTTGACTAGATGACTTCAATAATTATTTAGCTTCTGGGTCAAGTTTTTCAGTCCTTTCTTTAATAAACATTGATTGTATTGCATATCTAGCAGGTGCCAGGTGCTAAGTGTGGACATGAGAAGACAACATGGAATAAAGTGGGTCCTGGGCCTGGAGGATCCCACCAGTATTGAGAGACCCAAAAGAGTGAGCCAGAACATTATTACTGAGGAAGTAAATAATTGTATTGGGTATTGAAGGGTGAGTAGGAATTTTCTGAGTGAACAGGACATTTGAAGCAGAGGAGGTAGCACTTGCAGTGACTTGGAAGCATGAAAGCTTATGATCACCTCGTGGAAGGATGAGTTTAGTGTGATTGAAGTTTTGGGGTTTAGAGGAGGAGGAATACACAGGGAATGGTGAGAGATGAAGTTATAGAAATGAATTGGGGCAGGTGTTGTGGTTCTTTTATGCTTTTTTGTATTTGTTCTATAGGCAGTAGGAGGCTGTGAAAGGTATTTAGAAGATGAGGGGCCATGGGGGGCAGTGCCATGTGCAGATTCTACTGAGGAAAATAAATTGGTGGTGATGCAGAGGTTGAATTCTCATAAGGTGCCTGTTTGGAAGGTTGTTGCTGTTATTCAGAGGAGGGAGAATGAACATTCAGGGCAGTGGCTGTGGGAAAGAGAAGGAGGTCTGGATCTGAGGAAGAATCATTGGATTTGGTGGTATTTTGGATTTGGAAAGTTGAGTAAGAGCGAGCCTCACAGTTGGAGACTGGGTGAAGATGATGTCTGATGCCATTAAACGTGGTGGGGAATATCAAAGAGGGCCTGAGGAATCGTGACCTATATTTTATGTATGTGATATTTGAATTATTCAGTAGGAGGTTGGAATCTAGGATGGGTGTCCATGAAGGTTTGAGAGTCATCAGCATATTTGTCAGTGAGTCTTAACCTTGTCTGTGTGTTGGAATGGGGGGTGTGTATCATGGTCACCCGAGGGGATTTAAAAAAGTACATTCCTACTTGAGATACTTAAACCTTTCCCTCTTCACATCCTCCACAGCCCTGTTAAGAATCATAGCTATCAGAGAAGCCAGAAGGGCAGAAGAAGAGTAATTCAGAACCCTGAAGAACACCAGGGTAAGTGGAGGAGGAGAAGGAAGGAGAGATGGAGGTGGAGAAAGTGGAGGAGGAGAAGGAGGAAGAGGAGGAGGAGGAAGAGGAGGAGGAAGCAGTAGGTGCATCAGAATGTGAAAACTGAGTCACCAGAGAGGTGGAAAGAGAACCAGAAAGAGTATCCTGAAAGCTAAAGTAAAGAACATTTCAAAGAAATCAGTAGTGTCATATGCTCTTCCAATCCATCCATAAACAGATGCCTGAAAAATATTTCTTTTACATTTCACGCCATATGCATCTGTCACCCACAAGTTAAAATTTCTTGGCCTGGTGTTTAAAACTTCCACTTTTAAGTTGTACTTGCTATCTATGCTGTCCTTTTCCAACTTACCTATGAGTATAGTGGGATGGAAGACGACCAGACTGTCTGGCTTTGAATCTCACCTCATCCACTTATTAATAAGTGTCAAGTTCTACTTAAGCATGGCTTAGTATCTTGTGTTTGGGATTAATAAAAGAATCAAACTCATAGGGATGCTGTGAAGGTTACATGAGTTAATGTGAGTAATATGTCTGACTCAGCTATTTTCATGTGTTGAAACTAAGAACATTGGTAATACAGTATTGCCCTAAGTTCTCTTAGTATGTTAGCGTTTCAATAGCAACCTAATATCCTTAATATCTCCATCATTCAAGTGGGTAAGAGAATATAAGTGCTATTCTGGAGTAAAGAAATTCTGCCTCCTAAGAAAATCACAGAAGTGTCAGTCGTAGGTATTGATACCTACAATCAGGATGAATGATGCTGGTCTTACTAAGCTTAAATGGAAACTCCAAACAAACAAAAATGAGTTTTTTGGGGGGTGGAAACTGCCTGAGACTTTGGGAACCACTGATCTAACCTAATCTCTCAGTATGGTCCTTTGCTTCTGGTCAAACATCCTAGTTCTTCCTAATCACAGGACTTTTCTACTCATTCTCCTGTATCTCTTCTTGATGTTATTCTTACCTGAAATAGCTTTGCAATAGGCTATCAACCTAAGTCCCAACCTAGGCAGTGGTTTTCACCCTTGGTTGCACATTAGAGTCATCTGGAGAATAATAATGAAAAATAATTCCATGGCTAGGTCACACTGCAGACTAATTAAATCAGAATCTCTGGAAATGGAACTGAAGTATCAGTGCTTTTCAAAACTGCCTGGGTGATTTTACAGAGCAGCCAAGGTTAAGACCATTGCACTAATCTAGTTAACCTATGCTTGGAGAGTCTCTTTGATTAAAGTAACATAAAGCACTTTAGCACCTTAATCTTAGTATGAATTACATTATTCTACACTTGCTGGTGTGTTGCTTAGGGGGGAAAAAGGTCATTTTTATGTCACTGTGGCCAGAATACTTCTCTCGCGGCACTAGCCAGTGCAGGAAGTACTATGCATCTATGAGGCACTCTACATATGTCTGCTGGCTGACAACTGCATTGGTTAGTACCAAACAGTCAGACATAAAACATCTTGTTTACATGCACCAATGGGCTTGGACTGATGCCACACCAGAATGTTCACAAAAGGACCTCAAAAGATGAAATGTCACCACAACATGTGTCTGACTCAATGACATGCCTTAGTGTTACATTAAACAAATCCCTTTTTGTTGCTTCTTTCATTGAAACCCACGAAGATTCTGAGGTTAGTCTGTGTGACTTTCTGTTGAGGAGGGGGAGTTTTACTTCTTTACATTAAAAAAAAAATTAAGTGTAACACATGCATATAAAAATACACAGATTTTAAGTATAGAGCTTGACGAATTATTCAAAGTATACAAACTTTGTAGCCACTGTCCCAGTCAAGAAATAGAATATTACTAGTAACCCAGAAGCCCCCCCTTGTTCCTCCCTGCAATCATTCATTATCTTCTGCCTCCCCTCCAGCAATAGAGTATTCAGCTTTTTTCTTTTAGTGGCCAGATCCGCCCAAACTTCTTTTTCAATGAGGTGTATTTTGCTTGCCCATTAGGAGAAACCTTTTACAATCTGGCCAAAGCCAGCAGCCCTTTTCTATGGTTATTTTCCCCATCTGTTTAGCATTCACATCCACATTGTATTGTTGCCTCATCTAATCAAGCCAGGGAATGTCTCAAGAGTATGTGTTCCATAAACGACTTAATTTTCATTTCACTCACTTCCAGGGGATTAATGAGAAACCACCAAATCTTCTTTGGCTAGAAGTCTCTCTCAGGGCCCATGTTTCTCAAAAGAGCCACACCATGCACATGAGCTGATGTCAATTTTTAAAAATAATTTCCTCTAATTTTTAAAATTTAGATCAGAGTTCCTATCATATTTGCAGTTGTAGCAATGCACTTTATTATTTATTTTCCTTTAGGTTTATGCTTTAACCATCATACCATGTTGCACATGCTTGTTGTAAGTAGAAGAGTTAAAAATAATAAGAGAATAGATCCAATTTGCATGTTAATACAGAGCAAATATGTCTCGCTGCCATCCCAAGGATATATGTCATGATATCTCCCTGGACTCAAACTGGCCATTGTTTTCTCTTACTGGGACAATCTGTTACAGAATGGATCTAGGCTGCCTTACTAGGAGGACTCAGCTTTATTTTCACTCTTTGTCTTTCTCATAGGATGCTATGGATACCGAATCCTTGTTTTAAAAAAAAGTCTTTTAAAAGTTTTTGATAATGCCGAAGACATTGGTCTTGGGAGAAATTGTTAAAATAATTCTCAAATGTATTTGGAGACTTTAATTAAGGCAAGTAATATAGATTCCATAATTATATTTATGACAACTTTGAACCCCTATAATAAATTAGAAAAAAACTCTAAACCTATTTTGAGAACTCTAGGCACACTTTGGAATATTGATTGTCTGCCTTGTGAGTAGATTGTTCTGAGCACTCTTATTTAAAATGTACTCAATACCATGTTTCTATATCCATTATTGAATATGGGACTGGGGGAAATGCACAGCTTTCCTCTATCCAGGATCAATCTTTTTATTATCTGGAGGGCTTATTATGGTTTTTGAAAAGTGCAGGATTGCTGTTAGTGTAAAATGTACTT
This sequence comes from Prionailurus bengalensis, assembly GCF_016509475.1. Classification (NCBI taxonomy): domain Eukaryota; kingdom Metazoa; phylum Chordata; class Mammalia; order Carnivora; family Felidae; genus Prionailurus; species Prionailurus bengalensis. The sequence continues at coordinate 86,815,124 of NC_057355.1, read as the reverse complement.
TGTGGTCACTTAGGAACAATCTCAAAAGGAACAGTGGATAAGTTTGGGTCATTGTTGAAGGGGGAGATCATGTTTTCCATTCTCTCACCCCAACTGAGTTCTAATCCAAACAAATCGAACTGCATAAGATAACGCCTGCCAATAGAAAGGTCAGGATGATAGCATCTCCAAACTTGATGCTGATCAGCCACTGTGCATAATACAGTGCTAGTTCTTAGTTTCTTTAGGTTGTAAAGCCAAGAAAGTGATATTTATGGGACTGTGAAGTATAGCTGTCATTATATGAGTGTAATGAAGTCAGTGTTGGATGAAAAACCAGGAATTTCCCTAAATAGAAGCAGTGGTTATGGCAGTGGCTCTCTAGTCTATATCTCTTCCCTTCTACAGCAGCACTTTCAAGTAGATCGTTTCACATGGATGGAAATATTCTTTATCTGTGCTGCCCAGTGTAGTAGCTACTAGTCACACGTGGGTGCTGAGTGCTTCAAATGTGGCCAGTGGAATTGAGGAAATTAATTTTTAATTTTATTTAATCATAACTAATTTAAATTTAAATAGCCACATGTGGCTGGTAACTACTGTACTGGACAGCACCATTTAGAGTATGCATTTGTGTAAACGAAGAAGTTTTCAAAATGTAGAGTAATGAGCCATACTGACTTGCATGTTTACGTTGGAGAAGTAGATTCTTTTGTATTCGCACATCAAAATAACATAATTTGACCTAATTCATGCTTCACTTTAAGAGATAAAATTCTTGCTAAGCAACATATTTTGGGGGACGGGGCTTAAAGCAACAGGCACTTATTGTCTCATAGTTCTGGAGGCTAGGAGTCCAAAGTCAATGTGGCAACAGAGTTGGTTCCTCCTAGAGGCACTGAGGGAGAATCTGTTCTGTGCCTCTCTCCCATTTATTGATGGTGATGGTAATGCTAGGCATTACTTGGCTTAAACAACATAATATTTGAAAACCACTATAATGGGGGCATTTCTTAAAGAAGAATGCCTGTTGACCTGAAAGTAAGGAGATGCAGAATGGGCATTTCTGTTTTTTAGGAATGGGTGTATTTAGTACACAAGAGACAAGAAAACTAGCTTCTGACTATTAAATATACATTATAACATAACTTTTCTCTTGGTAAGTTTACTTCTTGAATTCTAAAGTCCCTTCTCGTAGAATCCCATTCTCATTGTTCTTTGGCTGACAGCAAAATATTTGGCTTCTCCTACTCCTTAACAATTAAAAAAAATTTTTTTATGTTTATTTTTGAAAGAGAGAGAGAGTGCACACACATAAGTGGGGGAGGGGCAGAGAGAGACACACACACAGAATCTGAAGCAGGCTCCAGGCTCTCTGCTGTCAGCACAGAGCCCGACGTGGGACTCGAACTCATGAACTGTGAGATCATGACCTGAGCCAAAGTCAGACACCCAGGTGCCCCTCCGTAAAAATTTTAACACCGTCTTCTCCTTAGCCAACTTCACATGGCCTTTACCAAGTGTGAATATATCCCATATTTACTAAAATAACTCTACTACCATTCAAAACTAGAATAAGAAATTATGTTGGATTTAGTCTGCTTCCAGCTTCCTGACCAGACTTCTAGTTTTGAGTTTTTCATATGCCAGTGTGTGTTGAGACAAGACAATTGAATGTAGCAGTTAACTAGAGAACTGGTGTCTGTACTCTTAGAAGATTACTTTGCATTTGATCAATGAAATTATTTCATTTTAGGACTTATACAGGTAAAAAAGTACAATCTGAGACCCATTCTGACTATGTGCCAACAGTTGGGAATTGCCACACACTCTTTCAAGCTTTCATCATTGAGGGGGAAGAAAAGCACTAGAAGTCAATGACAAGGATCCAACTACAGAGGAGGTAAAAACTGAGAGAGTGCTAGAACTACATTGTGCAGCATTAAAGTTCAAGTCAAAGAAATTTGTTTTGGCCAAATGATAGGTTTCCATGTAGGTATCCACAGAGATATCTCTGTACAGAGGCAACTGATGATGAGTGGAAATTTGTGGTGGTTGTAGTGACACATTCCTGGATTAGAATTCTGGTTCTGCCACTCATAGCTATGTGACTTCAGGCAAATTTCCAAAGCCAATTGGGCCTCAGTTTCTTCATTTGAAAAACTAGGGTAAAAATGCTCCCTTTGTAGGGTGAATAGGATAATTTTTTTATCTGGGACTAGTTCTTTGTTATAGTATAATTAACATACAGTGTTATATTAGTTTCAAGTGTACAGTATAATGATTCAACAATTCTATACATCACTCTGTGCTCATCACAACAGGTATACTCTCAATCCCCTTCACCTGTTTCACCCATTCCCCACCCCCACTTCCTTTTTGGCAACCACCAGTTTATTCTCTGTATTTAAGAGTTGGGGGTTTTTTTTGTCTCCTTTTTTTTTGTTCACTTGTTTTATTTCTTAAATTCCACATATGAATGAAATAAATTAGGATAATGTTTATCATGTGCATGGGACTTGGTTGGCACTCAATAAATGGTAGTTATTATTAGTCCTGCCAAACTAGGGCTGTATTATAATAAGTGCTACCTCTGTCACTTCCTTGTTTTTCCTTTTTGTTTTACCTTACAGGAACCTAGTGTTCTCCAGGATGGGCAAGGAATATCCTTTTAATATTAGTGTTGTAAAAACATGTGTTTCAGTAGTTTCTAGTAGACCCTGCCTATTTTCTTTCAAATCAGATCAATTCCATGGTCTCTCTTCCAAACACAAAACTTTAGCAAAAATATAATTAATTCATTTTCAGCAAAACCTTTTTCTGGGAATTCTATTAAGGAAAATAATTGATTTTCTTTGTAAGGAAGACTAAAATATCCTTGTAAGTTCCTTGAGGGTAGGAAGGTGATCATATTCTGAATGTTTCTTTGTCTTCTGTATCTAGCAGCCACCTTGTAAATGCTTGATTAATTGGATCTGACTGACATGTTTGTATAAACTTTTTGCTGTAATTGAACTGGTAAATTTGTGAAAATCAATGTGGTAACAAATAGCCTCTTATTTCTATGTTGCATTGCATGTGTTGTATAATTTTGCCAAAAATATAAAATTATATACATGTACATTCTTTTTTTCTACAAATTCTTTTTAATGTATCAGTAACATGGAATTTTAAATGTATAGATACACTGGTAGTCTGGTATCATCAGCAGAAAGTGAAGGACAAATACTATATGTATAATTAAATTAATTTCAGAAATTAGTTTCCTCCCTTATTTTAGGTATATAATGATAAGGGCATTGATATTGGTCAGATTCCAATTCAGTGGCTCTGGTAAAGCACCAGTGCTGTCAAGCCTTGACTGATGGTTTTGTAATGGTGTCTTATTGATCCAATGTTAGTGAACTGCCATGTTTGTGACAGCACAACTAATGCGTATTCGAGTCCTTATTAATGACAAAGCTATTCAGCTCCTGATTGTGGTATGCATAGTGCATGTGCAAGGAAGAAAGCTATCAGCCAGGCCACAGTGGAACAATATCTTGACTTTAATTAAAATAAAAATGTATGGGCAAAGAACTTGAATAGATATTTTTCTAAAGAAGACATACAGATGGCCAAAGTAGACATTAGTGGATGAATGGATAAAGAAGATGTGAGATATATATACATACATACGTACATACACACGCATTATATTATTCAGCCATAAAAAACAATGAAATGTTGCCATTTGCAACAACATGGATGGACCGAAAGGGTATTGTGCTAAGTGAAATAAGTCAGAGAAAGACAAATACCATATGATTTCACTTATATGGGGAATCTATAAAACAAAACAAACAAACAAAACAAACTAAAACAGAAACAGATTCATAGATACAGGAAACAAGACTCTTGGTTACTAGAGTGGGGAAGAGGTAGGGGACAGGATAAATAGTTGAAGGGGATTGAGAGTTACAACTTCCAGTTATAAAATAAATCATGGGGACATGAAAAGATGCTCAGTATCACTGATCATCAGAAAAACAAATCAAAACTATGATGAGATTATCACCTCACACCTGTCAGAATCAACAATAGAAGGAACAACAGGTGTTGGCAAGGATGTGGAGAAAGGGGAACACTCTTTCACTGTTGGTGGAAATGCAAACTGGTGCAGCTACTCTGGAAAAGCCACTCTGGATTGGAAGTTCTTCAAAAAGTTAAAAATAGAACTACCCTATTAGCCAGCAATTGCACTACTAGGTATTTACCCAAAGAATACAAAAATACTAAATCAAAGGGATACATGCACTCTGATGTTTATAGAAGCATTATCTACAATAGCCAAATTATAGAAACAGTGCAAGTGTCCATTGATTGATGAATGGATAAAGAAGATATGGTATATATATACAGTGGGACATTATTCAGCCATAAAAAGAATGAAATCTTGCCATTTACAATGACATGGAGAGAGCTACAGAGTATATGGCTAAGTGAAATAAGTCAGAGAAAGACAAATACCATATGATTTCACTCATGTGGAATTTAAGAAACAAAACAAATGAGCAAAGGGGAAAAGAAGAGAGAGACGCAAACCAAGAAACAGACTCTTAACTATAGAGAACAAACTGATGATTACCAAAGGGGAGGTGGGTGGAAGGATGGGTTAAATAGATGATGGGGATTAAGGAATGCATTTGTTGTGATGAGCACAAGGTGATGTATGGAAGTATTAAGTTACTATATTGTACACCTGAAACTAATATTACACTGTATGTTAACTAATTGGAATTAAAATAAAAAACTTTTCAAAACACAAAAAATAAATAAAAGCATGTTCTATGAAAAATGGTATTATATAGTTGAATAAAGCAGAATTTATTCTCTTTGAAGCAAAAAAAAAACACACAATAAAGTCATGTGGATGTAATGTACAACATAGGGAATATAGTCAATATATTGTAATTTTTATGTGACAGTTGGTAACTAGGCTTATGGGGATCATTTTGTGATGTATAAAAGTATTGAATCACTATGATAAATCCCTGAAATTAACAGGGTATTGTAAGTCAATTTTACCTCAGTAAAAATTTTAGAAAAGTAGACAATATTTTTATTCTAAGTTGTATGTAGGATAACTGATTCAATTTCTTCGCTGGCTATGGGTCTGTTCAAATTTTCTGTTTCTTCCTGTTTGAGTTTTGGAAGTGTGTGGGTGTTTAGGAATTTGTCCATTTCTTCCAGGTTGTCCAGTTTGTTGCCATATAATTTTTCATAGTATTCCCTGATAATTGCTTGTATTTCTGAGGGATTGGTTGTAATAATTCCATTTTTATTCATGATTTTATCTATTTGGGTCCTCTCCCTTTTCTTTTTGAGAAGCCTGGCTAGAGGTTTATTAATTTTATTTTTTCAAAAAACCAACTCTTGGTTTCATTGATCTGCTCTACTGTTTTTTTAGATTCTATATTGTTTATTTCTGTCCAGATCTTTATTATTTCTCTTCTTCTGGTGGGTTTCGGGTATCTTTGCTGTTCTGCTTCTAGTTCCTTTAGGTGTCCTGTTAGATTTTGCATTTGGGATTTTTCTTGTTTCTTGAGATAGGCCTGGATTGCAGTGTATTTTCCTCTCAGGACTGCCTTCGCTGCATCCCAAAGCATTTGGATTGTTGTTTTCATTTTCATTTGTTTCCATATATTGTTTAATTTCTTCTCTAATTGTCTGGTTGACCCATTCATTCTTTAGTAGGGTGTTCTTTAACCTCCATGCTTTTGGACGTTTTCCAGACTTTTTCCTGTGGTTGATTTCAAGTTTCATAGCATTGTGGTCTGAAAGTATGCATGGTATGATCTCAATTCTTTTATACTTATGAAGGGCTGTTTTGTGACCCAGTATGTGATCTATCTTGGAGAATGTTCCATGTGCACTCGAGAAGAAAGTATATTGTGTTGCTTTGGGATGCAGAGTTCTAAATATATCGGTCAAGTCCATCTGATCCAATGTGTCATTCAGGGCCCTTGTTTCTTTATTGATTCTGTGTCTAGATGATCTATCCATTGCTTTAAGTGGGGTATTAAGTCCCCTGCAATTACCACATTCTTATCAATAAGGTTGCTTATGCCTGTGATTAATTGTTTTATATATTTGGGGGCTTCCGTATTCGGTGCATAGACATTTGTAATTGTTAGCTCTTCCTGATGGATAGGCCCTATAATTATTATATAATGCCCTTCTTCATCTCTTGTTATAGCCTTTAATTTAAAGTCTAGTTTGTCTGATATAAGCATGGCTATTCTAGCTTTCTTTGGACTTCCAGTAGCATGATAGATAGTTCTCCATCCCCTCACTTTCAATCTGAAGGTGTCATCAGGTCTAAAATGGGTCTCTTGTAGACAGCAAATAGATGGGTCTTGTTTTTTTTTTTTTTTAATCCATTCTGATACCCTGTGTCTTTTGGTTGGAGCATTTAGTCCATTTACATTCAATATTATTATTGAAAGATACAGGTTTAGAGTCACTGTGATGTCTGTAGGTTTCATGCTTGTAGTGATGTCTCTGGTACTTTGTGGTCCTTGCAACATTTCACTCACAAAGTCCCCCTTAGGATCTCTTGTAGGGCTGGTTTAGTGGTGACGAAATCCTTCAATTTTTGTTTGGGAAAACCTTTACCTCTCCTTCTATTCTGAATGACAGAGTTGCTGGATAAGGGATTCTGGGCTGCATGTTTTTTCTGTTCATCACATTGAAGATTTCCTGCCATTCCTTTCTGGCCTGCCAAGTTTCAGTAGATGGGTCTGCTACTACCATCATGTGTCTATCTTTGTAAGTTAGGGCCTGTTTATCCCTAGGTGCTTTCAGAATTCTCTCTTTATCCTTGTATTTTTCCAGTTTCACTATGACATGTTGTGCAGAAGATCAATTCAAGTTACATATGAAGGGAGTTCTCTGTGCCTCTTGGATTTCAATGCCTGTTTCCTTCCCCAGATCAGGGAAGTTCTCAGCTATGATTTGTTCAAGTACGCCTTCAGCCCCTTTCTCTCTCTCTTCTTCTTCTGGAATTCCTATGATATGGATATTGTTCTGCTTGATTGCTTCACCTAGTTCTCTAATTCTCCCCTGATACTTCTGGATTTTTTTTATCTCTCTTTTTCTCAGCTTCCTATTTTTCCATAATTTTATCTTCTAATTCACCTATTCTCTCCTCTGCCTCTTCAATCTATGCTATGGCTGCCTCCACTTTATTTTGTAACTCATTTATAGCATTTTTTAGTTCCTCATGACTATTTTTTAGTCCCTTGATCTTTGTAGCAATGGATTCTCTGCTGTCCTCTATGCTTTTTTCAAGCCCAGTGATTAATTTTATGACTATTATTCTAAATTCTTGTTCTGTTATATTGCTTAAATCGGTTTTGATCAATTCGTTAGCTGTCGTTACTTCCTGGAGTTTCTTTTGAGGAGAATTCTTCCGTTTTGTCATTTTGGGTAGTCCCTGAGGTAGCTCCAAACTGCAGGGCACTTCCCCTGTGCTGTCCGGAGAAACTTGTGTTGGTGGGTGGGGCCACAGTCAGACCCGATGTCTGCCCCCAGGCCGCTGCTGGGGCCACAGTCAGACTGGTGTGTACCTATCTTCCCCTCTCCTAGGGGCAGGACTCACTGTGGCGGGGTGTGGCCCCTGTCTGGGCTGCTTGCACACTGCCAGGCTTTGGTGCTGCTTCGATGGGATCTGGCCAAGGGCATATTAGGGTGGATCCTCGAAGGTGCACAGGGGTGGGAGGGGCAGGTTAGCTAGCTTTGCCATTGGTGGTCCCATTGGTGGGAGGGGCCCTGCAGCACCGGGAGGGAGGCAGGCCCATTGGAGGAGTGGATCCACAGAAGCACAGCATTGGGCATTTGCAGGGTGCAAGCACCTTAGGTGAGGGAAACTGGTTCCCTTTGGAATTTTGGGTGGGGGATGGGAGAGGGAAATGGTGCTTGCCAGCGCCTTTGTTCCCCCTCCGAGCTCTGTTGTTCCAGCACTCAATAGCTCTCCCTCCCAGCGTCCTCTCGCCCTCCCCGCTCTTCAACAGCAGAGCTGTTGACTTAAAATTCCAGATGTTAAGTCCCGCTGGCTGTTAGAACTCACACAGTCCATACCCTCCGTTTTCGTGAGCCAGACCTCGGGGGCTCTGCCTTGCTTGGTGGACTGCCCCTCCACCACCCTGGCTCCCTCCTGCCAGTCCGTGTAGCACACACTGCTTCTCTGCCCTTCCTACGCTCTTCCATGGGCCCCTTGTCTACGCTTGGCTCTTGAGAGTCCGTTCTGCTAGTCTTCTGGCGGTTTTCTGGGTTATTTAGGCTGATGTGGGTGGAATCTAAGCGATCAGCAGGATGAGGTGAGCCCAGCATCCTCCCATGCTGCCATCTTTTCTCTCTTCCCAGTTGTATGTAGGATAAAAAGAGATATGATGAAAGACTTTGGGACCACATCCTTAAATAGTATCCAGATTTTTTAAGATTGTGGTATCATGTGTCATACATTGGAAAACATAATCGTGCCTAATTTATATGAACAAATTGTTCCTATAACAATTGTTATATGTTAAATTGTTAGGTACTTTCAGTTTCTTTTGACACTTACCTAATTTAGGGAGATATTGCCACAATATTTGGGCAGTTGATTCCTTCCCATGGTGCTAGACCATGAACATATAATGATGTTTAACGGGTCCATAGACTTGGAGTCTTTTGAAAGAGAAAGGAAAGGGATTTCTGAACACCAGAATCTTCCATTGAGGACTGCCTGCTCCTAGTCCATTTTTATTCAAATAGAACAACAATAATCAAACTCATAAAGTAAATATTAAGTGCTTTCTAGTTGTCAGAAAGTGCTAGATGGTTACACTTTCTGGATCTAATTATTGTTTGTAAAGTAATAGCATTTGGGTAACTGATTTTCTGCTTCTTAACCTAATCATAATTGTTTTGTTTTGTTTTTTAATAATTGCTTTCTACCATCAACTGGAATGCAGGAGTTACCCCTACTTATCCCTCCACCAAGTAACACAATTAAAAAAAAATCTAACCCATTGTAAAAACAAGGAAGCCAGAGAATGTCATGTTTATTGCAATCCTTTTTTACTTTCTCTTTGTCCTCTCTAGACTTATATTTCAATTCCACATCATAGATTTAGTGCTAGAATGAAATGTAGAGATCATCTAGTTCATTGCCTTGTTTTACGGTGATCTTAGTAGATCAAATGGTTTTCAGAAAAACTTCTAGCTAGTGGCAGACCAGGAGTTTGTAAATTACAGATTCTAGAATTTTAGAGAATCTTTTTTAAGTGGTTAAATTGGCCTAAGTATCACCCTGTTCTATATATGACTCTCCAGTATGTATGCATTTGCAGTCCTCGTATTAGTAGAGTCCTTCCTTGGAGAAGTAAATTGTTAATTTCCCAATTTTACATATATGGAAACTGACACTCTAAGAAGATGTGATTGGTTCAAAGATCACACAGCCTTTTTGTAGCATAACCAGAACTAGAGCTTTGGTGGCCTGGCTTTTACCTAGTGCAGAGCTTTCTGTTGATAGCCATCCATTCAGATCCCATTCATACTTCACCCTGTATTTGCACAGAGGTAACATCTATAACCAAAAGTGGTCTTACTGATACTTTCAACCTTGGAAATCAAACCCTTCAGTTCAAGAAAGGAAACATTACAGCCCAGCCATATGTTCAGGTATATATTTTTTATCTTTGCTATAGGTAACAATAATATATTGGGAAAACCTATTAGTGTTGTATGTGCCCTGTAATATAACTGTAAGCATTAGGCAAAGGTGATATGAAATTTAAAATTCTGTTATTATCCAATGTCCTAAGTCAATGCCCCCTGAAGGAAAAATAAAATGAGAAGGAAGAACCTTAAAGAGGATAGCAATTTTTCTTTCTTTTAAAACCTATACAACTTAATTTGGGGAATTTGGAAAATATAGAAAAGCATAATGAGGAAAATTAAAATCACTCATAGTTATTTTGATACATTTCCTTCTAGTCTTTATGTGTTTACATATAGGAATCTCATGATACATTTTATAAAATTTCATATGTTTAAATTATAGTATAAGGATATTTATCATTTTATGAGTATAAACACCACCTTTTAATAAAAGTATTCCAAAATTTATTTACTGAATCCCCTGTTGTTGGATATATCGTTCTTTCCAGTTTTTCACTATTTACAACACATCGTTTATTTAACTAGGAAATTTTGAGACCCTAGTTAGAGGGAGTGTGTGGTGGGGCACATGGCATTAAGTGGCATATTGATTTGTAGCATTTTTATTTTTTATTTTTAAAAGTTGCTCCATAACAAGGAAAATAACATTTTTTGCTTTCTGTAGACCTGGACATTCTTATCTTGTCAGTTATACGTGCTTGTTTTCATTGTTGATGATTGAAATTGAGGAATTGGAAGGACATTTACTGTAAAGCAGGCTCACTCAGCCTGGCTCCATTTTTTTTTGTTTGTTTTTTTAAATGTTCATTTATTTTTGAGAGACAGAGAGACAGAGAGAGAGAGAGAGAGACAGAGTGTTGAGGGGGTGGTGGGGAGGAGCAGAGAGAGAGAGAGACACAGACTCAGAAGCAGGCTTCAGGCTCTGAGTTGTCAGGACAGAGCCCAATGCAGGGCTCAAACTTGGCAATGGCGAGATCATGACCTGAGCAGAAGTCAGACTTCTAACTGACTGAGCCTCTCAGATGTCCCAGCCTGGCTTCATTTTAGTGTCACTCCTTTTTATCTCCTTCCCCTGAGCCCCCCAGATTAAATTAGTCCAAGATGTCACTTTAGGGGACTTTGCAACAATCTTGAAGTCTTCTCTTTTTCCAAGTGGAGAAGTTTTTCAGGTACTAAAATGCCTTAGAAAACAACCAGTTGATATTTTTAACATTCTTCTTACTCATTACATTATATAAGTAATTTCTCATTATCTGTGAATATTGGCCCTAAGGATTCATAGGGCACACGTTTTACACCACAGTTATTCTCTAGGGAAGCAAGTGTCTGTTTGACATTGAATTTTATTTTATTTTATTTTATTTTATTTTATTTTATTTTATTTTGTTATTTTTTTGACATTGAATTTTAAATACTGAAGACATAATGGCAAATTGTCATCTGGTATATGGGCCTATATATACAAGGATTCAAACTGTTTTATAAAAAGAACAATTTTTGAGTAATTTTGAGGTTAGTGATGACTTTGATTTACGGTATTTTGAAAAATAAGTTCTCTGTCAGTGGGAGAGAAGAAAGTCAATACAATATTTGGACTGCTATTGGTATTCAGGGCAAAGAGAAGGAGGCTGCAGCCCATCTTATAGTGAAATCTTCCCTGATCCTCAAATGGAGTTACATTTCCTTCTGTCTGGAATCTGAACTTTGTTTAGGATTTCAGTGTTGTGTTCATCACAGTATATAGTATTATTTCTTTGTGTGTGTCCATTCTAAGCTTCTACATGAGGCTACTGTGCACACAGTCTGCAGTGTGAGTTACGCTCCTCGAGATGGGCAGTGTGTCTCCATCTGCGTCGCCCACAATACAATCAGCGCCTTGACAGAAGGAGTTGAGTTACTGCCATTTTTGTATGCCCTGTATGTAGCACAGAGCCTAGTTCAAGGTAGCTGTTCATTACTTTCTTTTGAATGAATAAAGGAAAGAATGAGCTACTGTCCAGCCACATTCCTCTCTACTCCCTAGACTATATTCAGGTAGTTGGTTGCCCAAGTTAAGAATTTAGTTATGAAAATTCACTTGCACACGCACTAGTGGGTAGATTCATAACAGATTAAACAAATGTGCTGGAAAAAAATTTAAAGAGCTGTTCTTCATCTAACACAGCATTTCCCAAAATGTGTGTTATAGAACACTAGTCCTGCAAGATGCACTTATTTAAATAAATTTGGGAAACACAGTACAAAATTTGGTGTACTACATCCCCCCCGTTGAGGATTGACTATGTAAATCAGCATTTTATTTTTTTTTAAAATTTTTTTTTTCAACGTTTATTTATTTTTGGGACAGAGAGAGACAGAGCATGAACGGGGGAGGGGCAGAGAGAGAGGGAGACACAGAATCGGAAACAGGCTCCAGGCTCTGAGCCATCAGCCCAGAGCCTGACGCGGGGCTTGAACTCCCGGACCGCGAGATCGTGACCTGGCCGAAGTCAGACGCTTAACCGACTGCGCCACCCAGGCGCCCCGTAAATCAGCATTTTAAAGGTTCGGAGAAGTCAAGCAGTTCCCTGTTCTTTATATAACTTGAGTTTTCCAAACTTATGTGACCACATCCACTTTTTAATTTTCCATCCATCTTTCTGCCTTTCTGTCTACCTACCAACTTATCTGTCTTTATTTTTAAAAGTGAGCCATATAGTTTGAGATTTAACAGCTTGGGCTTTGGAACCAGATACGCCTGGGTGGAGTGTTGGTTCTGCCATTTACTTGTTACCTTCAGCAAATCAGTTTGTAAAGCTTCAGTTTCTTCACCTGTAAATTGATGTAATGATAATATCTACCTTAAAGGGTTATTGTGAGGATTAAATTATCTGATTTATAAAAAGTGTGTGCACACTGCCTGGTACATGCCATATGTTCAATGTTAGCTCTTACTAGTTTTGTTTACTATTTGCTATATATCTTGGAAAACTGTGACCCATAAATAGGTGTTTGAAGGGGAGTTCTTAGGATTATCTGGCCCCAATTTAGTCTTATTTAATTATTTCATTGATTAATAATTGATGACTTCTTGGGGTGACTGGGTGGCTCAGTGGGTTAAGTGTCTGACTTGGGCTTAGGGCATGATCTCATGGTTTGTGAGTTCGAGCCCCACATTGGGCTCTGTGCTGACAGCTCAGAGCCTGGAGCCTGCTTCAGATTCTGTGTCCCCCCCCCCCCGCCCCTCCCCTCCTCATGCTCTCTCTCTCTCTCAAAAATAAACATTAAAAATTTTTTTAAAATTAAAAAATGTATAATAATTAATCAGTTCTTAAGCCAGGTAATTGTTCCTTCCACTGTGTTTCTGTAGTACTTTTTTCACCTCATATATTTATTATTGTCATCATATTCTCTTATTTATGTTTCTTTTCTATTTCTGTTGGGAAGATTTGAAGGTCTTGATGAAATGTAAGATACATTTAAATGGATGACAACGATGATAAAGGGTCTACAATCCATTTCTAATGGGAGTGTTTAGTCTGGAAAATAAAACATAATGAAGGATTGTACTATGAAACTTAGATTAGATTTGCATGTAACTCTAGAATGCATAATTTAGATCTGTGGGTAAGAGTTACAAAGTAGTTTAATGTAAGGGTTATAAACAATTAGAGGAATTCAACAAGAAAAAAAGAATTATTCCCTGTCACAAGAGACATTCTCAGAAATGTCAGGAAGGAGTTAGGGGCCTATTAGGACAAGGCATCATCTTAATTTTTCTGGAGATCATCAAGATGGTTAAGTTCCTCAAGAAAGAAAAATGTTCTCATAACAAGAAAAAGAAACTTCTCATAGAAGAAAAAAAAATCTAACTATTTGAAATTGTGGATGTTAATTAACCTTATTGTGGTAATCATTTCACAGTACGTACATCTATCAAATCGTTATGATGTACACCTTGAACTAATACAGTGTTACTTGTCAGCTATATTGCAGTAAAACTAGGGGGAAGAGAAGAAAAAAAGGCAATATAGAGCATGAGAGAGACTACTGCCTGTACAGACCTGAATTTACTTCTGCCTCTGGACTTTGGGGGACACTTGATGAAGGACATGACTTTCCAGCTGGTTCTTGAAAGAAAGAAAGATTGGAGCATGAGATGAGATGAAGTCTAAGGAAGGGAGTCAGTTTCTCCAGCATGAATTTTCCACTCATGGTATTTAGTAAGGTCAGCACTTTTTAGTTAATACAGGTTACATGCTGATGTCCATACATTGCTAAATTTTTACGTGTTTCTCTCGCTCTTTTTATACTTCCCTCCTCTTATTTGGCACTTACATGCTATTTTATTCCCACCCGATAAGTCAGTGAGATTAAGAATATTTTTTATCTAAAAATTTTTTAAAAAAATATTTATTCATTTTTGAGAGTGAGAGAGACAGAACATGAGCAGGGGATGGACAGAGAGAGAGAGAGGGAGACACAGAATCTGAAGCAGGCTTCAGGCTCTGAGCTGTCAGCACAGGGCCCGACAGGGGGGCTTGAACTCACAGACTGCAAGATCATGACCTGAGCTGAAGTTGGATGCTTAACCAACTGAGCCACCCAGGTGCCCTGGTGAGATTAAGAATATTAACTGAGCTGATGTTCACACACCTTACTTCACGGTAAAAGTCACACCCCTTCACATAATCGGTCAAAAGAAAGGACCAAATAACTGAATGAAGACGTGATCATTCCAATACGATATCCTGAAAAACCAGGGGTGCTTTTTTTCGATAATTTTAACAAGCTATATCTAGGAGCTTGTCAAAAATATTCTTGAGGGGCGCCTGGGTGGCTCAGTCGGTTAAGCGGCCGACTTCGGCTCAGGTCATGATCTCATGGTCCGTGAGTTCGAGCCCCGCGTCGGGCTCTGTGCTGACAGCTCAGAGCCTGGAGCCTGTTTCAGATTCTGTGTCTCCCTCTCTCTGACCCTCCCCTGCCCATGCTCTGTCTCTCCCTGTCTCAAAAATAAATAAAACGTTAAAAAAATTTAAAAAAATGTTCTTGAGTTCTGATAAAGTTTAAAAGTCACCTTTAAAGGGTGCATGGTCATCCTCAGTATGCCTTTTGGGTGTTTCCTGAAGTCATGATGGTTAAAAGGCCTTGGCCGTGACCCTCTTTGCAAAGAGAAGTGTGTATTCGGAGCCTGTATTAGCTTCAGAGTATCCCGTCCTCATTTGGCAAGTAACCTCAGTTCTTTAACACCTACCACAGCACTTTCAATTTTCCGTTTAGAGGAGGAATTAAGAGAACGATGAGGCTGGAAGTGCTTATACCAGTTAGAATATTTTCACTCTTCAAGGTGCAGAATATGTATTTTTTCTACTGACTTATACGTGGAAAAACTTCTGTGTAGTGTTCTATTATTGCAGGGCCTGCCAATGGGAATGTTGCCGCTTACTGACACCAAAAGCAACCGCTAGGTAAAACAGCCTAGCTCTGAATGTTTTCCCTTGACATTTTTTTCCCCTACAGTTGAGCCAACATGCCTGGTAATGAGGCTTGAGGAATGGTAGACACATAGTGTGCAGCACCTATGCAGGGTGCATAGGTGTGCAGGGACCAAGGGGAAGTCTTCAGATGTGGTGCTCCTTGTGTGACACCAAGTAGCCTCACCTATGTCCACCTATGTGTTGCAATTTGGCAGCTGTGCTTGGTGTCCTTTGTTTCTAACTCTGGCTAAAAAATAGAGAAGACTTAAAATCAGCATTGTTTTCTCAGAGAACTAAAGGCAGTATGGATGAACATCAAGTAAGTCCTCTTTGGTCATTTAAACACATCTGTCACTTTTTGCTTTTTGTAATGCATTTTATAATAGATTTTTAAGATGTTCTTTCAGATGACATTAAATGCATGTAAAATATATGCTTCTCATTAAAAGGTCTAAAGCCCAACTTGAATAAACTTGGAGGTGGTAGGTGAAGAGAGAATTTGGTCCAGTAACTTTAAAAAGTTGTTTTACTGTTCATTTATTTTTGAGAGAGAGAGAGAGACAGAGAGACAGAGAGCACACAAGTTGGGGAGGGGCAGAGGGAGAGGGAGACGCAGAATCTGAAGCAGGCTCCACGCTCCGAGCTTCAGCACAGACCCCAACGTGGGATTCGAACCCACAAACTGTGAGATCACGACCTGAGCCAAAGTCGGTTGCTTAACCTACTGAGCCACCCAGGTGCCCCAGTCCAGTAACTTTCATATAAAAATTTCTGGTTATAAGCGGAAAGGGAAACTTCTTTTGAGTCTGGTTCATTTCATATTCAGTTTACTTAAAAAACTTTCTTGAAGTTTTGACTTACTGAATTTAGAAGGTATAAAAACATCATACATATTATTATATTTTTGTGGTTAAGTTTTATTTTTGTATGTGTGGTTAAGTTTTAATATAATTCTTGTAGCTTATGTGAAGTGTGTTCTTCTTTTGATAGATTCACAAAAATGTTTCTTATTTCCTATTTCTAATGTCTGAATACTGAGTCTCTTACCACTCATGTTGTTAGAGCATTGGTCCATTACAACTCCTTCAATAAAAGTGAGCATGTCCTCTTTTCCCTCCCTGGGTCAATGGCCCTTCTTAAATTTGAACCCCGCCTTTAAGGATGTGAGAGTTTTGTCTATCAGCCAGGGCAGTGGAGCTGTCTCGTCAATGAGTAACCTGTCCAACAGCTAACATGGTGGTCGCTTCCCTTATTTCTTCTAGGCTTCCCTTATAGATCTCAAGATAGTTGAGGGAGAAAAGGTGTTTTGCTAAACAGGGTGAAAATGCATATGGTAGAACCTCAGATTCTCTCAAGCCGATTCTGAATTATTGTTTTGGATCTGACAAATGGTTTCAGTAGTAGTGATCTATTCAGTATGGAATGAGAAATTCAAAATTAGCATTTTTGTTCTTTTGGAAAAGACATATTGCTCAAGAAATTGGTGATAAATTGGTCCTTTAATATTTATTTTAGCTAAGTATATTTTTACTGTTGCCAATTAAGATTGTATTGCATTTCATACTACATGGGTTTTGACCCTTAATTCCTATAAATGTAATACCTAAATAATTCCCTCAACCTTCCCACTCTACTTCTCACTTTCCGCCCACTTACTTTTGTAGAGCCCCCCCTATTTGCCAAAATGGTCTCCTCTCTTTTTGATAAATTCTTCTTTCAAGAAGGAACTAAGACTAGGAAAATCAAATAATTTATCAGACTGATAAAGTGGAGTTTTTAATATTAATCTGGGACAACAGGCATCAACCAGAACTATCCAGGAACTTATTGTCACCCTACTGGAGAACAATGCACAATAAAATCCTTATAGTTGATAACACACTATAAATTTACCTCTTAGTGAGCTGTATGAATTTTAATAGAGCTCAAAGCTTTAAGTTAAAGAAAACATTCTAGTGGGGGATTTCCAGGTATCAGTTACTAGGTAAGGAAACTATTAGAGTCAGAGTCAGAGAATGAGAGCCCTAAAATTAAATTCAGTGAAAATTAAAATTCAGTGAAAATTCAGTGAATTCTCTGCCTACATTTAAGGCGAGCCTTAGTAGTTGTCTCAATGCTTAAATGTCTTCAAAATAAGAAAAATAAGTTGGACTAGTGTCAGTAATGGAATGAATAAGTTAGTTGTGTGTTTTACCTTTTTGGAAGGGGAGAATCTACAAACACAATAGTAGTCATTTTGTTGGTGAAAATATTTGTTTATTTAATAAAGCATATATACAATCTTTAGTGGTTGGACCTTTCTTCCAGAATGACAAACTGAGAAGTTATATGTTTGGTATATTTCATGTGTCCAGTAGCTACTTTTGCTTTGTTATCCTATATTTTTATCTTGAGATTGTTTCTTGTATTTCAGCATTTAAGAAGGAGATGGCAGTATTGAGCCTCAGCTCGGACTGGATACTATTTGAAGTAGCTTAACATTTTTCATAAAGAAGTATCATGTTAGCTAAATTCAGTTTCATCTCTTGGGATTTTATTTTCTACCCTCGCTTCCCTTTGTAATCCCATATGGAGAATGAAAGAGTGCTCTAATATATGTTATATTAGATCTGTCAGACAAAGATACTATTAAATTACTTATACTCCTTTCTGCACATCTAAGAATGCCAATTTATGGGACACATAGAAACAACCTTCTTCTAAAATAAAATGAGGACCAGCTCTAAAATGCAATAGTGTGTTTACGATATGCCTGTTTTCCTAAGGCTTTGGCAGAAAGAATTAACTTGACGTTTCCAGAGCACAAAACACCTCACTGAGCCACATCTTATGGGAAATAAGCTGCTCTCTGGGAATACATTTTTTACCATTTCTCTTTTTTTGGGCAGTAGGCTACTGCTAAGAAAATGACTTTTTCTAGGTCTGATGCCCTGAAAAAAAGTTTAGATGATGGGAGGAATTGTTTACTTAGTCTCCATTCACATCCACTGTGTTGCCCGCATTCCAAGTTTCAAAAGGGATGATTCATATACCTTTTAGGTCTATGTTGAAAAACAAAATGAATAACAGTGCCCTTTGTCAATATCGAAAGCAATTTAACACTACATTTTTTAGGTTATAACCCATGAGAAAGATAGAATGCTACCACGTAACGTTGTAGTAAGTTGTTTTTAAAAGAATAAGCCAAGATTAGCAAACTAGGCTGCCATGTCAAAGGATCCAAAACAGCAGTTGGAATGGCACCCAATATTACAAGTTATATTTTGAAAAGCCATCCTGCCATGCTTAAAATATGTAAAAGCAATATTTTAACACGTGAGATTATGTGGTTTCTTTGAAATCTGGGCAATTACATCACATGCAAAAGACGTGTAATTGTTTAGTTTGATTGTCATTGATAGTGGGATTTTCTTTTGTACCTTAATTTTTATATGTTTAAAATTATTGTTGAAATGTTATGTGACGAATAATTTATGGATTTAACTAAGCCAGCAAGCCTATTTGGTTTCCATTATATGTGAAGGACCCAACAACAACATCTTCATTTCATATTGTTCCGATAAATTTAATGACATTATTTTTTTTTTAACCAAAAGGAAATTTCTTCTCAGCTGGATTCTTTCACTGTAGGTTTTAATCGCAAACTTTGAAAATGAGAACATAGCTATTATTTTTTATTAAAAGGATATGTTCTGGTTAGTTTGGAGAGGTCTGACTAGTAAGGGCTTCCAATAGCATGCCTAAGGACTTAAAATGTAATGGTGAAGTTAGAGAATGTAACATATGACTTTAGTACCACTATAATCTTGTGTGTGGTAAGATGCATACATGGTGAATGTATAGGCGTGGTAAGGTAGTTCTTACTACTCACAAAACTCCAATTAAAAGTAGGCTCTAATTGGGGTGCCTGGGTGCCTCAGGCAGTTAAGTGTCCAACTTCAGCGCAGGTCATGATCTCACAGTTCATGGGTTCAAGCCCCGCGTTGGGCTCTGTTCTGACAGCTCAGAGCCTGGAACCTCCTTCAGATTCTGTGTCTCCCTCTCTCTCTGCCCCTCCCCCGCTTGTGCTCTTTCTCTCTCTCTCTCTCTCTCTCTCTCTCTCTCCCCCTCTCCCCCTCTCTTTCAAAAATAAACATTTAGAAAAAAGAAGAGTTAAAGTTTAGCTACTCTGGGTAGGACATAGGTCTGTGCATTCAGTACTAGGCTCATCCTGTGAAGTGGGTAGAAGTGGGAGGTTGTATGTTATCTGTCATGATACTTTGAAACAAAGTGTCTTATACATAATATGTGCTCACTTACTGTTTGCTGACTGGTTTAAGTTTTATGACTACCCCTGTTCAGATAATTACAACTTAAAAAAATTTTTTTTGATGTTTATTTATTTTTGAGAGAGAGAGAGAGAGAGAGAGAGAGAGAGAGAGAGAGAACGAGCAGGGTAAGGGCAGAGAGAGAGAGGGAGACGTAGAATCCAAAACAGGCTCCAAACTCTGAATTGTCAGCACAGAGCCCAACCGGGGTTGAACTGATAAGCCACGAGATCATGACCTGAGCTGAAGTCAGACACAACCGACATAGCCATGCAGGTACCCCCCAACTTTTTTTTTATATTTCATCCTTTAAAAGTCTTTTTGAACTTTCTTATCATTGTGTTAGATTGTTCTGAACAACTTCTAGTTTACATAAATAAATCTTTAATGTAAAGTTATTTAGCATGTTTTTTTACATTTATTTTTCTATTCCTAACCCTACATGGATTTCTAGGAGGTACAACTAGTGTTAGGAAAATGCTGTGCACTTGAACTGTTAGTGTTTCTACATAAAGTTAATAAGCCTTGAGGAGAGCCTTTTGAGTACTTTGGAGTTAGGGAGTAATGAGATCAAAAAATTAGCAAGTTTTTTCTCCCTTTCTTACCAGTCATTTCTGTGTCTCACAGAGGGGCAAGCTTTATATACTTTTGCTTAGAGGTGTGTAATCCTTTTTTTTTTTTTTTTTAATTTTTTTTTTCAACGTTTATTTATTTTTGGGACAGAGAGAGACAGAGCATGAACGGGGGAGGGGCAGAGAGAGAGGGAGACACAGAATCGGAAACAGGCTCCAGGCTCTGAGCCATCAGCCCAGAGCCTGACGCGGGGCTCGAACTCACGGACCGCGAGATCGTGACCTGGCTGAAGTCGGACGCTTAACCGACTGCGCCACCCAGGCGCCCCTAGAGGTGTGTAATCCTTGATGGTTATAGAAAAAAAAAAAACCTCTTGATGTGTATTCAGTCAAATGTTCATCCACCTTCTACAAACTAGTGATGCAGAGGAGAACTGAAAACGGCCGTATCCTGTTTTCAATACTCCGTAGCATCAGTTTTTGGCAAACTTCAGTAGGGCCTTGGTGGGTCTACCTTCCTAGACCTGTGTTCATTATGGTGTGCTAAGAACCATCTCTTTTAGCCAGGCTTGACAGGACATAGCCCAAGGGAGAAGACTCCATAGGGTCTAGGACACTTGGTTTTGAAGAAACTCTCCTTGATTGAGTAGTCAAGGTATATATATTAGCCAAAGACTTGATGATATGCTGGTATCTGGCCGTCCTGCTTTTGGAGCAGGGTACTATTCTGGATAGAAATGTCATTATTTAATCTCTTTGGAGGCAGAACAATTGTTATCTTCAGCTGAAGTGCCCAGTGTGTCCAGATACATACCCAAAAGAACTCACATGACACAATTTTACCAGAATACCATAGAAACTTGATTTGACTATAAAAGGGAAGCATCAAGATTCATCTTTTCTGGAAAACAAAAATGAAACAAATATTCCCCCCAATAAAATGACATTAAGTTGTTCTACACTTCCTCACAGCTACTTTCTTCCATATGCTGCTAATTAGAATGAGGCTTTATGATACACTGATGATGTGAAGTTAAACAGATAATTCATTAACTCTTAAAAATAGCATGTTTTATTAGAACAACCTCAGAGGACCATCAAAGAAAATGCTATAAGTATTGCACACCAACAAATAATAGTGTCTAGTGAAATTATTGTGTTTAAAAAAATTTTTTTTAATTTTTTTACTTTCTAAGTTTCTGATATACTTGGTCTGTTTTGAAAACAAACACATTTAATTATTTCCATCTCTTAACTATGTCTAGTGAGTCCAGTTTTTAGTTGTTGTACAAATAAATTGGTCCTCGTTGCATTTCTTTCTTTCAAACATCATTTCAAATTAGGGCTTAATGTGGTTTGAACATTTCGCCAGAATAGTCATCCTACTTTTGTCTGAGGGTGGTTGATTACATCTATCTTTTTAGCTTACAAATGCCAATATAATTAGAAGACTGCAAACTCAACCCTGAGACCATTTGTCATCACACATTGATTGTAACTCTATGTTTTATTTTGATATTGTAGGAGGAAAAGCAAACAATTAAAAGTCTAAAGAAAATGAAGATATGCTAAACATTTTTATTACATCATTGTTTTTAACCAACTTTTCCCTACTACTTTTAACGTTTAATTACCTGTATTATTAAAATATATATAAATACTATTTCATGTTGGACTCAAAACTAGCTTTCAAATATCTTAGTAGCAAATATACAAACAGGTATAAAATATATAGAATGGAGGAGAATTTAGCATTATTATTTCAAAGTGTAAGTTTTAATAATTCACAGTGTATGATATTCTCCAAATAACTAGAGAAAAGACTCTGAGGAAATAAGGCAATCTCAATGATAAAATAAAATGTAAGTGGGTTGTGCCTACATATATGCAGTGTACTATGTCCGTGCTTGCCCCATTTGTGTACACAATCTTTGTAATCCACTCTATTACTCTGTATTTTATTGCCATGAGGATGGAATTAGAGTGAAGAGACCAAAAATTATTGATCAGTTATACCCCAAATCCATCCCTCTAAATGAAATGGCAAGGTAGAGATGTTTGTGTGATAGGAAAAAAAAAGGTGTATTTTTAAGCTTCATATACTTGGAAACTAGTAGACAGCCATAGCTAACATGAGTATGGTGAATGATTTCAACCTTCTGATGAAATTTCTTTTGGCCTGTTGAAATCTGACCTATCCGAAGTGTCTGTGGAAACCCTCAGAATCACTCTATGAATCTTTCTTAGTGGATTTGACACTTTAAGAACTGAGCTGAGGATTTTAACCCTCATAACATCAAGGCAGAAGCACGTTTTGGGTGTTGTCTCTTTGCATCTATCTCTATATTACTGTTTCCATTTTTTAATCATTGATAAGGTAAAGGAGCTTATGTTAATTAGAATATAATCTAAGCTGCTATAATAAAAAGACCCTAAAATACACTAACTCCAAAAAGAAGGAGGGCAAACCAGAGTGTCTGTTCCATAAGATCAAGGAATAGGTTATTTCTATTTTCCTCTGGTTTCCCTACACTGTGGTCCCCATCTACATAGTAAAATCTGGATTATCACCACTGTATGCTCATTTCAGCCTGAATTGGTGGTGGAGTGGTCTAAGTCGGGAGGGGAAGCAACTTCCTTAATAAAGAAATGACCTGAAATTCCTTACATCACTTCCTTTCGCTGAAACTTAGTCATATGGCCATGCCTAGTTGCAGAAGATTCTGGGAAGTATAGTTGGGGATGAGCAATTATGTGTCCAGCTAAAAGTAAGTGGTAATGGTGGGGTGTTCTATTACCAAAAGGAAGAAAGAGGAGAATGAACACTGGGAGGACAATTATTGGTCTCTGCCAAAGTAGTCTCTGACAGTTTTGATCTCTAATTCAAATTTATGATTTTCCTTATTTCTTCTCCCCTTTTCTCTTCTTTCTCTTTCTTTAGTTTTACTCTTCTTTGCTTATTGCCTCCTCTCTCTTATTGTGTACTTATAGTCATGGCAATGCTAATATTCAGTCTAAATACCCAGTGTTCACAGTGGCCTATGCCTTACAGAGGAGCCTGTGGTCTTTCTTGGGCCTGCAAACTATAGGTTAACTTTTTTATTCTGTGAAATATATTGCCCCCATCACTTTTAATCCTTTTTGGAACAAGGTAAAATATAATTAAAGGAGATAGAGAGGAAGGGAAGCAGAGAGAGAGAGAGAAAGAGAGAGAGAGAAAGAGGAAGAAGAGAGAAAGAGGGGAGAATAAAGAAAGGAAGGAAGGATATAGAAACATGTTAAATGAAAGAATAAACAAATTTTTTTTTCTATCTCAGTATTTGTCCTCAAATTTGTTTCAAATTTCCAGCTCATCAAACATTCAGGTTTTCCATTAGAAAAATCTTTCCTGAATGCAAAATAGTAGCAATTTGCTTTGTAAATTCCACTTAGTATTATCTCAAACTGCCTCATAATAACAGACTTAATTTTGTTTTATTTTGGATTTCATCTTTGAATAGATTGTAATTCGTTTCTTTAAGGGATGTTTGACAGAGAATTATTATGTACAAGAGAAAATGTTCAGGAGGCAACCTATACTTTCAACATAATTTGGCTGTCTTTGAGGAGAGTGAACTGATACAGATAAGAGATCGGACATTCATTAAAATAAAATTATTCTTTCTAATAGACTCTAAAATTTGACTTCTTTGGCTTTTCTTTCTTTTTTTACATTATTTATTTATTTTGAGAGAAAGAGAGACCGTGTGCACATGTGCAAGTGGGAGAGGGTCAGAGGGGGAGAGAGAGACTCCCAAGCAGCTTCCATGCTCTGCGTGGCACCCAACATGGGGCTTGATCTCACAATGGTGAGATCATGACCTAAGCCAAAATTAAGAGTTGGATGCTTAGGCAACTAAGCTAGCCAGGCACCCCCGCCTTGACATTTCAAACCAGAAATGAGTGATAGTTAAGAGAAAAGGTGTTCTCTAAGAAAGGCCTCCAGTAGCCAGAATCTAGAATCACTTGGAGATGGCCATCATTTTCTTTCTTCTCAATCTTTCTCTTAAACTCTTTTCTAGACCTTCAGACAGTTCACTATCAGTTTTTAAAAGCCAACATCTGCTTTATTTATTGTCTTTGTCATGCACATGGAGTCATAGAAAGGATCTTCATGGTTTGCAGTCTGAACTGGGGAGAGTAGACAGGAAAGTGATTGATGAAGCTTAGATTTTCTACCCTCTTTTCCACCAGAAAGCAGGTTCACTCTTATCATTTTAACAGGTAGGGTTCATTAGTAAGATTTGTTGGCAAAAAGCGTTCTTATCCTAACAAAAGTTTAGAAGCCTTCCGTTGAACCTAGCTTCCTTAATTTGTAGATGAAAATACTAAGGCTTGCTGAGAAGTGATTTTTCCAAGATATCAAGGCAGAGCCCTCACCCCTGGGCTGCATATCTCACCACTACTCTGTGCACTAGCTCCAAAGCATTCTTATATCAAAAATTGGTCATTGTTATTAAAAAAAATGAGTTGTTTTCTTTTTTGGAATTATATAGTGAGGTTTGGCAAAAAAATGGAAAACCAAGTTCCTCCAGCAGTTTATAGTCTCTTCAAAAATCAAGTAATATGTACAGGTGTTAGTTCAAACAAGCTGTTGCTCCATTGTGAATATTATATTATAAATTATTATATTGATAATATTATATATCAATATCAATTACTGATAAACAGTTGTCTGGGAGTGAAATATTTTCATTGCCATGGATTTAACTGACAATGATTGAGCACAATATGGCGGGGCCCCTTATATAACTGAATAATGGTGCCCAGAGCTTATGTGGATGGAGTTGACCCCGGCTCAGCACAGAAGCTGGCCTGGAGAGAAATAGGTTACAAGTGACACCTTCATCTTCTGTACTGAGCTCTTCACTCCAAGCAAGTTCTGCCTTCCTTGTATCTTTATCATAACTTGTTTGTGTACATGCTGTGCTTTTGATTCCAAGAAATAAAAAATGATGATTCTGGCATGCTTAGAAGAGCCTGTGTATTTCAAGTGGATGTGCTTAATACTCCAGAATCACATCATACTCACCTGTTCCCTGTAAGCCTATTAGGTGATTTTGGTAAATGTGAAAGTTGCCTTCAGTATCTTATTTTACATTTAATAATGAAGCAAATTCTCTGGAGACTAGTTTTCTGGCTAACTAATGCCTTTGCAAACCAATATAACCTCTTAACATAAAACATAAGTAATAGAAGTTCAGAGGAAATGAGCTCTTGGATTCCCTAGAGCATGGTTAGAATGTCTGATGTAGTGTTCACAAGCTATTGTTTTACAGGAGTTATACAATTTTTTTTACCACAAGTATGAAAACGTTCTTCATGGAAAGCACAGGTCAACTTAAAGTCAGAAGTTCTGGTTCTTGGAATACTATGATGTTATAAAGAATACTCAAAATATTTTCATAACATTATAATAGTTTACTTTCATTGTATACATTTAAGCTGTTTTGGTTTTAGACATTCAGTGTAAATAGTTTTCAAACCTATGAGAAATCTGACAAAATATGATTTATGTTTCTGTTTTTATTTTCTTTTTCAAAGACTTCAAATCATCTATAAAAAAAGGATTTGTCAACTATATGGCATTTTCATAATGCAAACAAGTTGTGAACTGAAGGTATAATCCTTACCATTATTTCCCATTCTGAGAGATGCCTCAGGAACGACAACAAAACCCAGGCCTGTGAAAGCCAAGTGACTTGCTTATTCTTGGGCAGTTAATTAGAGGTAGAGCTAAGGCTGGCACATAGGTCCTCTGACTGTATGACATCATCTACTTTCACAGCTGCTCTTTATGACAGATGAAGATAAAAAGATTTTGGAAAAAGCCAGAATTTTATTTATATATTTTGGCTTTGTATTTCACATTCTAATGACTAACAGATCAAGATATTACGGGAATGCAACAAAGCTGACACTTACATTTTTATAAACCAAGAGGTTTATTCCTCCCACCCTCCCTCCCTCCCTCCATTCCTTTCTTCCTCCTTGTCTTCCCACCTTTGTTTCCTTTCTTGGTCCTTTTTTGTGTTCATGAGAGGTTTATTGCTTAATTGAAGTGGAGTTCATTGTTATGGTGATGTTTTTCCCCCAGGCAAGATAGACTCATCCCCCCCCACCAAGATCTCTTTGTCTTATTCTGAAACATTTCTTCAGTTCCTCAGTCACATGATATATTTACGTCACATGATATACCTACAAAGCTGTGAATTTCATAGGAATCAACAGATTGAAATTTCTTGATTTATAGAGGAGGAAACCAAGACCCAAACTTTGCTTTTGCATATAGGGAAAATTTTTAAGAGAAAAATTTAATGCAATGAACATACTTAGATTTCTTCCCTTCGTTTCTTTTTTTTTCTTTATGTTTTAATTTATTTATTTAGACAGAGACAGAACATGAGTGGGGAGGGGCAGAGAGAAAGGGAGACACAGAATCCAAATCAGGCTCCAGGCTCTGAGCTGTCAGCACAGAGCCTGACACTGGGCTTGAACCCATGAACCGCGAGATCATGACCTGAGCCAAAGTTGGATGCTTAACTGACTGAGCCACCCAGGCACCCCTCTTCCCTATTTTCAACCAAAGAGATGAAGACATTTCGTGAGATGATAAAGAGGACTAAAGGAAGTGATGGACTGATATAATGGCCGATATGTCAGAAATTTGTGTGAGGGAGTGAATGGATGGAAAGTAGGGAACAAAAAGTGAGAACTGAGGAAAGATACAAAAAGATAAGGATATAATACTTTTGCCCATTTTAGATGTTCTTCCTTCTCCCCTTTTTATGAATTTTCATACCAAAAAGCCAGAATACAAAGAGATTCACACACACACACACACACACACACACACACACACACACAGATACACCCCATGATAGAGCTTACACCTTTTAAATCTCAATATATAGGTGATTTTCTTGAATTTCAACTCATTGCTGTAACAGCAATATCTCAATATTTTGAGATATCTCAATATCTCTTTTTCTTTTGTAAAATGAATCCATTGCTTTTTTTTCCTGATGTTACTTAGCAGTACTAGCCTTCTAAACTTCCTTTTTAATAACAAAACAGTTTATTCTTTTTATTCTGCTCATTTTTCTTGCTTATGTGGAAATAATGAGTCAACCATAAAGTGGATATTATATAATGAAATTAGCAAAGCTTTCTTTTCAAGTTTCTTGACATAGTTTCTGGTTCAGTAATGATGGTTAAGAATGGCTCAATGATTTGTTTGTATTCTATCTGACACCAAGGTTTCTATCACAAATGTTTGTTCTCTAAGAATGAAAAAGGCATTATGAGTCCATTAACAAAGTAAATCATCCACCTTCAGGTGCTGCACATGATGGGAGCCCAGCATTTGGGAGTTCCCTATGCAGCTATCAGACATTTGTAATATTTCAAAATATCTTACATCTATATTTTCTGCATAATGCCACAGTATTGTCATCTTGGGAGGCAGAAAGAGAGCAAAAATTAACACTCTCATTTTATAAATAGAGAAATTCATGGATAACAAGGCTTAAGAGCCTCACCCCTGGTGGTAGAGTAGGGCCTTTCTAACAGGTTGACCATATAATTTATTGCCCAAACTTGGACACTATTGACAATGACAAGGGATACTGTTAGTAATTACACTGGGACAATAAGTATGAATTTGGACTGCCCCTGGGAAACCAAGACCTGTTGGTTTCCTGTTGGTCACTTTTACTAGGATCCACAACTGCTTCTCACATATTCCCATTTCTCTGTGGTTCTCAGACTTCCCCTTTTATTCTTACTAAGTATATATGAATACATATAATAGTAGTTGGAGAGGGAATGACTTCGTATGAATCCTGGAAATCTCACTCACTAATTGTGAGCTCTTGGGCACACGTCAGGAACTTTAACCTCTCTGCTTCAGTTTCTTTCTTAGTAAAATGGGGATGATAATAATAATACTTACATTATAGGGATGTTATATGTATTGAATGAGTAAAATTCTTGGAATAGTGTCTAGCACTTAATAGGCACTATATGTACTTGATAAATAAAAATATGAATATTGACCCTGATAACTACTTTTTAAAAGGAAAAGTTAAAAGCTATTTATCTAAGAACATTCTTTTCATTTCCAGAGCACATTTCCTGAATCAGTTCTTGGGACATTGTCTACTTTTTGATATACTTTGAATATCTGTGTCTGAGATTACTAATGATGTGCTGGTGCTATTGAGTGACAATGATCTTATTGTTGTTTTAGTATCTGGCACTATTAACATCTACATGGTAAGAGAGCATTAGCAAGCGAATTCCATCTTGGAGCATTTTGGATTTGTGATGAAATAGGACTTCATCATAACAGTCTAGCAATTTTTGACTTCTAATGGAATTCTATTCTACTCTACTAGTAGACCTTTGTGTCTTTTGTAATGATAAGTAATCTGTGTTATGCTTGAGATCACTTGGATTCCTCATCTTAAAACTTCAGGGTATCTGTTTTGTTTTGTTTTGTTTTGTTTTGTTTTGTTTTTTCCTTTTGGAATGGAGAGCTTGATTTATTCCCACACTGACCCTCGACTCGCCTTGTTCTTTCTTAAAACTAAAAATAGAATAAAAAAGCATAGTCTCAAGGTGGAAAACATGCAGAAAAGCAATTCCCCCGTAGTTTGCATTGTGGTGATTTGACTCTGAGAAAAAAGGCCCATACCTTTAGCCCCACCACAGCATGTTGTTCTTCTATTTTGTATTCATGATCAGACACCTCACTTCCTTTTAGTCCTTTAGGCTTTTACTTTTTCAGTCAGACCACCTCTGACTAAAGTCATTGCTGATTTGATGTTCAGAAAACTGAGAGGTTCATGATCTGTTTTATTTGGTGCATGAGTGATTCCAAATCTAACTCTTTCCTATGCTTCAGTGTTTGGCCTTATTCTCCATTATTTGGCTAACATGGTGACATACACTTCTGAACTTTTTATTTGATCTCTCTTCCATCCCCTGCCTTTAACCACCACCCTTTTTAATATTTCCCCAGCCTTCCCATTGACAACAATGCCACAGCTAGAGGAGGTAAAAGAGCAGGAAATCCTAAAGAACTGGGCAAATTCCAAGAAGAAAAAGCCACACATGTATTACAATTTTTTATACTTTAAAAACAAAGTAAATTTCTAGTCCTAATTGCTATAATTCATACATATAATAAAGTTATATTGTTTTCCAGTAATTTAATATTAAAACAATTTTTTTAAGTTTATTTATTTTGAGAGAGACAGAGATAGCACAAGTGGAGGAGGGACAGAGAGAGAGGGAGGGAGAGAGAATCCC
Organism: Prionailurus bengalensis; assembly: GCF_016509475.1. Lineage (NCBI taxonomy): Eukaryota > Metazoa > Chordata > Mammalia > Carnivora > Felidae > Prionailurus > Prionailurus bengalensis. The sequence continues at coordinate 86,785,748 of NC_057355.1, read as the reverse complement.
AAGTAGGCTCTGCACTGTCAGTAGCTGGGAGGGAATGGCTCAAACCCACAAAACCCACAAAACTGTGATATCATGACCTGAGCCAAAACCAAGAGTCGGACACTTAACTGACTGAGCCACCCAGGCGTACCCCCCAATAATTTAATATTTAAACAGTACGTTAAAATTTTTCAATTTTTATATCTGTTATCTTAACTGATACATTATTATGTTTGTGAAACAGATATTTTCCTTGTCCTTATTTTACAAATGAGGAAACCAAAATGTGAGAAAATTCAGATAAGGCATTTAACACAGTCAATAAAGTCAAAAGTCAAAAGTCAAATACTATTGATGATAAAGAAGAAAATAAAAATCAGTCATAGGTCATTTCATTACTCAGATATAAGCACTGTTAACATTTTAGCACATTGTCTTCTTTTGCTATTTCTATACATATGTGGATGTTTGTATAAAAAATTTAAATGCATAATTTAACATAATTACGTGCATTTCTGTATTCTGTTTTTTAAAATTATTATAATGTAAAATCCATTGCATAACTATCAAGTTTATTAGGCCATTCTCCTATTATTGAACATTTACTTTTTTCAAATTTTTATCCATTAAAAATAACATTATGATAAATATCTTTGTACATGAATAGCTTACATTTACCTAGCTATTACATTTTAATAGGTACCCGAGTGTTTTAAAGCATACCCCCTGGCATCTCTTGTGATAAACGATTTTTATTAGTAACATTGGCCAAAAATCAGAGTATATTCTGCAGCAATTAAACAGGGAACAATCTGATTTACAAAGGGAATGAGTTTATGTCCTTGGCCTCATCAACTCTGTTCCCACAGAGTCAGACAGGCCAACTTAGAAGAAAGAAGAAAGGAGAAAAATAAAAACAAAAATATACAGTGTAAGTTTTGGAAGTTTTAGAGGTTGAAAGAAAGAGGTTTATCTGTGTTGGGAGAAATTACTGATATCAAAGTATGTCTGGTCAACTAATAATTCTGCTTTGTATAAAAATTCTCACACCTGTTTAGTGTATGCATTTTTACATGGGATGAACACATTACTTTGTAATATACAATAAAAGCCTTTCACAAGGAAAGTGTATTTGTGAAATAATCATATTAGATTGTTTTATTTAATTTCTTAGTTTATAATGGCGAATTAAATTGGCTAGCAGTGAAAGCAGAACAAATGGGCCAGGTGATATGGAGAATTATACTAATAGCTAGTATTTATTGAACTCTGTGTTTCAGGCACTGTTTTAAGTTTACATGTAATGTCTATAATATAAATTGTGTTTTGCAACCACCCTGTCATATAAGTACTTTACTTTCCTCATTCGATTCATGTAGAAACGGAGGTGAAGTAAATTGCTCAAAGTCAGATGGGCTGACTACAGAGTCCATTCCCTTGACACATGTATTATACTGTCTACAATGTACAGTTATACTTTACTTATTTGGGCTCCAAAGGGAATACACGGATAGAGTCAACAGGGAGTGGAGAAGAAGGCCCCCAATGTGAGTGGTGTTGGGTGGAAAGGTGATCTGCTTGTTTTAACTTGCCCTGTCTCCAGTACCTAGAATGAATAATGAATCAATAAATGGCATTTCCACCTCAATCTTAAGTAAGAGATATCCAATTCGAGAGACATCTATTAAGTATCTACTCTGGGCTGGGCTCTGGGAAGACAAAAAGGAGTAAGGTATAACCCTAAACTCAAGAAATGCATAGTCTAAGAGGAAAATAGACATGAAAAATATGATTATATTACAGTGTGATTTGACGAAGAAGGATATGGAAGACACCAAAGAAGAGAGAAACCTTAAGAGAGGATATGACATTTGAACTGGGATGAATAAAAGTCGCCAGGGAAGCAAGGGTATAGAGCTTCCTGTATTCTTTTGGGTATAACAAAGCCTGTACCTATGGAAGTTGGACCATCACCCACTGTTTATTTTTAATCTAATTTGGAAAGAATGCAATGCTGTGTTTGGAGCTAGTCACACCTAGGTTCTTATCAGCTATGTGATTTAGGCCAATTAATCTCTCAGAGCTTTGGGTTCTGAATATGGAAAACTATGCTTATCTCAATGGGAAGGTTAAAGAAGAAACATATAAGTTCCTATAACAGAGCCTGTCATTGATGCCTGCAAACAGTAATTATTAACATCCTGATTATGTGGTTAAAAGAATGTAAGAAGCGCCTTAGAACAAAGACTTTCTCACCTAAGGTAGAAGAAAAGAAAGCCTGGCAAGGTCTACCAAATGAGTGAGGAATAATAAGGAGAAAGAACTATCCTTCTGGAGGTCAAATTCCATTTGTAACTGCTAAACTGAGACAGCTTAAGAATAAAAGTCTTAACAAGACTCAAGAGGATTCTTGGGACAACAAATGACTGTTACAACGGAATATTTTGATGTGTTAAGTGTAAATTAGTCAGAAGCATATGGATTAAATTTCCTTTCAGCAATGCACGGGTTTAAACATTAAGGGGAAAGAGATGTGAGAAGAGGGCCCTACCGGGTTAGGAAGTCTCTGATGTTTGCCCAGGAGTGTTTTAGGTAGACTCACAGAGAAAGGCTGAGAAATGCTCCCTGAGGAAGGTAAGGAGTAGAAGGAGCAGGGAAAGGATATCATACCACCCTCAGCCCCAGCTTTGGTGAAGTCCAAGTTATTACAAATCAATGTGGCCTCAACGCCAAAGGTTTAAAAAACAGTGTAAGTCCTATTAGAAGTTTAGGTATAGTCATCAGCCCAAAAAGTGAAGAATTCATTCTTCACCTGAATGAAAAAATTTAGAACTCTTCCTCTTTAGGAGATAATATCCTGGGAAACCAAACTTCTTTTGCTGGAAAAATTGACTTGTAAAGAAATCATGGTTGTCTTCTCTCATTTTATAGACAAAAGACTTGAGGCCCAGGTTTGTGAAATGACCTGCTTACCATTCTCCAGTGAGTTTGTGACAGAGCTGGGACTGGACACCAGGCCATCTAATGTCACCCTCAAGGAAATTCCTTGACTTGGTTAAGGTCACACCCTGAGTAAAGTGGGCACTGACAGGATTTCAGCTAAGGCCACACATTTCCTACGACTGCAAGCTGCTGCCTTAAAATTAATTAGGCATTCTTGTTACAAAGGTAGCATGTGTTTATGTTAAATTATGACCGTATGAAAGGATAATAAATGAAAGCTCAGACATCTTATCCCTGCTCCTGTCCACACAACCCTGCCACCACTCCAACCAGAATCCTTCTATTTCCATTCCCTAGAAGTAAATACTGTGAACATTTTTTGGTGTTTACTTCCAGAAATTGCAAAAGTTCTTATTTAGAAAAGAACTCAAACTTACAAATAAATTATAAGAATTTTAGAAAGAACTTTTACCTAAATTCACTGCTGACATTTTTCCCCATTTGCTTTATCATTTGTTCTCTATTGTTACCTGCCTACCTATTTATCAGCCCATCTGTTTATCCATCCATCCATCCATCCATCCATCCATCCATCCATCCATCCATCCATTGATAATGGTTTTGTTTGAACCAGTTGAGACTAAACTGTAGACGTTGTGGCTTTTTATTTTCTGTCTTACTCCATTCGGGCTTCTGCTATGGACGGGATGTCTTTTAAACAATGAAATTTAATTCTCATAATTCTAGAAGCTGGGAAGTTCTGGATCAAAATACCAGTAGATTCAGTGCCTGGTGAGGGCTTGCTTCAGGGTTCATAGATGGCTGTCTTGCTCCTCACTCTGTCCTCACAAGGTGGGAGGGTTGGGGTAGCTCTCTGGGATCCTTTATAAGAGTACTAATCCTATTCATGAGAGCTCCACCCTCATGACCAAATTGTCTCTTAAAGGCCTCACCTCCTAATACCCTCACAAAGGGCATTACGATTTAACATATGAATTTGGGGAGGACATAATCATTCATTCTATAGCAACTTCTAAATATTTGGGTATGTATTTCCTAAGGATGTGCATAAGCATAATGCGGTCATCAGTTTTTATAAAACTTCAATAAATTTGTCACTGATCCAATGTGTTTATAAGATTAATCCAAAAATGTACTTCATAGAATTTTTTCCCCTTTAAGATCAGGTCTAGTTTAGGATCATGTATTGCACTTTCTTGTTACGTCTCACTGGTCCCTGTTGATCAGGACCCTGGAACAATTCTTCAACTATTCCTCAGTATTTATAGCACTGACATTTTTGAAGAATTTAAAAGAATGTTTCAAAATTTCATTTTGAGTTGGCCTGATGTTTCTTCATGATTAGCTACTGGCTGTACCTGCTTGGGTGGAATACTACATAAGTGATGTTTTGTTCTTCTAGGATATCACAACTAGAGGCTCACATGTTCACAATGTCTCACTTGAGATACTAATTTTCAATGGTGGGTAAAGGTGTTGTTCATAGGTATCTTTTTTATTCATGTCCTTTCTTCAATATGTTTTTGCTGAATAACAGAATTATTTCAATTCAATAATATTTATTGTGTATGTATGTGGCAAACACTGTTGTAGACCCTGGGGATAAATCAGTGATCCAAACAGAAAATTTCTGCTCTGATAGAGCTTGTATTCCATCTTGGACATATGTTTCCATATGTAGAACTATTTCATTTTTTAAAAAAACTGGACTCTAGTTTGTTGTACTTAGTACAACAAGAAAACTAGTACTCTACTTTGTTGTACTTAGGTACCATAGTTCACTCAAGCAGTCGCCACTGATGATATTTAGCTTGTTTCCACTTTTTTTTTTTTTTTTTTTTTGCTATTACCAACATGCTACAGGAAGCACCTTACAATATAGTATATTTATCTGGGTGTGTGTGTGTGTGTGTGTGTGTGTGTGAATGTATATCTGTGTATAGATGTGGATGTGATTGTATGTGATTGTGTTTGTGTGTATGTGCGCAGTTTGTGTAAGTATGTGTGTTTGTGTACAAACTCATTTATCGTAGGATAATTCCCTAAAGGAGAATTCATGGATCAAACAAATTTGGTTTATACATTCTGATAAATGCTATCATTTTACTCTAATTTTTGTTCTCAGTACAGTGGCTTCTGTCTCCCCATTCTTGCCAAACTGAAAACTATTTAGGTTTCCATCTTTTCCATACTAACTGGCATTATATTAGCTGAATGATAATGAAGAGTCCAATTTTGGGGGCACCTGGGTGGCCCAGTCAGGTATGCATCTGACTCTTGATTTCAGCTCAGGTCATGATATCACAGTTCCTAAGTTCTAGCCCCACATTGAGCTCTGCACTGACAGTGCAGAGCCTGCTAAGGATTCTCTTTCTCTCTCTCTCTTTCTGCCTCTCCCTTGCTTTCTCTCTCTCTCAAAAATAAATGAATAAACTTAAAAAAAGAGTCCAGTTTTTGTCAAGTCTGGTGTGTAAAGTGCCTGTTTGTGTTTGATTGCTGCAGTAGTACTAGTCTCTAGGAGACCCACTTGGGGGAACAGAGAGACTGATTGCAGAGCTGCTATTTGTGTCTTTGGAAAAATTGCCCAATTCTTTTTCTCCCTTCCAACTTTTTTGACATAATTGACAAATAAAAACTGTATGTATTTAAGATGTCCAGCATAATGTTTTGATATATGAATACCTTATGAAATGGTTACCGCAATCAAGCTAATTAACATAGGCACACCTTACATAATTACCTTTTTTGGTGTCAGAGCACTTAAGATCTACACTCTTAGCAAATTTTAAGTACACAATAACAATGATACTAACTACTCCATGTGGTATATTAGATCTCCAGAACTTGTTTATTCTGCATATCTGAAGCTTTGTACCCTTTGACCAGCATTTCCCCATTTTCCCCATCCCCTGGTAACCACCATTCTAATTTCTGCTTTTAGGAGTTTGATTCTTTTGGATACCACATGTGAGGATATGCAGTATTTGTCTTTCTTTACCTGGTTTATTTTACTTAACATAATGTCCTCTGTGTACACATGCACACACACACACATACACACACACACACACACACACACACACACACCACATTTTCTTTATTTCATTCATCCATTATCTACATAGGTTGTTTCCATATCTTGGAATAAGTAATGCTCAATGAACGTGGAAATACGGTTATCTCTTTGAGATACTGATTTCATTTCCTTTGGATATTTACCCAGAAGTGAGATTTCTGGATCATATACTAGTTCTATTTGTAATTATTTGAAGAACCACCATCCTGTTTTCTATAGTGGCAGGACTATTTGACATTCCCACCAACAGTATGGAAGCGTTCCAATTTCACCACAGCCTTGCCAACACTTGTTATTTTTGGGTTTAGCTTTTTAATAATGGCCATCCTAATGGATGTGAAGTGGTATCTTACATTGTGGTTTTGATTTTCATTTCCCCAGTGATTAGTGATGTTGAATACCTTTGCATATACCTGTATGTCTTCTTTTGAGAAACATCTATTCAGGTTTTTTGCCCATTTTAAAATTAGGTTATTCATTTTCTTGCTACTGAGTTAATTGAATTCTTTATATATTTTGGATATTAACCCCTTATAAGATAGTTTGCAAATATTTTCTCCCATTCTGTGGGTAATCTCTTCACTCAATTGATTGTTTTCTTAGCTGTGCAGAAGTTTTTTAGTTTAATATAGTCCCATTTGTCTATTTTTGCTTTTGTTTCTGTGCTTTGGGGTTCATATTAAAAAAATCAGTGTCCAGACCTATGTCAAGAAGGATTTCTCCTGTATTTTCTTCTAGTAGGTTTACATTTCAGCTCTAACATTTAAGTCTCCAGTCCATTTTGTGTTGATTTTTGTATGTGATGTGAGATAAGTGTCTGACTTCATCCTTCTGTATGTGGCTGCCCACTTTTCTGAACACCATTTATTGAAGAGGCTGTCCTTTCTCCTTTGTGTGTTCTTGACACTTTTGTCAAAGATCATGTGACTATAAATGTGTAGATTTATTTCTAGGCTCTGTATTTTGTTCCACTGGTGTACATGTCTGTTTTTATACCAGTGCCATACTGTTTTAATCACTGCAGCTTTGTAGTATATTTTAAAATCAGGCAGTGTAATGCCTCCAGCTTTGTACTTTTGCTCAAAATTGCTTTGGCTTCTCGGGGTCTTTTTTGGCCCCATATGAATTTTAGGATTGATTTTTCTATTTCTTTAAAAAATGCCATTGGAAATTTGACAGGAATTACATTGAATATGTGGATTGCCTTGGATTGTATGGACACTTTAATGCCTAATTCTCAATTAAAGTCTGTCTTGGAAAGAAATTTTTAAAATGTAAATTCTACACTTGACCACATTGCTGTGATGTAGGAATGTTATCTAGTACCTAGAAACATTTTAGTAGGAAGCTAATGAAATAGTATAATTATAAATAACTGAAAAATGTACATTTAGACACAACTCTGTTATGCTATTTGCTATCTGTTATGAAGAATGGGTTAGGATAGTCTCCAAAATAGTTCATGTATCACTCAAAGATTTCTGAGATGTATGATAAACTAGAGAGAAAATATTTGTTCATGGCAGATGATCTTAGAATTATTTGAAATGTTTAGGTAGATGGTCTGAACTCTCTTGAAGATTATTACTGAGGGTTTTTGGTAGGAGGTGGTTGGGAAGAAAAATTTTCTTCCACCTTGGAAGAAAACTTCAGATTATATGGCTTGTTTATTGAAGAAACCATTAATTTTCCATCTACTTGTTATCCCATTCACCTCCCCCATCCCCCTTTCCCTGTAACTCCTCCCCCCTCCATTCATCCTCCAAAAAGGAGGAGTGGATATTTTGAAAAGGAAGCCTCTTTCTTACACGCAATGAATTTTGCCCACAATGGGCTAATTGCCAAAGCAGTTGGCCACCTGTGGGAGTAATTAGTTACTTGTCACTTGTTCTGAGGTTAGTGAGTCGCAGTTGCAATTTATTATACACACAGTTTTGCATCCACAAATAACCATGGCTGTTAAAACCACCCATAGAGAAATAAAAGGCTGGGCAGAAACTTTAAAAGGTGGCATATTATTTTACATTTATGAATAAGCATGGGTAACATTCAGCTCTATTCATTTTATCCTAATTCAGAGATACTGGAATTAGGAGTCCTGTAGAAAAAGTATTCCAAAGTTTTCCTACTTTGGGGAGTGGGCCGGAGATAAGATCATGTTATCTTTATAATTTTACTGGATAAGTTAAAAAAAAAGATTCTTGATGGGTTATATTAATGTTTTAGTCTTCTATAATACAGATGTGTATACTTGAAAATGAATCACTTTATATTTAAGGTAATCATAGCAAGAACATTGTTCTCATGGGCAAGTAGCAATATAATAGCAGCCATTTGGTTAACTATTCTGTGGTTAAACATGGTTATACTGCTTATGATTATATCCGTGGAAGCTATTCTCCATTCTACTAATTAAGTTTGATATATTTATCAATGACCACTGTTATTAGTCATGAATGTCAGGAAGTAAAGAGCATGTAAAAAGATGAGCAAAAGAGAATTCAGATACTTAGCGTGTGTGTGTGTGTGTGTGTGTGTGTGTGTGTTTGTATTAGGAGCAAAAGGATAAAAACTAGCATACAGGCTTCTCTTATTCAGGATTCTCTTGCATACAAGAAAAACATAATCTTACTCAAGTTGCCTTAAACAATGAAGGGTATTTATGAGTTATTGAATTGAGAACTTTTTAAAATCGGGTGGGATAAATATGAGACTTTTCCTAGTGGCTCAATACTATCACGAGGGACTCATATACTTTACATTTCTCTGCTCTCCTTTCCACAGTGCCTGCTTTATCCTGAGACTGATTCTTAACATGGCTGACACAGAGACAAGCCATTTTTACTACATGTGCTAAGCAAATATCTCCTTGTGTGTCATTAACCCAAACTGAGTCATGTACTCATCCCTAAAGAAGTCACTGTGGCTAAGGAGACACCATCCACTAATTGGCTTAAAGGCCAAGAGCTTACTCCTCAAGACAACCCTACAAAAACAGCCTGTGTGGGAAATCTGAGACCTAGGTAGGGAGGAGAAGCATGGAGATGGATGCTAGCAATAGCAACTGTCCAGTACAGCAAATAACAGTAATTCAAGTGCTATAATAAGGTAGAGACACAGTAGGGATGCCTGAGTGGCTCAGTTGGTTAAGTGTCTGACTTCATCTCAGGTCTTGATCTCACAGTTGATGCGATCAAGCCCCATACTGACAGTGCAGAGCCTGCTTGGGATTCTCTCTCTCTCTCTCTCTGCCTCTCCCCAGCTCACATGTGCGCTCTCTCTCTCTCTCTCTCTCTCTCTCTCTCTCTCTCTCTCTCTCAAAATAAATAAATAAACTTAAAAAAAAAGGTAGAGACACAGTACTTAGTACCATATAGGATGGGTATGGGTTGATGCTATTACTGCAGTAGTTATAAGTGCCATCAATGTTCATGTTCCTGGGATGCTAAAAAACAGACATATTTGAAGGGCTTTCTGGCTTACCATGTCACTAGGAGGTTTGTGGCCACCCACTTTATCAGTTAACCTGTGAAGGCTTTACTCTACTTTCAGTCTGTGACCTTTGCTTACAGAGAAAAAAACCTCAAAGATCTTCAGTGGGAAATCTGAAGGGAGAAAATATGTATAAATTTGATCCTTGTTACATACAGTTGATCAACTGTTGATCCTTGTTATTTGCAGATTTAGTATTTGTGAATTTGTCTTCTTGCTAAAATTTATTTGTAACCTCAAAATCAATACTCATGGGGCTTTCATGGTATTCACGGACATGTGCAGAGTGGTGAAAAATTTGAGTCTTTTGAAGCCCTGAGATCCACTGAGGTCGAACAAGATGATGCTCTGCCTTTGTGTTTCAGCTCTCATACTGTAAGGAAGTGTCCCTTTCATGGTCTATTTAGTGTATATTTTCCACATTTTTGTGCTTTTTTGTTGGTGATTTCATTGTTAATGGCCCCCAAGCATAGTGCTGAAGTGCTGTCCAGTGTTACTAAGTGCAAGAAGGCTGTCATATGCCTTATGAGAAAATACATGTGTTAGATAAGCTTCGTTTGGCATGAGTTATAATGTTGTTGGTGGTGAGTTCAGTATTAATAAATCAACGATATATATTAAATATGATGTCTGTAAACAGAAATAGCCTGTAAAATAGGTTATATATTGACTGGTTGATGAAAAGGTTGTGACCAGAGGATTGCAGGAACTTAACCTTGTATTTCCTGTAGGAGCAGTGGGTTCAGTATTCACTCATTCAGTGTTCATAGTGAATTTATGGAATATAATTACATAACTACTGCAAATAATAAGAATAAACTATATATCTGCAACTGCATTGAAGCAAATGAAGAAAAGATTAGCTTGGTCCAGATCCAGGCAGGGATTTAACCACAGAGTTCTAGTATGTAAAGGGATAAGTACTTTCTATATTCCTGTTAGTTAAAAGGAAAGAATTCAGTTTTTAAATCCATTTGGGGAGCCATACCCAATCTATCTGCAAACTACATTTCTCTCCATCTGGACCCTTCCAGCTATGTCCTCTCTGCCATCTCAGAAATGATAGGCAACGATTTCTAGGTTTCAACTGAATATAGCTTCAGCCTCATAGGACATAATGAAAAATAATGCATGATGAAATCCACTGAAAGACCACGTTTGTTACTTTCCTCTCTCCCTATTGCCCCCAAACCAAATGTAGCAAAACTTTGAGCTGCAACAGGACATCATAAGAATTGAGATGGGTAGTGTGGGGAGGTGTTCTTCTGCATCTAGGGCTCTGCTTGCATCATTCCATTTGATTTTTGTTTCGCTGGGACTGGGGCTGGGTTGCCAGCAGCAAGTATGCTGACTGAAAACTGTCACAACAGCGATCTTTACAATCCGGGAGTTGAGTTTGACTGGAACATATGTCTTCAATTTTGATAGCTCAGCTTCCCAGATGCCCTAAAGGAGAATATTGCCTGAGAAGGAGCTTTTCATGTAAGAATAATTTGTGTTAAGTAGCTCAGTGATCTGTTTGTTAGGTTAGAGCTGACAGTTTGTTTATATTTCTAAAGGGGTATGATGAATGGGGGAGAAGTTGATGCTAATTAGCCTAAATTGTTCCTAAGAATGTAGAGGGCTTTGCCAGTTTCATTGTTTCTGTTTCTTTGCACATTTTAAATAATTGAATGGAGCTCAGACCATTCATCATAATTTCAGGCAAGATAGAAATAAATGAATTTAGCACGGGTCTGCATGTGTGATGGAAGATGTCACTTTAAAGGGCAATTAAATAAGACATCAACTTGGGGCTAATGCAGACTATTCTAATCTATTTGCATAAAAATATCAAACATGAACGTTTTCATTTATTCCATTAATTATCTCTGTCATCATAGGAGGATAATAGCACTTCTTTTTGAAATCCCATCTATCTCTATTAAAGTAATGCTGTAGTATAAAATTTGGGTCTGTGCTTTCTAGACAAAAGATCTGTGTCCATACTCTTTAAGAAAGTTCCCTCCCCTCCCTCTGATGTCATCAAATGTCTCTAAGAAACCTGTTTGAGAATGGGCTCAAGTGCCTGGCCAGCTAATGAAAAAGGCAGCAGAGAAACATTTTTGAAAGTTGGAAATCATATAATGGTGCGCATTCCACAGCAAGAGCTAGTGTACCAGTGAGGGCATATTTTAGTTATTTCTCTAGAGTTCTCATGTATTTATTTCTCATATATGCTGAGTTACATAGTGATATGATACTAAGCCTACGATGTAACTTCCTATCCGAGTTGATCCAGCATTTCCTCTAGGTAATAAAGTTAACATAAATGGATTATTTTATAAGAATGTAGGAAAATATATATGTTTTGTTAGCACACATATTTTGACAGATAAAATAAGAAAAATGAAACTAAATTTAGAAAGTCTATGATTTTTTTCCAACCTTTTAATCCTCATTGCAGGCCATTCTTTTTTAATTTATGCACATAAAATACCACAGGAAGAGATGGTATAAATTTGTGGACTGTGGAGAATGAGTGAACATTTTTGAATCAGGATCTTTAAAAGGGGTGAAATTTGAGTATGATTAAGTTAGGAAAAAGCCTCGCTTACGGCGGAAGTCGGAGACTCTGTATACATTATGGGCATGTCATGGCTTTTAAAAAGTTATGTTAGACTTCTATACAAATTGTGAAGGAATTTGTATAACCCCAAACAAAATTCTGTGTGGTTCTGAGCTTTTCTAAAGAGAGAGAAATAATGCTGGTTAGTATTCCAATCAGGAGCAAACCTTACCATCGGGTGGGCTGGTTGCTTACACTGCCTGGGTGTTTTCTTGGTCACTAGTTTTCTCGGAAGGAAATGATCCTATGGCTTATGCTTGCCACATTTGTACATATATGCGCTATAATTGGCATTTATTAAGGAGACCTTCAGTTTGATGGATGACTGTCAGAGCCGAGCCTGCTGGCTTTGAAGACGGTTGACTTTGCTCAAGTTTTGTTACATTAGCTCATTAGAACTCTGCACAACTTCAACCCGTTCTTTGTTTACTTTCTTATAATTAAGATTTTTGAACAATCGAATTTCAGAGACTTGACAGGGCCCATTCCCAACTTGGAGACTTTGCCTGACAGAAAAGTTTGCAACAGAAAAAATATTCACAATAGAACCCGTGAGTATTAAAAATAAGATTTTTGTACTCTCTCTAGTTAGCTGCCCAGTTAATTAATTGCTTTTAAACATTAAAGGGTTTAATTATATTTACCTTTTATATCATTAGCTGCATTTTTCCTAAGCTTTTTTTAAAAAGTGAATTCTATAAAAAACAACAGCTATAGAAATATTTTCAAGTCAAGATATTTAAAATTTGGACATCGTATGTATTATACTTGAGCAACAATGTAAGCAAATAATTAAGAAAATGACAGACCATCTGAATCTACAGATACATATTCAAAAGAAAAAAAATGCATTAATAAGTGCATTTAAACATTCAATTGTGAATAATCAGAAATCCTAATTGTGTTGTTAATTTTGTAATAAGAAAATCTCCAAAGCCTTGGTGACCCATTTAAAGTGAAAACTGATATTTCACTTTCTCTTTTGAAATCCCAAAGAAAGTGCACATGAGAATGCTGAAAATGAGGATCCAATATGCGTTGGTGAGACGAACTGTATTTCCTGTTTAGCGCAGTGTGCCTCTCCCACTACCTAAAGGGGCACAGAATGTTGATGTTGTGTTTGATGTGTGTGTCTTTTGAAATATTCTTAGTTGTTATTCACAAAAACTAAATGTTTGAAGGGAAAGGATGTGCTTTTATAGAAAGCAAATATGGTTGCAGAGTGTTTGCACTAAGATTACGGACTCACTCATGGTTGTCTCTTTTCGGACTTGTCCTAACTAGTTGATGAGTTGATTATCTGTGAGGTCTATTTACCAAAGATGGTAGCTTGATGAGTAGATGCGTTCATCACGTCATCCCAATATCTAAATGAATAGGAAAGGGAAATAAAGAATGAATGATGAGGGAAAAATAAACAGTGTCTGTTTATGAAAATGAATGCTGTACAGGGTCATAATTTATAGGCAGTGGACTAAGTAATGAGTTCTTACAGCAATTTTATGGGGAGTGCTACTGTAGAACGGTACTAGATCGCTTGACTTGCCTTCGCAGAGTGGGGAAAGGGAAAATGAAACTCAGTTGTTTCAGGTCACAGATAATTCAACTTTCCTTATTCTCTAAAAGGAACTTGAGTTAGCAGAACAATATTTAGACTTCTTTGCCAATGAAGACAGCCTTTTAAGTTTAGTGATGAAGTTGATTCATTCGTATTTCATTCAGATGATGGAAAATACAACTAATTGGCTCCTTATTTGGTCCACGATGCTCAGTTAATGTATTCAAAGTTATTACTAGATTAAAAAAAATGAATTCACAGGTCAAAACTTCTTTTATTGTGGAGGAAACTGGCAGTCATCAAAAGGGCCATTAAAAAACAGTTTAATGAAGAAATATGTGACTGTTTAAGAAAAGCGTCTAGTCTAAACTTAGCAGGAGGGCCATGGATGCTTTTTTTTACTGAGCTGCAACAGTATAAGAAAATAATCTTGCATCTTTTAGGCTTCTGCATAAATTTTCATTTCAGAAAACCATTACTTTAGTTGCACAAATAAAATATAATTGTGCTCAGAAAGCCTGAAGCTAAAATAAAGTCTTCCTACTAATTTTATATTAAAATGTATGAAAATGGTGTCTTTTTTATTTTTAATTGATGCATTAGTGTTAACTAAAGATTTAATTTTAAGCTCTTTTCCATTTCAACCTAAGAACAATGACCAGCGCTTTTTGATCGTGTCCTATGTAACAAGCCCTGTTCTAAATACTCTACATGTATTAACTTATGTAATCATCACAACCCCATGTTGTGGGTACTATGATTATCTTCACTTTAAAGGTTGTAAAACTGAGGTATAGAGAGGATAAATCATTTGGCCAGAGTCATGCAGCTAGTAAATGGTAGGTTGGGGATTTAAGCATAGGCATTCTGACTCCAGATTCAAAGCAAGCAACCGTTCTATAATGCAGGATTTGGTTTGGTTAAGTACTTGAGGATCTATACACAAACATCTAAATGCACCAAATTTATTATTCAAAAGACTTTTTTGAACAGTATTCCAAAGACTATTTCATTATGTTTAGAAGCTTTTACTAGAAGGAATATTATGTTAACATACCTATACACATAGAAATAGTTTTTTTTCCCCTTAACTTTCATATCCGAGCACATGACTAACAAAAGGTTTATAGACTAACGGTGTGGTCAAGTTATACCATGTGTGGTTGTCACATTTTGGGAGGAACAGTATTTGACCTGTGGCCTACTTAAAACAGTTGTAATATTGAACCATATTATAACAGAGTTCTGTTTTGTTTTAAAAATACAATGATTATTTTTAAAAGGAGATAAAGGAACAACCATAGAAAAATACCTAGTTTCCAAGAAGTAGTTTCTATAAAAATTTGCCAAGTTTTCAGAAGTAAATGTTTTAAAGTCTGTTTAACAAAATACAGCAATATCTAGGTTTAATGAAAGAGGCTGGTTTTTATCACTAGACTGGAGTAATGAATTCTGGGATAATCTAAGCTGATTAACCTTTAAAAATTATGGGTTTTTTTGGTAATGTTAAAGACAGAGACATTGCAAAGTTGAATGAATTATAGCTCACAAACCTCCCTGAAGATAATGCAGATGCATAAAACGCCATACATATTTTTGGGAAGGTTTCAAACTCCTAGACAAAGGGATTTTGAATGTCCAGACATCTTTGAAGTATCTAGCAGAATATGATAACCATATAGGAAATAATCTGATGAGAAGAGTGCACAAAGATAAAATCATCTTTTTAATCTTTTATGTGAAGAAATTTAAGCAGTAGATATACTTTTTGTGTTTTTTTTTATTCACTAAAAATTGAGTGAATATGTACGATGCATTGAGGATACAGGACTGAGGAAGACAGACAACCCTTAAATGAACTAACATTCTACTGACAGAGACAGGAGTAAACCGGCAAATAATATTAAATCAGATATCATAAGAGTTATGAAGAAACTAAAGCTGAGTAAGGGGATATAAAGTGATGTCTTTGGGGACATGGAGTGGTGTCTATTTTAAATAGAGTGGTTAGGGAAAACTTCTCTGTGATGCTGACATTTGATCAAAAATCTAGATAATATTGAGCAACAGTGGTATTTCTAGTATATTTGTCATCTTGGATAAATACATTTTTAACGTTCCCCCCCCTAGACAAAATTATTTTTTTAAAGTTTATTTATTTATTTTGGAGGGGGTGAAGGGCAGAGAGAGAGAGAAGGAGAGAGAGAGAATCCCAAGTGGGCTCCGCATTGTCATCGCAGAGCCTGATGTTGGGCTCGAACTCACAAACCATGAGATCATGACCTGAGCCGAAACCAAGAGTTGGACACTTAACTGACTGAGCCACCCAGGAGCCCCTAGACAAAAATTATTTTTAATAATGATCACGCAATGCAAAGGATACAATGATGGCCAGAAAAAGACACAATGAAGAAAAGTCACTCAATTTCATGTATTATCATCCTAGTAACAAAATTAATCTAAAAAATAAACATTACTGTACTAAAAAAAAGGGTAAAAAGTAATGGATTAGTATTTTTAATTACATCTTTTTTTTTAATTACATCATTTTTTTTTATAAAAAAGGAAAAATAATATCCCCACATAGTGCAGTTTGCACCATGTTTCACCATTTTAAATCCTTTTTTTGGGGGGGCAGCTTTATTGAAATGTATGTACCACACAATTCACCTAATTAAGCTGTATAATCCAGTGGGTTTTAGTATACATATAGAGTTGTGCAGTTATCATCACAGTCAATTTTAGAACATTTCATCACTTCAAAAGAGAAACCCCATATTCTTCCCCTGGTCTTAGGAAACCACTAATTCACCTTCTGGGTCTAAGGAATTGCTGATTTTGGACATTTCATATAAATTAAATCATGTATATGATCTCATTTGTGATCAGCTTCTCTCACTTAGCATCATGTTCTTAATGTTTTTCCATGTTGCAGCATATATCATTACTTCTTTTTATTGCCAAATATAATTCCATTATATGGATACACCATATTTTATTTATCCATTCATCACTTGATGAACATTTGGGTTGTTTCCATAGTTTTGCTATTAGGAATAATGCCATTATGAACATTCATGTACAACTTTTTATATGAGCATATGTTTATATTTTGGTGGGTATATACCTAGGAGTATGCTTACGCCATGTGGCAACTCCATGTTAAAATCTTTTGAGGAACTGCCAGACTGTTGTCCAGAGTGTCTGCATCATTTACATCCCAATCAGCAAAGTATAAGCCTTCTAATTTGCCCATGTTCTTGCCAACACTTGTTACTATCTAACAGTTTGATTCTGTTCATCCTGGTGGGTGTGAAGTGGTAGTTTATTGTGATTTTGATTTGTATTTCCTTGATAGCTAATGGCATTGAGCATATTTCATTTTCTTATTGGCCATTTTCATGTTTCTTTGCCCATTTTTAATTGCCTTATTTGTCATTTTATTATTGAGTTGTAAGAATTCTTTATATATTCCAGATACAAATCTATTATCAGACATATGATTTGCAAATATTTTCTCACATTCTGTGTGTTGTCTTTTCATTTTCTTGATGGTGCCATTTGAAGCACAAAAATGTTTTTAAGAAGGCTGATGTCTATTTTTCTTTGGTTGTTTGTGCTACTGGTGTCATATTTCACAAGTTATGGCCTAATCCAAGGTCACAAAGATTTACACCCATGTTTTTCTTTTTAATCTGTTTTTGTTTTTGTTTTTGTTTTCTAAAACTATTATAGTTATACCTCTTTCATGGGTCTTTGGTCCATTTTGAGTTGATTTGAAATGAGGGTCCAGTCTCACGCATTTGTGTGTGGATATCCAGGTGCCCTAGTGCCATTTGTTGAAAAGACTTTTTCCCCCATTTAACTATTTTGGCACTTTTATTGAAAATTAATTTATTGTAATTATGAATGTTTATTTCTGGACTCTCAACTGTATTCCACTGACATATATCACTGTCCTTATGCCAGTACCACCCTGTCTTGATTACTGTACCTTTGCAGTACATTTTGAAATTAAGAAATATGAATCACTGTTTTAAATCTTTTTTTGTAAGCTTGTTTGTTTGTTTGTTTATTTATAGAGGTAATCTCTACACCTAATGTGGGGCTCAAACTTATGACCTCAATCCCGAGACCAAGAATCACATTCTCTTCCATGTGCCTGAGCCAGCCAGGCACCCCTTATGTTTTAAATCTTAAATAAAAATCAAAATTCCAAGAAGCCATATAAATTGACAGAATTGAAGCAAGTCAAGTTCAGTTTCTTCATCTTCACAATTACTGTGCTACCAAAATTTATTTTGAATCTATTGTTTAAACTCAGGAATATGTGGTAACACAGAAGTTGGAAACACAAACTACCCAAAATAAACTATAACCAGTCTGTAGCTATAACTATTCTGTATCTCTTAGGAATTTTCTCTTGAGATGAGTTCAAATATCTATGTTTGTGTCTCTTGGGGTCCACCTATGTACTTGAAAGATCTCTATATTAATTTCCATGTAGAATACAATATTTATTAAGGGACAAGTAACAAAATATTTTTAGAGAGCAACAATATTGTATCACTAACTTTGTTTAAACTTTATAGTGCATGGTAATAAGTAAAAAGTAGACAGAGTTTTAGATGCTTTTACTATTGTTTTAAAATACTCAAAAATTGGGGGAGAGTGGAAAGTGGGTGATGGGCATTGAGGAGGGCACTTGTTGGGATGAGCACTGGGTGTGTATGGAAGCCAATTTGACAATAAATTATATTCAAAAAATAAAATAATAAAGTACTCAAAATTGC
This sequence comes from Prionailurus bengalensis, assembly GCF_016509475.1. Taxonomy (NCBI): domain Eukaryota; kingdom Metazoa; phylum Chordata; class Mammalia; order Carnivora; family Felidae; genus Prionailurus; species Prionailurus bengalensis. The sequence goes on along the minus strand of NC_057355.1, from coordinate 86,767,278 downwards.
CCACATACAGTGCAGACTGTTCCTACCAGCCCATCTTTGAAATGCCAATGAGGAGGAGCATATCATTCTGTGATCTAGAGGAAGAGGGAACAGAAGTGGTAAACCCTTGTGTAAGTTTGAGATTTTTAATGAACTGAAAGAAAGCCATTATTGTAGCTACAATGTAGAGGTGGGGTGGTGAGTGGTAGGACATGGTGTTGGAGAGACTGGCAGACAGGCCCTATAGCTAGGGCCACCATATGATTTTTGGTCTAAATTGTAGCACTTCTAAGAGTGAAAGAGGCCACTGTTGATTGCATAATACACTTAATGGGACTGTCCCAGGAGAATTAGGATGACTAGTCACCCTACTTAAAGGATATGGTATACAGTTGTGTTTTAACTACACATAGAATCCAACTCAAGGACAGCTATTATGAGGGCTAGAAAGTCTTTAATGCAAGTGAGCAATAATCTGACCTTACACCATTAGAGTATTATGAATTAGGAGGACTGAACAGTGTGTATAATGAGTGGTTTAGATAATGCTTATCAAACTTTAACATGCATAAGACTCATGCAGAAGCCTTGTTAAAACACATGGCTGGCCCCACTCCCCCAAATTATGATTGAATGGGCTCTGTGTTTCTCTTTATTATTATTTTTGTTGTTTTTGTTATTTTATTTTAGAGAGAGCACAAGTTGGGGCAGAAGGGCAGAGGGAGAGAGAGAGAAAATCTTATTTATTTATTTATTAAAAAAATTTTTAATGTTTTTACTTATTTTTGAAAGAGAGAGACAGAGCATGAGTGAGGGAGGGGCAGAAAGAGGGGGAAACACAGGATGTCAAGCAGGCTCCAGGCTCTGAACTGTTAGCACAGAGCCCAGTACAGGGCTTGAACTCACAAACCATGAGATCATCACCTAAGCTGAAGTCGTACACTTACCCTACTGAACCACCCAGTCACCCCATGAGAGAGAGAAAATCTTAAGCAGGCTCTATGCTCAGCTTGGAGCCTGACACAGCGCTCGATCCTACAACCCTGTGATCATGACCTGAGCCGAAATCAAGAGCCAGACATTCAACCGACTGAACCACACAGGCCCCCAAATTGGTTCTGATTTCTAACAAGCTCCCAGGTATTGCTGAAACCACCAGTCCGTGGGGGACCAGACTTTGAATAGCACTGGTTTAGACATTAGGGAGTGGACTGTGGAGTCAGACAGACTTGGTTTGAATTTCAACTTTCTTGGTTATAAGCTAGGTGGCCTTGGAAAGTTACTCTTTCCACAGCTCTTTCTGTCATCTGGTAAAATGTGATTATAATAATCCTTGCCTTATATAAATGTTGTGAAGAGTAAATGGGATAAAGCACTTGGCATTGTTTCAGGCATTATTGTAAGCACTTAGCATGTGTTATTTTTGTTGTTATTATAGTTAGGAAGAAGAAGAATCATGGTGGATTATATTCATTAAAGGAAACTATGACCAAGTTTTAGATTCTTCATTGTAAATCAACCGTAGAACTACTTGCTACAACTACATGCCCTAGAACAGTGTTCACTGCCTGGCACATACCAGGCTCTTAATACTTGTTGACTGGGGTGCCTGGGTGGCTAAGCATCTAGGTGGTTAGTTAAGCATCTGACTTTGGGTCAGGTCGTGATCTCATGGTTCATGAATTCGAGCCCCTCATTGGGCTCTGTGCTGACAGCTTGGAGCCTGCTTCAGATTCTGTGTCTTCCTCTCCCTCTGCCTCTTCCTGCTCACGCTCTCTCTCTCTCTCTAAAAAATAAATAAACATAAAAAAATAACTTGTTGATTGAATGAACAAATTTGTGAATTCACTTAATAGTACTATGTGGACTGAAGTAATTGATTCCCATTACAATACACCTCTTTTACTCTCAGAGCATACCTTACCTGCTGATGTTCAACACAGACAAGAGCATAAGAAGATTTTGTCTCTCAGCTGCAAACAATTTGATATATTAAGCCAGTTAGGATACATTTAAACTTGAAATTGATGAGACAGTTACATTGGGAGTTTCTTGGTGTTTAGGTGTACAGTGAACTTTGGATTTAATATACTGACATCAAATAGGAGTAGAGTAGTTGTAGAATTATACCCTTAAAAAAGTAATTTTATTTGGATGGCCGTGCTGAATTATAGCTGTGTTAAACACAAAGTTACCAAATGCCCTTTATTCATTATCATGGAAGAAATACTACAAAAAATAACAACTCTCATTTCTATAGGAAAAATAATAGACCAAACCACTATAAAGAGAGGCCAAAAGAATGGGACCTGCTAATATGAGAGCTGAATGGTTTCTGTTTTGTCCAGTGGCTGTGTGATACCTACACCATAAACTAGGTACTTGAGGGTGGGTGGAGAAAGGAAGAAGGAAGGGAGCTCACTTTTTAAAATATCTGTTATGGGTGGGGCTCCTGGGTGGCCCAATAAGTTAAGCTTCCCACTCTTGATTTTGGTACAGGTCATGTTCCCAGGGTCATGGGATCAGGCTCCTCACCAGACATTGATTCTGCTTAAGATTCTCTGTCTCTCTCTTTCTCACTCTCTCTCCCTCTTCCTTCTACCCCTCCCCCCTCATGTTCAAGTTCTCTCTCTCAAAATAAATAAATAAATAAATAAATAAATAAATAAATAAATAAAATATCTATTATGGGCTAGATATTTCACCATGTGCTAGGAAATTTACGTGCTCTACTTCATTGCTCAGAGCCATCATATGTGATAGGTTATCATCACTCTCCTTTCATTTCTGATGATTAAAGCTTTAAGGAGACAAGGGATAAATAGATGGGGAGCCAAGTTTCTTCTCTAGGTGTCCCTACAAAGACCACTCTTTTTTTGACTACAACCTTTGGGAAGGGCATTTATATAGAAAGCCACTGTATGGTTTTCCAGCAGTGTGGCAGAGTTCTTATACTATCAGTTTCCTAGTTTATTAGTAATGACAACTTAGGTACTAAAGAGATTCTAGTGTAATAATTGAATACAGTTATTCTTGCTGAATTTATCCAGTGTTGATCTAATCTATTCCACAACTTTCTCTTCTATCCAGCACCTTAGTTTATAATTTCCACTGCTAGGATTTGAAGCATCAGTAGTTGAGGGGCAGAATTAAAGAGAACACTGAAATTGTTTTAATTCCTAATTGTTACTATATTTTATCACCCTAAGCAATACAGAGATATAAAACTGCTAAGTTAATAATGATTTTTGGTTTAATAATGTAGCTCTATATTAGTAGGCCTTAAGCATAACTAAGACAATGGGATGATCATATTCTGATGGACGGTGGCAAGGAGCAGAACATTGTAAGTGGACTGAGTACTGGTCCTGAGGTGCAAACACTGTGGGTGTTTGGATGCCTTTTGTTTGGATCATGTCTTGTGATTCAACTTTGCCACAACTGAGTTATTTTCCACACTGTATCACTAACATTGCATCTTACGTCATGTACAACTGACAGGTGGCTACATCTAATGTTATATCTAACATCAGAAAAATATAACCCAGAGTTAGTGAGAGTTAACATGAGCTTTCTTTTTAAAACTGTTCTGACTATCTTAGGTGTCATTGTAATGTTTGTATAAACCCACAATTTTTCTCATGTTCTCCAAGTTGAATAAGTTCACAAAAGCACTTTAGCGGCAACACAATCAGAGTCTATCATTGATGGTAGCTATCCTTACAATTAGATTCAGGGGTCAAGGAGAATAGATAGAGTTAGTAAATAACCATTTAACAGCTTAATTTATTTATTCTACCCATGACTTTTAGATTAGCCAAAGGCAAGTCTGTCTTTTGGCCCTGGCCAAGCTTAGTTGACCCTGCTACCATCCTGTTAACTAGGCAGAATTTGAGAAAAGTGGTGCCTATAAATTCTATAAGATGTCTTGATTATGGGGCATCCAGAATCTTAATTGCCATCTAGGATGGCTCATATTTCCTCTGTGGTAAATGATAACTATACAGCAGATCACATGGCCTGTTTTCCTGGTGAAGGAAGAAATACATTAATATGTTCATTGGTTCAATGGATATTTATTAAAAACCTCCCCAGTACCAGGTGCTGAGTAGTAGTGAATAAGACAGACATGATCCCTGCCCTCATGGAGCTGACAGTATAGTGGAGGAGACACTGTACACAATTACAACAGTATATGAGGAGCTGTGCACTAGAATTTAGGTGTTTTACAAGCTTAGCTATGACCTTGATCTAATTTAGAGTAAAGAAAGATGACCCTAAGAAAGTGACATTTGGATTCGAGATAGGCAGTGAGAACAGCATATTCCAGCTAAAAGCATGGCAGGTTCTGAAGGACTAACAGCTACTTAGTGTGACTGTAAATGGGAGTGAAACCTCAGCAGTGAAGTAGGCATAGGCTAGATAGTGAGAATCTTTTAAGTTAAGCTGTTTAGACTTGGTTAATAAGGGTGATGAGAAATTAAGCTATAGTGTTGTGATCAGGTTTATGTTTTATGAGTATCACTTTAAGAAAGATTACTCTGAGGGCTGTGTGGATGGTAAATGGGTTGAATAGGAGTAAGATCAGTGGCAAAGAGACTGGTTAGAGGGCTGTTTCAGCAGTTTGTCAGATATGATGATGATTTTGGGGGACAGTAGAGTTGGAGATAAATGGTTATTAAAGTGATATTGAGGAGGGCGATTGACAACACTGGGTCACTAATTAGAAGAGACAGAAAACTTAAAGAGATCCTTCAATTAATGATTTGGGTTCCATTGGGTAGACACTTAAGCAACATAGGGGAAACATTTAGGTAGGGAGAGAGCAAAGGACATGAGTTCACTTGTGAAAAGGAGGCATTGGAGGGCTTATGAGATATCAAGCAGGCTGTTGTTTATCAGACGATTATATCAGCAAGTCCGAACAGCCCCAGAACTGGACTGGACAGAAAGATGGGAGGGTGACCAGTGCATGGATGCTATATGAAGTTTGCTTGTCAGCGTAGTTACTTGAAGTGCATAGAATGAAAAAAAACAGAGGGCTTATTACTGATCCCCAGAGAAGTATTGACATTGAAAGGGTCTTTTTCAAAGTGATGATTTAAAGATAATATTAGGTGAAAGCATCTTAAAAATGTTTTTAAGGAAAAGAGGAAGGCATGTGAGCTTGAGAGTTTCCTTTCTTTTTCAGAACTGATTTGTGATTTCCTTCCACCTCAAGTGAAGTCATACATATTCCAAATCAGAGTCTCTTTTGTTGTGGTTAAATTGATTCTTGAACACAAACCATTCTAAAACATGCAATGAAAAAAAATGGAGAATAAAGGAAAACCAAAGCATCAAATTATCCATGGCTAAAACTTTTTGAATTTAGCGCATAATCAAAGCAACCATAAAAGGCAGTGTTGCCAACATTCAGTGATGGCCAAAGAAGGACTTTACTTCTTTTCCCCCTTTTTACCACTGATTTCCAATATCTTAACATTTTTTAAATCCTTTAGAGATTCAGATCTCTTTGTATTATCTCTCCCATCGTGATCTCACAGGTGTGTGGCAGAAACCAAGAATAATGGCTCCCAACTTGTTCTTTAACTGCTTGTAAAAGACCTTTGACTAAATGGCAAAGCCACTCTTCTTTTTTATGTGGACAAATCCATGTCCACAAAACCTTGATTTTTGGTATGATTACAGTGGAACTCTTCCTTCTTTTTAAACACATGGTGGACCTATTCCTTATCCTGATATATCATCCAACTTTGTTTCTGTTTTCCCCTCTGGGGAAGATAATGTGGTTTACATTCTTTTAGAAGTCTTGGACACCAAGAATGTTGAGGTCAGCCCAACTGGGGAAGTGAAGGAAAGAATGTCAGTTAACCCAGTGGTGAAACCTCAGGAGTGTGCTTTGTAAAGGCCATTTTCTCCCTGTTTTTCTTTTTACCCCTTTGTATATTAACCACAAATAACCACCAGCCTTTAAATCAGCTTCACAAGAAGCCACCAACAAATGTTTAAAGCATCTCAACAAGGTTTTCAAGGAAGTCCTGAATAAAATTGTGTTTGTATGATGACCAGTATATTAGCTTTCTTTTTTTACCCACTGTTCCCTGTTGATGCAAAAATTTACTGAAATTTCAAATTTTAAGAAATCAGGAAATGTAGCGGAAGCAATGGTGTTGTTTTTCTAAAGTAACTTAACTTTAAATGAAACAAATGAATGCTTAGTCAGATAGAAAGATCAAGGAATGAGAGACTTCCATGCCCTCCAGAGTAATTGGACATTAGTGTGCTTTAGGGGCAACTCTCACTAAGTATAGAGAAATATCTATTTTTAAAAATCTAGAAAACATTTAAAAAATTTCTTTGGATTTAAGTCCTTATGCAATTTGGGAAGAAGGGAAACAAAAGACCAATGCAGAAGACTAACATTGAGGATGTGGATGTTGTTCCCAGCAGATTTTAGTGGCTTTTTTTCTTCAGTAAACACATGGGGACTTACTCAACATTATATTAATGATCTTATTTGGATTTGGGCAAAGCACACAAATATACTCACATATACACACATATGTGAAAGTCCTTTCTTTAGGAGATATTTTTAAGACTATCCAACAAAGATTGTAAATAACATGTAATTAACTAGCATAGGATGGTATGAGAAAAAATGATGCAGGATTCCGAGTATTTTTATAGAGGGATCTGCTCCTTAGACACCTGGCCTTTCTTTTGAGGCATATTTCCATGTACTATGTCACTTGTTCTAAAATTCCTTTGTTATTCATGCCTTAGAGATTTTCATGAGTTCACAGATTGTGCCTGGCTGTGTAAGTTAGTGTGAAGATAGTTAAGTAAAGGAGTAGACAAAGGGAAAGCAAAGTAATTCACTTGAAATCCAGAGACCTTTACAATGCTGAAAAGTAAGTAAAAGCAGATGTTGCAAAGTTTAGAAAATCGAGACATTATTTTCCTGTTTCCATTGAATTTTTTCTAAACACATTATAAATAAGCTTTGAAGTAATACAAAGTCCTCTGTTTGTTTTGCTGATAGCATCTTTTGTGAAAAACTTTATCAACGCTTGTTTAAGTTATAGACTAAATGATATCTCAGTTGGTGAAAGAACTGACTGTATCTGCTGGCAAATACAATGCTACAATGCTGAAATTATTTACAATGTCTGAGTCACTTAGATATTTATTTGATTAGATCTTTGGGGTTTAATGTTTACCAGCTCAAATATTTTATACTATGAGAATTCAAATATGGAACCCCAATATTTCATTATTCACATATTTTAAATTTAATCTTATATTTTATGAAGACTTGATGTTCCTCTACAATGGAGAGAATTTGGTTTGTTAATCTTTGGAATTATTCTGAAAAGAGTAGCCTACAAATTTGAAAATAAGGCTATCTATGCTCCTTTCTTCCCTTCCCCCCATCCTCTAATGCAGACTCCTATTAAACTTCTAAAAGTCTTACAATGTGGTCTCTAGATATTAAAGCTATTTCAAATGAACAGTCATTCTTCAGATTTGCTTCTAAAACTTAATATCTAAAAAAGCCCAGGGGAGAGTTGATTGTCAGAGCAAGGTGTTTGCTAGCTCAGGGAAGCTCTAGGACAGGTGCCCATCCTCACATGCTCCCACTGGCCCTCATCATTTGGAGTCACTGAATGTCTTCCAGCTGTTAGAGAATGTCCCAGGCTCAAAACTGCATCCCTGCTGAGGATATTTTCAGGGTCTAAGCCAATTCTAGAAATGATTGGCTGCTAAAATATGGAACGAGGGAAATCAGTTCCTATCAACAACATAAACCATCATCTGTCTGTTATTACATTCATTCAGCTGGGTCACATATGACTCAATAATCAAATTACCACCCTATATATCTTAAATCTGCATGTTCATTTGACCACCATGTGGACATGGGAAAACAGAGATAATCTAGCTGTCTTCTCTTTATTCTATTTCTTTTAAATATGTCTTTTTTATGCATCTATAAGTAAAATGCTTATAAAAAATTTGAAAATTATATAATATAGAAAGATGTATTGTTATGAATAGTTTTGTATGTATCAATTACTTCTTAATCATTAATGTGATTTTCTGTTGTTAATACTGTACTAATACAACTGCGGCCTTTTAAAATTAATTTCAGTGAAAAATTAGCTGGATCTATCAAAAAAAATCTTCAAAGGTAGATAAAATTTAAGTGAGGAAAATAAAGCAATCTTTTTTGTTATTTATTTTTCAGCTTCTTTCAAGAAGCATTTGAAACAGCTTACAATAAAAACTAGGGCAAAGGAAAAATACAACTAAGAACTATTTATAAAGTGTAAATGAGAAAAAGAAAGGGGAATAATTCAGAGAAGAGGGGAAATGTTAAAATCAAGGCATGCTAGTGGTAGAAAGTTATACCATTTGATATAAAACACTGCACAAATTTGCAAAGTGGTCTTCCCAGTTCTTACTGGGAATCAAAAACAAAAACAAAACCAAACAAACACCAAAACCCAATTCTTTTAAGAAGAATTTGCATAGGAAACCTTCATCTGTTGTCAAAATGTGTCCTGCCAGGTGCCTGTGCAGTTAACAATGCCTGCGGCTTTCAGGCAGGGAAAGTGGCCACACAAATTTGTGTTTCCAGGACCTAGTGTCATGCTCTTCAGTAGAAGGCCCCAAACAATAAATGATTAAGGCAGTGAGTGAAGGCATGAGTGACACAGTTCTTATTAGTAGTTTATTTATAATACATACGTAATTGCTTCATTGCCCATAACTTCAAGGGCATAATGTTCAGTTCATTCACTTTTTAAAAACAAATATTATTGAGTGCCTAGTGGCATAGTTTTAGGTGTTATAAATATTAAAGTGTGTAAGACAGTTTGTGTCCTCATAGAGCTTATAATCTAGTGGGGCAGATAAGCAGAAAAAACAGCTATAATGTGAAAAATCAAACAGGCAAAAGTTCATGGTACTGTGAGACCCGTAGGAAGAGTAGCCAACGCAAGGAAATGGGAGAGTTGCGATCATTTAGGGGGAAGCAGCTCTGTAGAGTGTGTACAGAGAGACACGTTGTGGCGTGTAGCTTCCTTGTGATTGATTTGGCCTAAACTAGGGATAATACTTGGGCTCTGGCCTGATCTTTTGACTATCTGATGTTTCAGGCAGGATTTGAACCATTAGCAGAATGGTTAGAGGTCTTTTAATTCTTGAAAATTGAAGTTACTAGCAAGTATCTGAGGAAGAATATTCTGAGCTTTAGACTGAAGGAAAGATCCACGCCAAACATGAGGTAATACAAATCTGATGTATCAATCTGGTCATGGCACATTGGACATGTGTCATGGCACATTGGACATGGACAGCTGGACATGGCACATTGAAAAGGCAAAACTGAAGAGAGATTAATGGAAGAATGATTGACCAAATTGTGCAGATTTAAGGAACCAATAAGAGAGAGTGCTCATCCAGGACCAGGCAGCAATAGGAAAACCATTATCATCCCTGGCAGTAGCTGAAGCAGGAAGCGAAGGCTGCCTTATAGGAGCTGTGGCCTTAACTAGCGGAAAACAGAAGCCATGCCTGATGAGGAGAGAGCTGGGAAAATAAATACTCAACCCTCTCTCCTCTTGCCCATGAATTCTTGGAGGTGCCTCCCATTGGTTGAACCCAACTGGAAGCCAGAAGGCAAAAGGGAATATTACAGTTGATGCAGTCCTTAAAAATCAGCCTCCTGGGAAGAAAGCCAGATAGAAAAGGTGGAGAAGAGTGGATCTAGAGAGGCAAATGAAGAATATCTAGCATAGCGTTCCATCAGTGGAAGGCTGTCCAATTTCATTTAATAAAGGATGTAAGTTATGTGTTATGAAATATAGATAACATTGGTTTCAATTCTAGGAAAGAGACAACCTTTATTGTAGGAAAACACAGGGTTGGTTTTTGTTTTGTTTTGCTTTGTTTGGTTTTTGTCATATTTGAGGTGTTTTATTGTTGGCAGTGCTACAGAAAGGGTTAAAGATTTATCCATTTGTATTAAGTGGTGTCTATGAAGTAATATTTCTTTCTTCTGTCTTTATTTTCTAAAATAAGGTACTGTCTGATTTGGATAGAGATGAACTGGGGAGATAAGGAGACTGATTCTAGAAAGACTTAGAGATGGATTTCTGGGCCGCTTTCTGGGGATTTTGTATCTCCGGTGCACAAGGAGATTTGTTCTTTGATCTAGAAGAAAGTCAGGAGATGAGTTGAACACTACAGATGTGCTCTAAGAAGTCTAAAGAACGGCGGCTGGTGGCTTAGTCGGTTGAGTGTCTGACTTCGGCTCAGGTCATAATCTCATGGTTTGTGAGTTTGAGCCCTGTGTCGGGCTTGTGCTGACAGCTTAGCACCTGGAGCCTGCTTTGGATTCTGTGTCTCCTTCTCTCTCTGCCTCTTCCCTCCCTGCTCACACTCTGTCTCTGTCTCACTCAAAAATAAATAAAACATTAAAAAATTTTTTTTACGTCTAAAGAAATGATTAAGTTCTGTGGTCAACCAAAGAGTAATGGGATCCCAGGAGTCCACCCTGGGTTATGCCCAAATAAAACAGGTCAGCACTTTATCTTCAACTGATGCTGAGTGTGTAGGGGCAGAGCATGTAACCTGGACATTAAGAGAGGCTGTTGGCTTCAGGAATGATGCTGGGAGACAACATGAATAGCAAGGACAGGCAGGACCAGGTGAATCTAGGAATCAAGCTCAAGAGTGATATCTTGTCCCACTAATGGGTCAAATAAATGTATGTAGTTTTTATTATTGTTGTTATTTTTTGGCATTTAAAGGTGTTGAATCTGGTGGTGACTGACACCTACAAATGCAAGTGTGGGTGAAAGGACTACTTTCTAAGCAGTTTTGTTTAAGCTTGCAAGACAGTTTCCTGATTTCTTGTTTTAAGTGATGTTTTCAGAATTGATTCTTCTTATGACTCTTTCTCTTTGGTTTGTAGCCCAGCTTGTCTCCTATTTCTGACCTGGTGTGGGAGGCTATTGATAGTGGTACCATTTCCAAACTTCTTCACTAATTTGAAGCTGCCTTTGGACAGCCTGAGAATATCTGGGAAGCAGAACATAGGGCCTGGATGAAGAGTGCTCTCTAAATTTTGGTTTTATTTGAGAAAAATGAGAATGAAAATACTACATTTCAAAGATTTCAAGGTATATTTTCACCCACACTCTGACATCTCTGAAATCAGAATGTATTTTAACAATTGCTGTAGCCTTACCAATAACTAGCAGCATCTTTCTTCTTTAGTGGCACATTAAAAACAATGGTGCATTTGATGGCCAGTGGCCTCTTAGAGCAGTTAAAAAATTGAACCTTGAAATGACATTTGTAAATATAATTTGGGTATTTCTCTATCTCAAGAAATTATAACCCAAGAAAGCTGAAAACTAGTTAATTACCAGTTAATGTAGTGATAATTTTGTAATTATTGCCAAATACAGTGAACTAAAAAACATTCTGAAGCTGCATTCTGCCTTAGAGTTTTTTCCATTTACAAAGTCTTTAATGAATAGGGAAATTGAATAATGGCTGCACATGACCCAGGCATTTACCTTCTTTCCTATAAAGTAATTGAAAAGGAATTGCCTACATAGAGTTTATACAAGAAGAGGAATTGGAAATTGATAACTTATAACTGTTTATTTGAAAAATAGTATCTGATGGACACATGTTGTCTGGCCAGTCACACTGATATATTCTGAAGTAGGATTAATTTAGCATATTTTTTATTTTTATCAATACCATGTAAACGTCTTTGCTTTTACTCTGTACTTGCCAAGAAACCTTCTGAATTAGCTTTCTGGGGGATTTATGCCCTTGAAGATCTATTGAATGTTTTATAAATGGGTAATCACTTTGGAATGTGGCTTAATATGAGCACAACAGACAAATATCCTAGCCTCTTTCTTCTTTACTGTTTGTATGGTCACTGTACTTTAGCTTGTCTTATAAAATTATTTCAAAACTCTACTTTCATAGAAACTCTTGATATTTCAGAGACTTTTTTTGGAAGAGGCCTTCTCCTGGAAAGACTGATGTGACAGCTTGTCCAGTGAGGAAGGCAGCCCAGGATTAAGAGGTGAATCTGATAAGGGTAGCTTACCTCTTTCCTCTACACCCTATCTTTACTGGCAAGCACTGTTTCAACCAAAGCTCTTCTTGAGACCAGTGTATGTGGTGATTTCACAAGTATCTTAATCATTTCCAGCCTTGCTTATAAATTGTTTTAGAATAAACACTCTTTGTACCTCATTATGCACTACACCAGGAACATGGTGTGCAGTTCTGGTCAGCAGTCCTCAATGAAGACATGATTAAAGTGAAAGGTTCTAGGGGCATGGTTGGTTCAGTTGGTTGAGTGTCCGACTCTTGATTTCAGCTCAAGTCATGATCCCAGGGTTATGGGATTGAGCTTGCATCAGGCTCCTCACTGAGCGTGGAGTCTGCTTAAGATTATCTCTTTCTCTCTCCGACTGCTCTTCTCCCCGACTTGCACTCTCTAGATGGATGGATGGATGGATGGATAGATAGATAGATAGATAGATAGATAGATAGACAGATAAAGTGAGAGGGTCCAGAGAAAGTTAGCTAATATGGGCAAAAGAATATATTTCTACATTGATTCATTGACTTAAATTGGTGTATTCACTAATTAAATATTTTTATGAGTGTAGCATAAAGAGAAAAGGGCTCTAATTATAAAGGAAGGAGGCTGTAAAAGGAGATATGGTTAACATTTATAAAACTGTGAAAGCTATGCTCTCTTATTTATTGAATCCTGGTATACTAGAACTCACAGCATTCTCAGAAGCTTAAAAGAGGTCTACAATGAATAGAAACTTGTGGAATGCATTATCCAGGATGTGGTGCAGATTGAAAATATAAATAGATTTATTAAAAGTTTACATAAGTTCACCAGTAATGGGTTAGGGAAATGATAACATTTTGGGGCATGTTCACAACTCTTGAAGGAGATCAGACATACTCTTCCATCAAATGTGCCTCGGTATGCCCATCAAAGAAGGATTATTATGGTGAATGGGTCGTGAGCAGGATATATATTGGAGTCTGGTTAGGCAGATAAGACAAGCGCCAAAATGTGGAAAAAACTGGACTCGCCAAATTATCCAGGTTCAAAGCCATGTAAATAAAATAACTGCCTGTGAATTCCTGGGGCATTGGTGATGGGATGCTTCTTAAAGAGTGTACTTTGTATTTGAAGCATCTGATCTTTGTTATCAGAGGAGCAAACAATAAGGTGCATATGTTGGACACAATCAGAATTAGGGGTCATGTAACCTTTCTGTTTCATAGACCACCATGTTGCTTGTGTCAAATTGTTTTTGTGCAGAGAACCATGGTTTTGTCTGCAATTAATGCATAATAAATGAGACCCAGCCATATATATATATAAAAAGAAATAAAAGTTTCCTTTAAGCTATATCCTTTTAAAATGTTCCTGGAAGAGGGCCTCTATTCTTTTATTTAAAACAAAACTGGAAATGTGGTAGAAATATTTTTGTAGTAATTTTTTTTTACAAATAAGTTTTATTGGCATTCTTTGTTGTCTCTCCCAGTATGAATTAGTTCCTTACATGATTTACTTCTGTTTTCAACGAAGAAGGCTGAAACTAATTTAAATTAAAATAGCCTGCAGTTCTATTAGGATGCATGTGGTACTGTTTCTCACCTTCTATCTTCACTGATGATAATAATATATTTTTTCTTTCACAAATTTTCTGGCATGTTTTAAAAGGACATCTCCACATGTGTTCATAAGCACATACTTGTACACACACGAGGGACAGAGGCACTCACAAATTGTGAGGGCATAATCTATTATTGCCACAGATTCTCTATAATGCATTGCAACCAAGTAATGCTCTCAGCATTTTATGTAATGAGGTGGTGGATACAGATGGGTGCTCTTGAAAACCATGTCCCTGATTCTGAAAAAGAATCAACTAATATGATTGTATTTTTAAGTATCATAAGTAGTAATAAGAGACGTACCTTAAGGGTTTTTTGTTTTGTTTTGGTTTTTGTTTTTTTAAAGAAGACTTGAATTGTTGTATTTAGTTCCTAATGGTTTGGAAGTCTCAAGAATTATAAGAAAATGTAAGATTATGCTTCCAGATCTTTTTCTGCCATAAAATTTCTTCATGGCCTTCTTATGTCTTTTATTCTTAGGTCTTTTACATGGGATGTACATTTTAGGTGTCAATAAAAAGTCAATGCCTATGCAATACATTTTTTCAATTGAGGACCACCTTTTTGTAACTAAACAGGCAAATAAATTACACTGAATATTAACATCTGGAAGCATTTTTTTTCCAGGCAAGTTACTAAATTGGTTTAAATCAATTAACACAATTAAGTTACATTTAAATTTTGATACTAAATGATTTCAGTATAGCTATATGATGCAGTTATACAAAATGTATTAATATGAAAGAATGCTCTCAAAACTGAGAGAGCAGAATATACAGTTGACCTTTGAACAACACAGGTTTGAACTACTCAGATCCACTTATGTCTGAATTTTTTTGATAAATATAGTACAGTACTGTAAATGTATTTTCTCTTCTTTATGATTTTCTTAATAACATTTTCTTTTTCCTAGCTACTTTACTGTAAGAACATAGTACAGGGGTACCTGGGTGGCTCAGTTGGTTGAGTGACTCTTGATTTCGGCTCAGATCATGATCTCACGGTTTTGGGAGTTCGAGCCCTGCATCAAGCTCTGTGCTAGCAGCTCGGAGTCTGCTTGGGATTCTCTCTCTCTCTCTCTCTCTCTCTCTTTCTTCCTCTTCCTCTGCCCCTCCCCAACTTGCACTATCTCTGTCCCTGTCAAAATAAATAAACTTAAGAGAGAAAATAGTACATAATACATATACAAAATATCTGCTAATTGACTGTTCATGTTATTGGTGAGGTTTTCCAATCAACAGTGGGCTATTAGTAGTTAAGATTTGAGAAATAAAAAGTTATACATGGATTTTTGACTGTATGCGAGGGTTGACACTTCTATTCCTTGTGTTGTTCAAGGCTCAACTCTAACACTTTCTAAAACATTCATTTAATGAAAATCTACTGCAAGTAAATCATACCTTAATTTCTTATAGTGCTTTTTTAGTTTAAGAAACACTTTACTACCATTATTTCATTTGGCCCACAGGGAACTCTGTGAATTATCACTCCTACATTATAAACACAGAAAGCACTTTCATCAGCATGATCAAAAAAATGTCTCCTCTTCCTTAGGCTTCTCTCCTCTATTCCAATTACCACACGGCTATCAGAGTGACCTTTCTCCTATGGAAAATCCTTTGAGGAATCCCCATTGCCGGTATGTTCATGTCCACAATGTGGTGACTTATGAGCCCTTTATACTCCTGTGCCTACCCATGTTCAAACTCGGGGGCTGGAGATTTCTTCTGTAAGGCACCAAATAGCAAATATTTTAAATTTATATGCCAAAATTACTTAACTATTGCTATAGCATGCAAGCAGTTATAGGTAATATTTAAACAAATGAGAATGACTATGCTCCACTAGGACTTTATTTTCAAAAACAGGTGGTCAGCCAGATTTGGCCTGCATGTCAGTTTGCCAACCACTAGTTATATATAGTCTTTTAGAATGTGGGAAGAAACTGTCAGAAGTCCTATTCATATATTTTTAATCCCATCCTTCTTTAATTTTAATTATATTTAACTATATTTCATATCATTTATAATTATATTCACTATGCTTTACATGTATTCCGAGCACATACTTAGTTTAATTTTTTACTGATAGGATTTGTATTTGATAAAGTTGAGAGATTAACTCTCTGGTCCACCAACCCACACCCAAGCTTCTGGTAATTCTCTACACATACCAGACTATTTCCTGCTTCTGTGCCTTTGTTCATGCTTTCCTTTCATGTATGTAGCCCTCCTTTTGCTTGTTATTCCTTCTTGCATCTCAGACCTTCCTCTCTCAGATTGCTTTCCTTGAAGTATGTCCTTTTGAAATTTTTTTAGTTAGGGTCTACTGGAAGAAAAATCTCTTTCTTTGCCTCAAAACATCTTTATAACAAAGATACTTTGGCTGGGTATAGAATTCTAGGCTGCCATTTTTCTCTCAGCACATTGAAATTGTAATTCCACTGTCTTTTGGCTTTCATTGTTGTTTTTGTCAGCTGTCAAACTGCTGCTATGCAAGTAATCTGTCCTTTTTTTTCCTCTAGTTTTTTTCATTTGTTTTTGGTGTAATGCAGTTTTACTATACTGTTTCTTTTTTTTTTTTTTTTTTTTTAATTTTTTTTTCAACGTTTATTTATTTTTGGGACAGAGAGAGACAGAGCATGAACGGGGGAGGGGCAGAAAGAGAGGGAGACACAGAATCGGAAACAGGCTCCAGGTTCTGAGCCATCGGCCCAGAGCCCGACGCGGGGCTCGAACCCACGGACCGCGAGATCGTGACCTGGCTGAAGTCGGACGCTTAACCGACTGCGCCACCCAGGCGCCCCTACTATACTGTTTCTTAATGTGCATTTCATTTTATTTGCCTGCTGAAGATTCATTGTGATTTATGAATTTGTTTTGGTGTCTTTTTTCAATTCTAAAATATGTTAGTCATTACTTCAGATTTTGTCCCTGTTCCTGCCTCCTTATTTTTCTCCTCTTCTCCTGGAACTCTAGTTAAACATAGTTAGCCTTCATTCTTCAGCTTATATATCCTAACCTCTCTTCTATATTTCCATATTTCTCCACTATGCTGCATTCTGAATAATTTCTTCTTCCCTATTTTCTAGTGTACTAATTTTACCCTCATCTATGTCTAGATTGATGTTGAATCTATTCATTGAGGTTATCTTTTAGCCTTTCTATTTGGAAATAACTTCAAACGTTTAGAACTTATGGATAAATTGCAAAAATAAAAACAGTACAAAGAATACTTGCATATTCTTTGCCCAGATATACCTATTATCAAAATTGCACTCCATCTGTTTTATCATTTGTGCTCTCTCCCTTTCTATGTATAACTTTATATACATACATAAATTGTATGTAGTAATTTATATATATATATATATGTATGTAGTAATTTGTATATATATAAATGTATGTAGTATTTATATATATATATGTATATATATTACACACACACACATATATATTTGTATATATGTAAATAACTTTTTTCTGAAGATTTTGTGGGTAAATGATGTACATCATGGTCCTTTACCCCTGAGTACTTTAATGTTTATTTCTGAAGAATAAGGTTATCTTCATGTAATTACAGTTAAGTTATCAATTTCAATAAATTTTTATGGAATGAATTTAAATCTAACAATTAGAAAGTATTGGTACAGTGCTTTTATCTAATATCCTGCCAAATTCAATTTTTCAGTTGACTCAGTAATGTCTTTTACAGCATTTTTTTCTCCTCCAGTACAGTATCTACATTTAGTTGTCATGTCTCATAAAACTCTTTTAATCTGGAACATTTTTATAGTTTTCTTTGTTTATTTATTACCTATACATCCTGGAAGACCATAGCCTTCAAACTCGACTTTTAAAATTGGAATATTCCTAACTTGGGGTCTGATGTTTCCTCATGATTAGATCCAACTTACACATTCTTGGCAGAATTCTGCATCAATGATGCTGTTTCCTTCTTAGAGTATCACATCTGGAGGTGGTGATATTAATTTTGATCAATCAATTTATCCAATTTCTCTTCTGTTTAATTACTTTTTTTCTTCTCTTGCAACTAACAAGCAAGTTTATGGGGTAACACTTTAAGTCATACAAATTTCTTTCTCCTGGGAGGGGGAAATGGGGAATTTGTCAGTTGGTATAAAGTTTCAGTTACTTAAGATGAGTAAGTTCTAAAGATCCGCTGTACCACATTGTGCCTACAGCTAACAATATTGTATTGTAAACTTAAAATTTTGTGAAGAGGGTAAATCTCATGTTAAGTGTTTTTGCCTCAATAAAAAATATTCTATGTATATAGAAGATAACAAAATCGGGTAAAATAGGTTAACTGTACATGCAAAAACAAATAGACAAAGACAATAAACTCAAATATCCTGCTTCTCATAAAATTGTCCCCCTAGATTTGTCATTCGGTGATGATTCCTGTCTGCTCTAATCTTTACTATAATTGTTGCAAAAACTATTTGTTTAAAATTAATTTCATTTTTCAATTTCAGAAGATCTATTTGATTCCTTTTCAAATTTGCTAAGGGTACATTTTGATATTTTCCTTTTCCTTTTAAATTTTATCCCATTTTTTTCTTTATTTCTTTAAATATGCTAAGAATAACTGTTTTATAATATATGTCTAATGATTTGATATCTTAAGCCTTTGAAGATCTTCTGCATTTCACTGTTTCTGCTGGTTCTTGCTTCATGGTACCTTTTTTCCAGGGATGTGAATTTGGTCTTCAGATTCACTCAAAGGCCATTATAGTTACAGTTTCTCAGGGACTATTCCTGCTAATCTGCTCAGCAAATGACACATTTTCTTACAGTCCTCTGGGGTGGGTAGAGGATAGGATAGAGTGAGTTTACTTTTAGATCACCATTTCCCTGAGACTGTTGCCCTTTGGAGAAAGAGTTTAATGTAGGAATCTTTTCAGTTTGTCTTCCCACCTTACAGGACCTGAGCTTTAATTTTGTTTTCTCTCACCCTGAGAAGTCTACAAATGAAAACTCAAAGTTACCTAACAGACAGATGTCCTGGAACAAAAACAATTGCAGAGCCCTGCTCACCTCCCTAAGCTACTGCTTCACTTAGATTTTAGCCTCGTTGTTCCGTAATTTCTTCTCAGATTTTTAATGTTTTTAAGATGTTTTTGTACATTATCCAGTATTGTTGTTTGCATTGAGAAGAGTAGTCTGAATAACCTGGGCTTCCATATTCCCGCATGCTATAATCTCTACATTTAGTGTTTTTCTCTACCTGCTCTGTCTCTCAAATACCCACTTAGCTTTCATATCTCAGTTCAAGTGTCACCTCCTCTATAAAGACTTTCCTGAACAAATCCCTCCCCCAAGGTACAATAGGTTATTCTCTTTTTCTAGTTTTCCCCAGTAAATTTATTGCTTTGTTACATGGTTGGCTTGTTTTGTGTTTCTGTCTCTCTCTTCCAAACAGACCATAAGTTCCTGGAGAGTAGATACCATACCTTACTCATTTTTTGTATCCTTAGGACCCAGTATTATGGATGGTATGTAATAGGCCCATAACAGATGTTTGTCAGATGAAAATGAAAACAGATCCAACTTTCCAATGGACTGTACTCTTTGAGAGCTGATGTGTCTTATTTGCCTTTGTGTTTTCAGTGCTTAGTGCAGTGGCTGCCATGTAGTAGTAGTCTAATAACTATTTGTTCTTGATGGAACTTTTTTGTCAACATGGAATTGAGCTAGGCTAAGGGACAGAGTGACTAGTGCAGTATATAGGTCAGGGGACACACCAGATTAATTCACAGAATGGGGTGTTGGTGATGGTGGTAGCAATGGTAGTAGAATTACTGTGAGTCCTGAAGGGATGCTCTCTGGTTTGCCTAGCCAAACAGAAGCAAATTTGGAATTTGGGGGATTTACCATTCACAGTTGTTCAAAGATATAGGCTAGAGAGGAGGATCCAGATAGAAGGAATAATTGAACCAGCTGCAGCATTAGAAAAGGTATATGGTAACACTCAGTGGTAAAATTGGAGGTGTTTCAGGAAAGGTCTTCTTTAGTTTGCATTCTGGTCATAAGATTTGATTGTTGTATGGGACTGTTGTGTGCTTTGAGCAATACTTAGGCTGCTCTTTAGGGCAAATGAACTTCTTTTTGGGTTGGCTATTACAACGAGGACTAAATCTTTTGGACAGAGGTTTTACTTCCACCAGGTAGGCTTTTAAGACTTCAGAATTTGGCTCCTTCTTGCTTTACTCACCTGACTTCCTCTTTTCAATAAATGCCAATCAAGTTGAAGTGTCCCCAAATTCACAGTAATTGCTGCTCTTGGGTCTCCCTCCAAAACACGTCCCCCAATTTGTGCTTTTGTTGTAACGTTTCCAGTTGTAATGATTCCAGTATGCCTTTTGCTGTGTCTACTCAGGGTTCAAGGCCCAACTACAATTCCACCTCTGCTAAGATATCTTCTCTATTACTCTAGGCCATTGACCAAACTCCATAGATTATCTGAACCTTCAACATTGTGCATTTAATTATATTCAGTTTTGGCATGCTCCTTAATTATTTTCTAAGGGTTACTTCTCTGTCCCAGTATTGACTGTTGGCTTCCTAAAGACTATTGTGTTCACCCTGGTGGGCCATTGATCTAGTTGTGGTACTGGTTATACACTTAAGAAATACTTGTCGACTTGCTGAGTCTAGACAGAGAGCATCCCCACACCTCATAAATCATCCTTTTTCAAATGTGATAAAATCTCAGAGAATTCTAGAAGTTGGATTAAATTAGGGTCCTTTTGTTTTGTTTTGTAATCTTTGTTTTATACACGTATGAGAGGAGATCATGTGGTTTGCCCAACTTCAGGCATTTAGAGATTTAAGTCTGGGAGTGGCACAGCCAGAAATACAATCTAAGCATGATGGCTGCAGTTTAGGATTTATTCTTCTCATGACTCTTCTGCAAGAACACAGGCACAGCATCATTTACCCTATACTAGGTAATGTACCATGGGGATGTGGTGTTGGTTTCCTTTCCTGACTTCCAATGCCTATAGAATTTGGTTTAAATCAACACATTGGTGTAAGTTATACCAATTGGATTTGTTTAATCCATATGTAGTTAAAACTAAAGAATCACCAAAACAAAGTATTTCATTACTTCTGTTCTGTTTATAGGTTATTTTCAGTGTTTTATTTAGACTGTCACAGCTACTCTGTACATAGGAAAGCCTATCAGTGGATTATTGTACATCGGGTTTCTACAGGGGGGCCATGCTGTTCGGACCATTTTCCCATGGAAAGGTCTGCCAGCCCTTTCAGTGCCCTGGTGCTTTAAGTCTTCTTTTGGAGGTGGCCTTCCCTTAGGCGGTCATTCTGAAGAGCCTTTCAAGAACCTGAAATGTTGCCATTGGAGCGTTTCCCAGAAGGAAATTGAACCACAATTTTTTGAAGTGCAGAGAACTCTCTACCAGGAGTATGTCATGTGTCTAGACATATTCTGATGTGTTTTTCATTACAATAATGCAATAACATGGGCTACACCAAATGCTAGGCTAAATTCATGAAGACTGTTTTCTTGTCCATGTCTTTCACTAGATTCAGTGACAAGGACACTCAGAACTGTGAGCTACCTATGTGTAGCATCTGCTGTGTTTTCTTTTCCTTCTAATCTCTTTATACTTAATTTTTTCTTTCCATATTTTATTTTTGTTCCTCAATTTTCTGAGTAGAAAAATAGCTGTTTATCAATTCTACTATATTTCTCAGCTGATTAGAGAGAAAAAAAAATCCTGAGCTGACTAATAGAGAGCCAGGGAATTACAAATAAATCAGCAGTTACATAAGGGAGGGAATGAAATTTAACTAAGGAAATTGGGATCTCTGCTGCCATGAGGAAAATAAATGAGACAACGTAGAATCATTATAAGAAGACTGGGTGGTCTACAAGAAAGAGGGCAGATTGTACAAACTGACATTTGAGGAATCAGCCCAAATGTTGTTGCTTGGGACGGGTGCTGTTCATTGGTGTCATAGCAAAATGTGCTTTATTTGTGGAACAGTTGAGGAGCCCTGGCAGACAGGAGAGACTCTGAAATATAGGAGGGCTTAACCTCCTTGTCTCTGAGGTGTGCTTCCTATTTAGAATGGAAAGTTCAGGGACCCTTACCATTAGAAGCTCCCTGGAATCCCAGCTGGACTGTCTTTGTTCCAGCAGGGATCAGAGCACACCTGCAGAGAAGAGGGCTTTCTCTTTCCAGCCGCCTGCATTCACTTCCTTGAGTGTACCGTGGTTCCAAGGATGGCCACCACCCACTACCAGCTTCAGTGAGAAGTTACAGTAAGAAGTAATGGCTCTAGTAGGCAAAACTCCTGCATTAGGCTGCTCTTTGTGGTTTTGTTTTCTGGTACCATTGTCTTAACCCACTGAACTTCCTGGTTTCTGGGCTCTCTCCTGCTTTCACCTCCAGAATCCTTTGCTTTTCCTCACCTTGTCTAACTTGCTGAATTCTACTCTCTGTTTTTACTTCTGACCACAAGTAATCATGTTTGCCCATGTAATTGTTTCCTGTTTTCTAAATGTTGGGGAACTTGGAGCCTGTCTTCCAAGGCTGCAAACTGGTGGGTCGTGGGCCAAATCTGACCTGCAGCTATGTTTTGCTTGCCACATCTAGGGTTTATTTACATTGTGTGTGTGCTTTTAACTGAATCAATTGCTAATATTTTAAAAATTGGAAGATTTCACATTAAAGTCTGGATTTCTGATGTCCCGTGAAAAATTGAGATTTGGCAACCAATGCCTGGAACAGTGTTATCAGTCTCTCTTTTTAGTTCTTTGTAGTTTGCACCATGTCCTATTTTTTCTCATGGTTATTACTTTTAAAAATATGTAGTAGAGTTAAGAGACAAATGAAGTATTACTTTTATCCCAGTATTTGTTTTTTTTTGTTTTTTTTTTAATTTTTTTTTCAACGTTTATTTATTTTTGGGACAGAGAGAGACAGAGCATGAATGTGAGAGGGGCAGAGAGAGAGGGAGACACAGAATCGGAAACAGGCTCCAGGCTCTGAGCCATCAGCCCAGAGCCTGACGCGGGGCTCGAACTCATGGACCGCGAGATCGTGACCTTATCCCAGTATTTGTAAATGTTTTCCTAACAAGATATCCTTCAGTCCCATTAGCTTCCTGATCCCCTTCAAAGCACTTCAGTTTATAACTAATACTTAGACCTCGCTGGTATAGCTCTTGCTAGGTGTTGCCCAAATTTGGATCCAGACTGTTTCTTGGTGCTCCTCTAGTTTTTATACCCACTCCACCAATGTCCTCTCCTGGCCATCTCAGACTAGCTAATGGCCATATCTTGGGATGGCAGTATTGGAAGATGGCATTTCAGATGCCGGATTGCATCTATACAGGACCATATTTGTACTTGTCTATTCTATGAAGAATTCCATTATAGAAGATGATGCTTGCAGGTGTGCCTTTGTGGTCATTTTCTCCCAGTAGTGAACACAAAAAAAATCTATTCCTCACGTTTTGTTTTTTCGCTTGTTTGTTTGCTTGTTTGTTTCAGTTAATCTCTTCCAAATGGAATTATCTCTATTTTAAAAAGTACAGTTCTACTTTATATAACTCCATGTGTTATCTGGAGGCCCACTCTAGAAACAACATGCTTTTTCTCAGAAGGAGAGGGAGAATAATCTGAGGATATATGTCACAGTAAGATATTAACATATTAATATAACATTAAAAGTAACATGTTAAAAGGTGCTATCTCATGATAATTAACCAATGCATAGTAGTTGATAGTACAGACTCTGGAGCCAGACTCTTTGGATTCATATTCTTACTCTGTCACTGTCTAGTTGAATGTAACCACAGACAAATTACTGAAACTTTGGACTCGTGTTTCTTCATCTATAAAATTCTGATAGTGACATTTAATACTTCATGCAGTTGGTGTAAGGGTTAAAGCTGTTATTTATAAAGTGCTTGCCACTTACTGAATACTCTGTAAATGTTGGCTGTTACTGCTCTTTCAGTGTCTCCTGTGTGGTAGGCTCTTGTGTTAGATACACAGATAAATAAGACATGATTCTTACCCTGAAGAAATTCATGAATTAACATATGAGAAGATAATTATAATAGTATGAGCATAACCGCAGATGCAGTCAAGTTAGAATAGTGACCAGGGTGGAAGGGGCTCTTATCTGGAGAGATCATGGAAAGCTTCAAGGAAATGTTTAACCTTTTTTGAGAGAAGACTGCTTGAGACAGTAATTTGAAGGAGAGGTAAGGGGTCACCGCTAGTTCAGATACCATTCACATTTATCTGATCCAAGAGTGTAAGGCCAAGCAAGACTCTCAGGAGCAGAACAACAACTGGTGCCAGTTTGTACATTTCTCTGAGTGGAAAAGCATTGGTCTCCCAGAATAATTATCAGCTTCAGTAGAACTTGACTGCAAATGTGACAGGCCCTGAAAAGATCTTGCTGTGGCCTTTAAGCCCTAGTGTCCCCAAATCCAGTCAGGACTTCAGATATTGTTACTGTGTATATCAAAGCAACATCCATCTAGACCTGATAATGTTCTTTCCTACTGGTGACAGTGGAATCCATGTACCCTAAATCCAGAAGAGGCCTTAGATATCATCTGGTTTCCATCATCTGGTTCAATCCCTTCATTTTATAGCTGAGAACATTAAAATTCGTGGGGGAAAAGTAACATTTATAAAATTATTGACTATCATATCTGACAGGCCTGGACCCAAAGAAATATTGAGAAGCCTTTTTGATTTCATATTATTTCATAGAAGTGATATAAAACAAAGATTGCCACTAAAGGTCTACTTTAACAAAGCATACATAAGTTAGTCAAATGACTTGTATCTTCATGAACTTAAAGTCTACCAAAAAGTTAGAATCACCCTGATGGTAGTTGAGATGTAAGGACTTTCTTTGTTAGGTAGTATAGATTTATGTTTTTCATCATTAAATTTCTAGCATTTAATAAATATTTGCAGAGTTGATTTTAAAAGATTTGATTGAATTGTTTGAATATTTTAGTAAGTATGGAGAATAATGTGCCATTGATATGCTTCACTCATTCTCCAAATTATTTAATAAAATTTTGAAAGTTTTGGTTGAATAGACTGTAATTCTACTGTGATTTGAGTCTGGGAAAGCTCTGGCTATAGGATCTCAGGAATACATTCCAAATTCAAATTGCACGGATATGATCATTGCTGCATGGGTAGAAAGCTGTTCATATGCCAAACATAAAAATGCAGACCATTCCAGGCACTATGAGGTTTGGCTAAAGGTTGTCTGATTATCTGAGTTCTCAATGTTAATTTGTTAAGATGTTAGTGTTCTAGGTCATAACATTCATCTGTTAAAATGAAAATATGCTTGGGACGCCTGGGTGGCGCAGTCGGTTAGGCGTCCGACTTCAGCCAGGTCACGATCTCGCGGTCCGTGGGTTCGAGCCCCGCGTCGGGCTCTGGGCTGATGGCTCGGAGCCTGGAGCCTGTTTCCGATTCTGTGTCTCCCTCTCTCTCTGCCCCTCCCCCGTTCATGCTCTGTCTCTCTCTGTCCCCAAAATAAATAAACGTTGAAAAAAAAATTAAAAAAAAAAAAGAAAATATGCTCAAAATACTGAAGGCAGCATCCACAGACAAGACAGAGCTAAAAATCCAGGAATAAAATATTGTACCAAGGGAAAGCTTTTATTTATTTTTTTAATGTTTATTTTTGAGAGAGATAGAGAGAGAGAGGATGAGAATGAGAATGAGTGGGGAAAGGGCAGAGAGAAAGGGAGACACAGAATCTGAAGCAGGCTCCAGGCTCTGAGCTGTCAGCCCAGAGCCTGACACAGGGCTCAAACCCACGGAACCCTGAGATCATGATCTGAACCAAAGTCAGAGGTCAACCGACTGAGCCACCCAGGTGCCCCAGGAAAGCTTTTAGTTGAATGTAAACTCAAGTTAGCATAATAAAATGAAAAGTGACAACAGTGTAATTCATCAGTAGAGAAAAAAGGAGAATAAGATTGGGTTTACTTCTAATTGTACATAAGTATTCACTAGAATGAATTAATGCTATAAGCCTTTTATTTTTAAATAATTGCTATATTATTGTTGCTAAATGTTGTTGATTTAAACTGGAAGAATTTCACAAGATTTTCAGATCCAGTAACTTTTTGGTTGAGGATATGAAAAGGGACTAGAAAAACCAAAGGAAATTGCACAGTTCACCATTTATAACTATATTTGTTCTTTATAGCTGAACTTGCTAAAATTTTCCTAACTTAAATTTATCATAAAATTGATTGGCCAGAGGAAAAATACACTATATAGAAGACAAGGAAGTCAGGACCCACCTGGAATACCACTTTACGTTCCAACTGTCATTGTATCACAGATGAAAGCAAAACAAAATTGTTTCCAAAAAAATGAGCTGGGGTGAGGAATGTCAAGACTGCGAAAGCTAAAAATAGTTAGGGAAAGGCTGTGAGTAAAGAAAGGTTATTGTAGCCATGTACACATATTTGAAACTTCTAAACCCAAATAGGAGAGAGTGATACTGCATTACTTTAACTATCATGGTAAAAATTTAGAGGAGGACTTAACATTAATTTTCAAGTAAAAAATAAGAAATTGACATCTACAATGACATTTGACTTTCTCTGGAGATGTGGTTTACCAGAAATCCGATTCTCAGTGTGTGGAAATTTATTTAACTTTAAGCTTCCAGGGAAGGACAATGAGAAGATTTTAAAAGTGTTTCCAGTCTTTATGGACCCAGGATTAAAATCATTACCATGTCCAGATAAAGATTTTTAGAAGTTTATTTGGGGGAGAGAGAGGCCTGATGGTCTGGAAAGGTGTGATGGTTATAGATGAACGCTTGCCCCTTGTATGTAAAAATAAATAATCCCTTAGTGTTGACCTGGTTACAGACTCCAAGTCTGTAGTTGGAGGTCAGTGCACAGCAGGGTGGCCAGAATGTAAGGAAGAAAACTGCAGCAGGTCCATCGTGTGTGAACCTGACGGGAAAGGGTATGAGTCATTTCACAGACTTTAGAGAATGTGTAAATTATGAAAGGGTGTGTGTGTGTGTGTGTGTGTGTGTGTGTGTGTCATTTTATGGGTATACAGATTGAGTATACTATTTTATAGAATTTATAATACTTGTGAAGTTTCACAGTGTCTTCTCTTAGGCCATTACCTAATCTTTTAAAGATTGGAGTGAGATAGGAATCTTTGCCTCTGGTCTACAACTCTGGATGTCATTCACATGTCTGGTGCGTTGATGGGGATGTTTGAAAGGCGAGGCTCAGCTACGAATGTCACCTGGAGATCCTTCCTAACCCTTGACTGTCCAGCAGAAAGGTCTCAGAGTAGTTAGATTTCCACGTATGGCAGATCAGATCTACTAGAAAGAATGTTTCAAAAGGGCCAGGTGGAAGCTTCAAGTCTTCAAAGTTTTAAGAATTTACAAAATTCTACTGTATTCTTTGGTCAAGCAAGCCACTAAAGGAAGCCCAGATTCAAAGGGAAGGAAACAAGATTTCAGTGGAATGAGCAGTGAATAACTTCTGGCTTCATATAACCTACTTCAGGTTGCCCTCTGTCACAAAGTGTTTACAGTCCTATATTACTACTAAGTGCAAAATATAGTTTTCTCCTTCTCAATTCTCCCAAACTCTAATCTCATTATGGCATCTTCCTAATGTGTAATACTCATCTACTATCGACTGAATGTTTGTGGCTTCCCGGAGTTCATATGTTGAAATCCTAACCCCAATGTGACGGTATTAGGAGGTGGAGCCTTTGGGAGGTAATTAGGTCATGAGGGTGGAGCCCTCATGAATGAGATTAGTGCCTTTATGAGACACTAGAGAACTTGTGTCCTCTCTTTCTGCTCTCTGCCATGTGATGACAGAGAGAAGATTGCCATCTCTGCAAACCATGAAGTGGGTTCTCACCAGAACCAGATCTGTCAGCATCTTGATCTTGGACTTCCTAGCCTCCAAAGTTGTGAGAAATAAATGTTTGCTATCTAAGCCACCCAGTCTTTGGTAGTTTGTTGTAACAGCCTGAACCAAGACATCATCTAAATTAGATCCAGATGCTAATGAGTTCCCTGGGTGTGATTTCTCAGGTCTAGTATTCTCTAGCAATGTTCCTTTTGATCTGAAGGTCTGTAAATCAGAAACAAGTTTATCCATCACCCAGTCCCCCTCCCCCCCGCCATACACTTAACATACAGTGGTGAAAAGGCATAAGATGTCTACAGTATACATTTCCATTCCCAAAGGGGTAAAACAGGAGGCACATAGCTATGAAAGTTTTATAGCAATTTGGCTTTCTAACTGGGAAGACATCACTAATTCCTTGATTAGGGCTCAGTCCTTCTCCCTGGAAATGATTTTCTGTGACTCTTGATATCGTCCTCTGTGCCCCCCTCCTTTTAAATTTTCTTCACATTCTGAGTCATTCTTCCATTTCCTTTCTATGTTTGCAAAGGAATAACCTTCCTAGTCTGATTCCTGCTGGTTGAAGTTTAGGAATAAAATTTCTCTTTTCCTTTTCAATTGTCTTTGTGTCTTTTAGTCAAAACTAATACACTTTCTTTTAAAAATGTGTGGGCTTCCTGTGTATCAAATTATAATCTACTTACTTCGACAAAACCCACATCTACGTTTTATTCCAAAGACATGTCCTTCTCAACCTAGAGCTGAATGACTGGATACTGTGGAATAATAACTTTAAAATGCTTACAAGCCCATTTTTCAGTTGAAAGATCTATGAGCCATACCCTTAAGATTCTTGAAGTCTTGGTTATCTATCAGAGAAGATCTATGATTCTTAGACACGCTGCTAGGCATACCCTTAAATGTTTTTTTTTTACTTAAAATTTTTTTTCAACGTTTTTTATTTATTTTTAGGACAGAGAGAGACAGAGCATGAATGGGGAAGGGGCAGAGAGAGAGGGAGACACAGAATCGGAAACAGGCTCCAGGCTCTGAGCCATCAGCCCAGAGCCCGACGCGGGGCTCGAACTCACGGACCGCGAGATCATGACCTGGCTGAAGTCGGACGCTTAACCGACTGCGCCACCCAGGCGCCCCTACCCTTAAATGTTTTTGAGTGACATCGTCTCTCTGAGATCATGCTTTACTTGTAGGGCTTTGATCTTTGATCTGTCTGTTTCTAAGTGGATACTATTTTGTTGGGAGAGAGTAGAGATGATAAACAGTTTTATTTAAACATAGAAAGTCCTAGATCTTTTTTTCCCCCTCTAAATTCTGGTAAAAAACTGAACAGTGCTTTTTTTAAGTTTATCTCTCTTCTATTTTCCAAATTTCTGAAGGCCTAAACTTGTCAAGCTTTCTGCCACTATATAAGAGCTCCCCTTTTCCCAAACTCCATTAGCATTTTCCTTATTGCCCTTCAAGTCCTCACCAACAATCTCCCAACTGCTAGTGTCTACTAGTCTCCTTGAGGTTCTTCCAGCTTCTGCTCACTACCTAGTCCTAAAACCAATGTCTCATGTTTTAGATTTTTGTTACTGTAGAGCTCTACTTCCAGGTGTACAAATCTGTTCCAGTTATCTCTTGATGCATAACAAGCTGTCCAAAACTTAGTGGCATAAAACAAAAAACATTTTATTATATTTCATGATTTTGTAGGTCAGGACTTTGGGCAGGGCTTGGATGGGTGATTCTGTCACTGCATGTGGCATCAACTAAGGTCACTCAGTTGATTTGAGAGATGAGATGGTTTTAGAGATCCAAGATATGTTGCTCAAATGTCTGCTGACTTGGTAAGGATGGCTGGAGGTTAGGTTCCATTGCAACTGTCAACTAGAACTGTCTTATAGGGACAGCTCAGGTCTCCCCAAAAGAGCGTTCTAAGGGGACCAGATGGAAGTTGCAAGGCTTATTATGATCTAGGTTTTGAAGGCCCAAAATGTTACTTGCACTTTGTTCTATTGCTTAGGCAAGTCCCTAAAGCCAGCCCATATCAAACAAAGGGAATTAGATTTCACGTTTCAATGGAAAGAATAACAAAGAATTTGTGGTCATCTTTAGCCTACCACACTTATTATTCTAAGGTGACCTTTTTTTAAAAAAAGGATCATCATCAATTTGTGGATTTAAATATATTTGATGTGCTTCAGTCCACTGCAGGTATTATTTTTTAATTGATCCTCAAATTTTCTTTCCTTTGGCTAATATGAGCCTCCTCAAGTTGACTTCTGAATCCTTTAGACCTGACCCTAACAGCATTTGATCGCTTCCTTGTTATATAGTATGGCAAAATGTTTCAGGCTTCCTTTTGCACATTTTTTCCATAATGCTAATCCACTCTAGGATTAGGCCATTTATTCAAGAAACCCCAGTATCTTTTAGTGGGAAATAGTATTTTAAGACCACCAAAAGGATTGTGAAAACAATTAAGGAAATTATTTTTGCACATGCTTTCCCCATTTCCTTTCCCCATTTCCTTCATTTAAAAAAATAGTTGTTCTGTATCTATATTGTCAAAGCATATAGCCATTACATACATTTTAACCTTCCCTTTTAACTCTTATTTGATCATAGTTCTAAAAATAAATATAAAGATATTTAACTATACAAATATTTCACTATATAATTTTAATGACACGAGAGGAGGCGAGTTCAGGAGTCTCCTTTGTTGCCATCTTGAACCAGAATTCCCAGAAGTCTTTTATTAAGTGTTTATGTTTATTAATGATTTTACTGATTGGTTTTGGAAATTTGAATAACAAATTGTTTCTGATGAATACTTAATTTGAAACAGCACAAAAAACAAGCATGGAAAAATAAAAACATTTTGTAAAGAAGCAAGATATTTAACATTTAAAAGGGAAATTCTAAAACATTAGTTTCAAAATCTGTGTGTCATAATCCCTGTGCCCTTCCCCTGAAGAATCAGAGTCAGGGGGGTAGAGTGGGTAGATCCTGTTAGACTCTTTAGGTTTAAAACACTCTTCAGGTGATTTGGGTGCTTTGCCATGTTTGAAACCACAGGCCCAAAGTTCATAATATCAATCTTCAATAATTGATAACTCCTATCTCTGTATCAAGTAATATAATCAAAACCACATTTCTTTAATTCTTCATTTAAATGCTTTAAAAGCCCCATACTTGAGTGTTGGGAATTCAGTTTTTATCATAGTAAGTGAAATTTATTAAGTATGTAACTTGACTTTTTGGATGTAAAGACAATCATTTTATGTTTAAATAATTCAAACAGTGGTTTTAACCTGAGTGAAATATGAAGTGATTGATGTAAAACAAACCTCCTCTTCACCTTGCATTTCACAGGGTGTGCCGGGTACCCTTTGGATCCATTGTCCACTTCCCTGCAACCTGTAACTCAGGGGCTGGTTTCTGGACCGCTCAGTGGGCTCCTTAGTTCTCTGGCTTCCAGTTCAGTTGAAGCACTGGAAGGCCCTGGTGGGAGATCAGGCAGGTGGAAGCAGAATGAAGTCAGAATGTTTCCCTGCTGGCTTGGTCGCAGTAGATTGACTGTGCTCCTTGGACAAAGACCACAGCTCCTATACTCTCAGGGTCTTGGCCTTCCCCTACCCTCTTACGTTCAGCGGTAGACTCGGCTCCACTTATCACAGAATACTGAAACATTTCCTTAAACCCTGCCCTTAGTCCCTTTATTAAACTCTTTCTCAAATTGGTCAGTTTTCACTTACCATCTGTTTCTTACCTATCCTGACTGAACCACAGCTCATCATGGCACAGGAGTTCAGTCCAGGTGAATTAACTTCCTCTTAAAGGAAAGGCCTTTTGTAAATGTTGGGCCATTTCTAGTACTGTCCTGTAGCTGGGAAATGAGTTTTTCCTTCTCCTTCCACTGAAGCGAGTGCATTTACCCATCGTATTTCCGAGTTGTTGTTCCCGGAACCAGCCATGCTATTCCAAGCCTGCACGTCATCACATATTCCTGCTGCCCCATCATCATCAGGTAGTCTTTTATAGTAGATATTTTGACATTAAGAATTGAGATTAAAATGTTTTTTCAAAAAGCTATTTTAAAGAATAATTACAGAGGGCCTTGATTCATAGAATGAGAATAAAGAGGTGAATGATAAAGTTCCTTTCCTCATGAAGCTTACATGCTACTGGGGGTATATTAAAAAGGTAAACACACACAAAAAAGTGATTCAGATAGTGCTAAATTCAATGAAAAAAAGATGAAATAGGGAAATTTACAGATAGTAACTGGGGTTTAGGGGACAGTTATTTTAGATGGAGAAGCCTAACAGGTAGATATTCTGTGCTATTGTCTGAAATAAGATCAATATTCTTAACATACCTGGTACATAAGTAGCAGACCTGATTTTTGTTTGGAAAACTAAGCTTCTGATTTGCCTTATGCCCAGAGGGTGGGCCGCTCAAACTTCTTACTGGTAGAAGTTGCAGGTTAATATTTTTGTGGGAAGCTACCTTGGATCTGGGGACTACTTGATTACCACTTCAGGTTTGCAGTTTTGAGTACTAGCAAGGAAGAAGTGACTTTGGCTTGGAAAATGTGGAGGACGAGCCAGATTTGCCATCTACTTCTACCTAAATGAATTAATTCTGATAAAGCTGCCTGCTTGTGCTTCCAAGACTCAGGACAACCATTAGAATATATGGTACTGTTTTGCTCTCTTAGAAAAAGGTGACTCTCAAGGGTGATAAATTAGAAGATTTCAAGGCACTTCTGCACTTAGCATAAGGAAAGCTGGCTTTCAGCTGCCACTTGCTTTCTTTGTTATGAATCTTTGTGCAGCTCAACTCTGTTACATCCTCAGTTAATTACATGGAGCTACTTACCATATACCTGAGTATACATTAAAGATGCTTAATTTACTAGGAGAAGCAGTGTTTCTAGAGGATATTGTTTTTGAAAAACTTTATTTAAGGTGCACTTTGTTTTTCTACCGTTCTTATGTATTTTTGCACTAATATTATAAATGATTTTGAATACACTTCACACTTCAGGCAAAGTAATCCTGCCTAATAGCTCTTGGACTATTTATTTCGTATGGCAGCCAATCCATGTTTCTGTTATACAGTTATAAAAATTATATTAATGTAATGTTTTAAGCTTTATGAAAAGAATTATATCATATAGTATGTTTTACATAGATGTAATTAGATCATAGATTTAATTAGAGCAAAGTCAATCTACTGTAATTAATCTAGATGTATTACAATCTAGAGCTGTGCTGTCCAATATAGTAGCCACTAGCCACCTGTGGTTATTGAGCTGTTGCTCATGCAAATTGAGCTGTGGTTTAAGAGTAAAATAAACAGGATTTTAAAGACTTTATACAAAAAAAGAATGTAAAATATCTGCTTAATAATTTTCACTTACGAAATGATAGTATGTTGCATATATTGTATTAAATGTGATATGTTATTAGAATGCATTTCCATGCTTTTTTTTATTATTATGGCTACTAGAAAATTACAAATGACATATATGACTCACAGTTGTAATTCATTATCTATCTATTGCAGAACATTGGTCTAAAATGTGTACCTTTTAATTATTATTTTAATAATTCTTGGATCCTCTGTGAACTGTGATGGCTCTCAATCTTTTCTCATTTGTGATTTTTTTTTCCCTTGGCAAGATTTACTGACTTGATTTATTCAGTTACTTTGTGTTGAAACACTCTGACACCTGGCAGGTTATGGTAATAGTTCTTAATCATGGTTGTTTTATAATCTTGTATGGAGATCAAAAATGAACAAAGATTGGGCTCAGTTGGTTAAGCGGCTGACTTCAGCTCAGGTCATGATCTCGCAGTCTGTGGGTTTGAGCCCTTCATCGGGCTCTGTGCTGACAGCTCAGAGCCTGGAGCCTGCTTCAGATTCTGTGTCTCCCTCTCTCTCTTGCCCTCCCCTGCTTGCTCTCTGTGTCTCTCTCTCTCAAAAAGAATAAACATTAAAAAAAAATAAAATAAATAAAGATTACCTTAAACCACCCCTGCAGTTTCTGATTCACAAGGTTTTCAGGTGGGTAAGAGGAGGAGTGGTCCAATTCTTTCTTTCTTTCTTTCTTTCTTTCTTTCTTTCTTTCTTTCTTTCTTTCTTTCTTTCTTTCAGCTTAGGTCAGTACCTTTGCATTTACTAATACCAGAGTGAAGTTTTGGATCTTTCTGTGAAGATTTATAATTAGGTACCTGTCAACTGTTAGATATCATAGGCAGGTAACCAATGACATCTCTATGGTGACAGACGAGCTTTGCATCTTTGAGTCTGTTGAATAATGTAGATCTTTTGAGGTGGTTCCATCTTCTCATTGGAGTGTAGAGGTACACTTTTTACTGCAAAAGCAGGAGGTAAAGAAATTTTGTCCTGCCTCATCCCCTCCCCAGATCCCATAGCTTTCCTTAGGTAATACTTGATTGAGACACATGACCCAGTGTATGATGACAGTAGTTTCCTACCTATGTGTTATTAGAAAGTGGTGGCTAACGTATGAAAAATGACACGGCCACTGGGAGAAATATGTATTTGTATGGACTGCGTTAATCTTGCAAAATCTAAATGTGTTACTGTTTCTCATGAGTTCTCAGGAGACAGCATTTTTCCTGAAGGTTTTCCTTGGCTTCCTTTCAGATATTATGTTGAGGGAGGAATGGAAGTAGTGGTCATTTTTCAAAAGAGCCTAAATAGATACACAAACGTTGTAAACAATGGAAGAACTTTGCGGATGGACCTGGAAACAAGTTTTTAATGAGTAATTTTCTGTCTAAAATATAAAAAGAGTTCTCATTCTTTGGGCAATTATAGTGAGTTCACATTAATTTTAAAATTTGCTTTTTTTTCTTCCTAAAAATATGGCCAAACCTACACACACACACACACACACACACACACATATAATACCTTGGAAATGATGTGAAATCCAACACCTACAATTCTGTGCTATTAATACAGTTTTACTCTTTTCTCTAATAAGCCTGATAAAGATAACTTGAAACCTGGCATTGAATGGGTGATGGTACGTTGAAAACCATATCTACTTTGCATGAAATTCAAGAAAGGTTTTGCTTTCTGTCACCACATATGGGTATTGATAAAGCACTTTTGTTTTCTAAGAGAAAAACAAATCAAAAGCACAAAATTGCTTTTGATTTTTAATCAGTGGTAACTTCTTTACTGCCCCATTTCAAAGCTCCGCTGGTACTGATTTAATAGTTCTTGTTATGTTACATATTTTCTGTTTTTCTGGAATGATTGAACTGTTTGATAAATAATTACTTAGCAGTCATTCGTTTTTGCATTACCATCTGGGATTAGTGAGACGAGAGCCTCCTGCTTTGCCTCTTAGCAAAGTTCTAGCAATGGACCATAGTCTGCTCTTTGCTAACATTGCCACTTTAGGTCATGTTTTTCTTATTGCTCCCATCCTTCTGACTTTGTTCTGGTTTCACAGAAGTTGATTAGTATCAGTTATCCTGAGTTAGGGCACAAAATGTACACTTCAAAACATGCCTCGGTTGCCTGAACTAAGTGTCTTATTTGCATGTTTCAAGGGTCTGGACTTGACAGCCAGGCTTCATTTCCTCTAGCCTGCAGTGTACTCTTCTTAATCTCACGTGAATTGATTTCAAGATTGGTTTAGAGTTAATACAATCCCACCGGTGTGCATTTCTTTAGTCTCAATGCCTTTCCAAATCCTTTGACTCGTTCTGACTTTTAGAAGTTATTGAAGTCTTGGAAGGAAGACTCTGGTTAAATTATTTCATAGTTCCTGTACGAGAGATTTCTTTGTGATTAGTGCAACTCAGTAGTTGCTTAGAGGCTTTTGAACTGTAATGTCTTAAAACAAACTATAATAAGGCCAAATGTTCCGGATACCCCTGTCCTCTTTGGCTCCTATTTAAGACAGACCCAGGGAATATTTGGGGGAATAGGAACCAGGGGTGTTGCAGGGGGCAGAAGTAGTTCAACATTTGCAGCTGCCTTCAACAGGCCAATACACTTTCAGTTGTTTTCTTGTTTCTGCTGGGATGTAAGAATCCCCTATCCTGTACAATCTGATGATAGAACTTCTAATTAGTGGGATGGGGGTAAGAGGAGTAAATGTAGGTAATAATTATGAATATGTAGAGACTTTAAGAAATCAAAATAATATCTACTTCCTGGAAACTTGATCAGAGAATGCCCTGCAACAGGTTTTACTTTACAAGCCGTTTGCACTTCGATATCAATTTCAAAGTATCTCTAACAGATATTTCAGGATTTGCCATTATTATTAAAATGATTGTATGGAGGAATATCTAACAAGGTTTTCAAATCCTTTTCTGTTCCAAATGCATGCATATTGAGAGAGAGTCCAATTCAGTTAAAAATGCCATTTTGAAGCTATTTTACCCTCCTCTTTCTCTAACTACCAGCATCCTGCAAAACAATCACATCCCTCTTTGGGGTAAAAGGTGGATAGGGCCAGTATATGCCCTAGTCTCTATGATTGAGGAAGAACAAACCTGGTTAATGTGACTAGACAGGCAATTATGCTCTAGCCTTCCTGGTCATAGCACCAGATCTGGGAAAAACGGACAGCTTCTCTTGAGAGGTAGTATAGCATGATGAGGAGCAAGGACTCTGGAGCCAGTCTGCTTTGTTAGAGCTCTGCTACCTACTAGCTGTGACTTTTTTTGCAAATTACTCAACATTATAAAAATATTTTTGCTGCCTCTTTTGCAAAATGAGGATTATAATATACCTAACTAACAGGGTTGTTGTGGGGATTAAACAAGTTAATTTGTGTAAAGAGCTTGGAACAGGTCCTGGCACAAAATAATCCCTCGAAAAGGTAATAATTATTGTTGTTTTTAGATATTGAAATGAGAAGCATTGGTAATTAAGTATCAGCATAACCATCTTTAGTATATTTCCAAGTACTAGTAGACAGTGTAATCCCTATAACTCCTCCATCATCCAGAGGGGGAAGATCATTTCACAGATCTAGAAGGGAGGAATTGTGACTCTTTAAAAACTCTGAGTGAGTCAATCACAGAGCCAGATAGAGAACCCAGGTTTCCTAATTCCCAGTCAGGTGCTGGACCATGATCAGGATGAATGATGTTGAACAATGGCTTTGCTGTTCAGAGTCTGACCTTCCAGGTCCAAATGGAGACTCCAAAACAAACAAACACGAGTTCTTGTTTTTGTTACCCTGGGGTGGAAACTGCTTGAGACTTTGGGGAATTAAACTCATTACTTTGAGTCTCTGAATGTCTTGGGGTTTCTTCAAACTGAGTTCCTGTCATTATTTTGTGGTTCTCGATGAAACCTACTCTTTTCGCTTTCCAATTCTGAAATATTAGTGAAATTTTTCCCGGCAGTTTGTCTTTTCATTCAACTGTATGTGTTCTCACAGGCTCCCTTAAATGATGGAAAGTAATCATTAAAAAAATAATTACAATAATATTACAGAACCCATTAATTCTATGACGATTCCCAGAGATCTCTCCTTCATAACTGTAGTAATTTTAAATGCACCTATGTTACACCACGTACATTCATGTTCCCTAGGAAGTCCCAGTATAGAGATTTGATTATTTAGTCTCTCTTCTTTAGATAACTGCATACACAGAAATGTTTGTGAATTTTAGAACCATGTAACTTCAGATTTGAAAGGGGTCTTTGGAGGTCTCACACACAAGTGGTTTTTAAGCTGTGCTCCACTGAATTCTTGGCACTTTAGAATCAGCATGTTCTGGGGCAAAGGGAGTAGGGAACAAGAGTGTCTCCCTTTTTCATTTCCCCAAACATTTAAAAATGTTTTATATATTGGTCATCTCCATAATATTTACTTTAAAGAAATAAAAGTTTTTTCAGTTAGAATAATGTTTGGGAAACGTTGATCTAGACCAGTTTTCTCATTTTGCCCAGTAGACAACAAATGGCAAGTAAACACCTTAATCTTTAGATTTTGGGATTTTTGCCGCAAATTAAAAAACCAGAAAAGTTGGAGATCACGTCTTAGTTTAAGTCAAGACAGGTTTACGAGAACATTCATATTCATTCATATTCATAATCGTAATCATTCAGTATTCATTATGCAGTTTTATGTTTTACCTTTCTTTCTTTACAAGTCTGAAGTCTTTCTAGGTTTTTAGTGCTTCATGACTGTACCCTACTTTAAGAAAGCCCAATATTGTACATAGGCACTCAAGTTTCTAAAACTAAGAACAATGATTAGTACCTTTATACAAAACCAGTGTTCCTATAAATGATGAGGCATAGGTTCCAATGGGATTTCTAAAATCTGCTTACTTGTAATCTTTAATAATCTCCTTTATGTTATCTATCAAAGTATGTATGCCTGTATTGAAATTTCTGTGAATAGGTAAGTGTATCTTTAGTTTAAACATTTATTTATTTTTGAGACAGAGAGAGACAGAGCATGAACAGGGGAGGGGCAGAGAGAGAGGGAGACACAGAATCTGAAACAGGCTCCAGGCTCTGAGCTGTCAGCACAGAGCCCGAAGCGGGGCTCGAACTCATGGACCGTGAGATCATGACCTGAGCCGATGTCGGACGCTTAACCGACCAAGCCACCCAGGCGCCCCTCTTTAGTTTAAAATAATAACCTTCTATTGGTTTTCCGAAAGAAACATACTTAAATTTGCATTTAAATAAGAAAAGCAACCATTTTCTATTTTTGTTTTCATTTTTTTTAAATATTGGGAAACTACAATTATAAGGTTATAAAAAAAGAAAAGCCAAACACTTTATTAAATTTTTTTAATGTTTATTTTTAATTTTTACT
This sequence comes from Prionailurus bengalensis, assembly GCF_016509475.1. NCBI lineage: Eukaryota > Metazoa > Chordata > Mammalia > Carnivora > Felidae > Prionailurus > Prionailurus bengalensis. The sequence continues at coordinate 86,728,746 of NC_057355.1, read as the reverse complement.
TTTTTGAGAGAGAGAGAGAGGGGGAGAGGATGAGCGGGGGAGGGGCAGAGAGAGGGCAAGACACAGAATCTGAAGCAGGTTCCAGGCTCTGAGCTGTCAGCACAGAGCCCAAAGCAGGGCTCGAACCCACAGACTGCGGGATCATGACCTGAGCCAAAGTCGGACGCTTAACCGACTGAGCCACCTAGGTGCCCTGAAAAGCCAAACACTTTGTTTAAAATATAATTAATAATAAAATGAGAAAAATTGCCTTTAATCCTTGGCTGATGTTTCTTTATATATTTTTATTCACACCTCTATCTACCAAGTGTCTGCTATGTGCTATACTTTGTTTTTAGCACTGGTGATGTAATGGAAAGCAAGGCATGGTTCCTGTCCTCAAAAAGCTTGTATTGTGGAAAAGGAGACAGGTAAATGAATAGCAATTACGATAAAGGGTGATAAGTACTGTAGTCTGGGTGTAAGAACAGGGAATTTTCAGAACACATAGGAGGGGCACTGTGTTTTCTATGTAAGGGATAGAAACTAGCCAGGGGAAACTTCCTGGAAACGAGACCTCACAGGCACGTACCAAAGGCAGTTGGGAAGGAGTTTAAGAGGATCGAAAATTCATGTTAGGTAGAACAAATGACAGTGAGGGGTGAGGGGGGCACCCGGGGGTTGCAGGTAACTCTGAATGATTGGTGCTCATACTGGAATGTAGGGGGAGTGGAAAGAGGTTTATCTTGAAGTGTCTCTTATGTCTCTTACGCCATGCTAAAGAGTTAGGCCTTATCCTGGAAAATTCTTTAAGAATTTAGGCAGAAAAGATTTACTTCGATTTGTGGTTTTACAGGATCATTGGCCAGGATATGGAGAATGAATTAGGGGAAGGTACAACTGGATAGTTGCGTAAGGTGAGAGGGGTGTGGAGTTGGTCTGAACCAAGGTGAAGAGTAGAGAGGGAGAGAAGTGGATGTGTTTAAGTAATATTAAGAAGGAGGAAACAACAAGACTTAAGTTGTATTTATGGTTAAAAGTGGGGAGGATTGGAGAATGTCTGCAGTGTCCTAACTTCGTCTGTGGGTGGCTAGTTCATCAGTTTCCTGGAATAAGGAATTAGAAAGGGAGCAGGATTTGGAAGATGGAGTGATGCCATCAGCCCTGAATGTATTGGATTTGGATTTCCATTGGTTAAGCAAGTGGAGATGTCTTGTAAGAAGTGTAAATAAGAGTCTGGAGTGCTGGTGAAGTATCGGATCTGGTGGTACAGAGTTGGTATTCTCTGGCATGTTAGGAGGAAATTGAATCTGTAAAGGGAAACAAAAGGGACGAGTAGCCTGGTATTGTGGACCCATTGTTATAGAAGACAAATTCACACATGCCTTGGTTTGGAAACTTTTCAAGCCTATGGGAACAAAACTTTTATAAATTATTTTTTTAAGTTCACTGAAGAAATTAGTATGTTAATGAATCTTGTCGTGTAAATAATGCTATTAAAATAACAATTAAGGGGCACCTGGGTGGCTCAATCCATTAAGCGTCCCACTTAAGCTCAAATGGTTTGTGGTTTGTGAGTTGGAGCCCCACATTGTGTGCTGTGCTGACAGCTTGGAGCCTGGAGCCTGCTTCAGATTCTGTGTCTCCCTTTCTCTCTGCCCCTCCCCCCCCCCCCCCCCCCCCGCTCACAATCTGTGTCTCTCTCTCTCTCAAAAATAAGCAAACATTAAAAAAAATTAAAAATAAAATAACAATTAATATGCCCCTAAAATTTATCTTTTTAAGAAAAATTTTAGAAATTCAATTTTCTTAAATTATATCTAAACCTTATTTCTGTAAGGAGTTAGAAAATGTACCTGGAATTCAAGCTACATTGTTGTTTTCTATTTTAAAAAAGAAACTTCAAAAAAAATGAGAGTCTAAGAAATTCCTTTAAAGACATCTGTGGGAAATGGTAAAATTAAGTTTGTTTTTATTTCATTTGTAAGGTTCTCTACCTAGAAGAAATTGGAGGGCATTTTGGAAGCAAGCTTTATGATATCAAGCATAAGAATTTTTTTCCCTCAACATAACTTAATATTTTTGCTGTTCTTGGAAATCGGAACAGACAGTTTGCTATGTCCCGAACTCAGCTTCCAGCTAGCCATGTGGCAGCTGAAGCAAAAAATTTCACGTTCTGCACTCTATTTGCTCGCCAGCTTTAAAAACATATCAACAAACTGTGAGTATCGAATTCACATGTCTGTTTTTCTATGGCAAGTAAAGGTTACCCTTTAATGTATTAAGGGGGAGAGATCACGGAGGAAAAAAGTTACAAGGGAAGCACTTTCCCTAGCAGAAATTGCATAAATCACAGCTTCTCCGCTTGATGTGGTGAGAAAAATGAGGATTGATTCACTGAAGTTTTCCTGACCTCCTTACACTCATTTACCTCTAGTTAATCTAGTTTAAAGATAGAATAATATTTACAATCTGTAGATTTAATTTGGATTAGGAAGGCTTTCCTCGTTTTGGTGGGGGTATTATTGAGAGAATTGAGATTCTTAGTCACTTAAGCAAAAATGTATCCAAGTTGTCACCTGCTAAATTCTGCATGATGTTAAAAAGCCCACAAAACTGATGTTCAGTGTGTTGTCTTAATTTTTATTTCATTGTATATTTAAACCCACTGCTGGACTTGACTGTCATGGGTTCTGCTAAAGTTTTATTACTGAATTTGAAACTGGAAGCACTTTTCTCTTTTATATATTTAGTTAAATTTCAGAAAATTCTGTAACTAGCAATTGCTGCTCCTACTTGACAGAAATAGATCAGATCTGTGTGGTGGTGATAACTCACGTCCTAACACTCACAAACTGATTATTTTAGCATTTTATTTTATCTTATTTTATTTTTTAAAAAATTTTTTACTGTTTATTTTTGAGAGAGAGACACACAGAATGTGAACAGGGAGCGGCAGAGAGAGAGACACAGACTCCAAAGCGGGTTCCTGGCTCTGAGCTGTCAGCACAGAGCCCAACACGGGATTCGAAACCCCTGGACTGAACCGTGAAATCATGACCTGAGCCCGATGTTGGACGCTTAACCAACTGGGCCACCTGGGCACCCCTATTTTAGTATTTTAGACACATGGATTGGTTTCTTAGGAATAGCTAGTTATAGACCTGGACTGACCATATTTTCAATTTGCAAATCTTAAAATAATGAATAAATTTTGAACCCCTTCTTGGCCAGAGATACTGAGTTACTGAAAAGTTTAAAGCAAAGGCCCTTCCTTCAGGAATTTACAAACTAATTAAGAAGCAAAAATAAATATGTAAGATCCATGAACTAAAATTTCCCCACAAAGACAGTGTTTCCAAGAGCTGCTTTTTAAGCCTTTTGCTCTTTTTTTTTTCATTCTCTATCCTTTTCCTCCCTCAGACCTGTAAATATAAGAAAAAGTACATTTCCATCTCTGAACTTCTGCATAATCTAACCCATGTTTATATCCATCTAAGTTCTGGACTTTTCCCTTTGAATGTCCCACACAACCTTGAACTCAAAATATTAGAATGAATTTATCTTTCCCAGCTCTACTTTCACTTCCCGATCCATTGTCTATTTACCTAGTTGCTTAAGCCTTAAATATGGGAATCTACTTGACTCTCTGCACATATTCAATTAGTCTGTGAGTACTTAGAATTCTATTTCCTCTGTCTCTATCACTTTCCTTCTGGTCTACTTCCCCCAGTCTCTATATCTACCATCTGAGCCTAAGTCGTTATCCCCCTTCCTTGGGTTACTTTGCTCACCTTTTAATTGGTCTTCCTATCTCTGGTCATCTTTCAATTCATTCTGCACAGTCAAAAGTAAATTTAATCATGTCATTCAATTGCTGTTCAAGTGCCTTTAATAAGTCTCAAGATATAATTTAAGCTTCTTACCCAGCATAAAATGTCCTTCTCACTAGCTTCACCGGCTCCCACCATGCCAGGCATATACAATTACTCCTAGTTCTTTGACCTCATCATGTAACAAACTATTGTACATCCACCAAAATCCACCTCAAGCACTAGTTCCTCCAAGAGGTTTTGTTGAACTTTGCTCCTTGTCTGATTTGCGTGGCCTTAGCTGGGGTTTCAAAAACCTATCAGACTTTACTGTAATCTTTAAGTTACCTATCTATCTTTATAAAGACACCTTAGATTAGATAGATTAGATCATTGAGGGCTGGGACCTAGCCTTTAGTGCTTGTATATTACAGTGTCTAGAATAGTATCTGACACAAGGAAGAGGCCCAATAAGTCTTTCTCAGATAGACACTGGATCTATACACTGGAATACTACTCAGCCAAAAAAACCAAACATACTAATGATACATTCAACAACGTGAAGAAATCTCCAAATAATTATGCGAGTAAAAGAAACCAGACCAAAAAAAAAAAGCACATACTAAATGACTCCACTTATGTAAACTTCTAAAAAATGCAAATTGATATATCATGACAGTAAGCAGATTAGTGATTGCCTAGGGAGAGGCAGAAATGGGAAGGAAGGATAACTAGGGGGGACGAAGACACTTCTGGGGTTGATGACTATGTTCATTAGTACCTTGAATTGTGCTGGTGGTTTCACTGGTGTATACAAATGTCAAAAGTTATCAAGTTGTACATTTTTAAATATAGAGTTTATTGCATGTCCATTATACCTTAGTTAAAAATAGTGCCAATAAGGAGGAATGAATGCATCACTGAATGCCTTTAAACTATGCTGGGACATGCTATTGGAGACTCAGGCAAAGAGGCAAGATCATATCTACTAATAACCATGTGCTTTGATGGTGGCATCTCACAGGGTTCTTGGGCTGATGGTTCCCATCCCCTACCTTACCATCACTGTACCTCCCTGATGACTACTTAGCAACTATCCCCTGCTTCTAAGGCAGTGTCAGATTCAACTGTTTGGGGTATTGGAAATAACTAAAACTTTGGATCATGGGATTATGGATTATATTCTAGAAGAAGCAAGGAGGGGCTTAAGGAAGGGCATACCCCTTGTCCCTGTGGTGGTGGAAGAGGTAAGGGAGGTGTATGAATGACAGTAATGCTAGGAGACCCAGACCACTTTGGGGGCACAGGACCCCTGGCATCTGTGAATCTTGAGACAGGGGAATCTTTGTATTAAGGAAAATGGGAAGGCAGATATTCTACTAGTCTCTAAGAAAAGTTCCCCAAACAATTAAATCAAGTTCATGCTATAGTCTGTAAGACCAGAATTAAATGCAACGCAATTTTAGGGCCAAGGAAACTATTCTGTACCCTCCCCTCCTGCAACATTCTTCTCACTTTATGAATATTCTCTAAAATCTTCTCTGAGGACATTCTTTTATTTCATAATAGGAAATAAGACTAGTAAAATTCTCAAAAGAGTGAATACATTTGTAATAATTAAGTTCAGTTAAAGGATAAATGGCATTACATGTTGCTGTTTTCATTTGGAGATGTTAAAAATTAAGAAGACACATAATATCTGGGTTTGAGAAAGGAGAGTTCTCTCACATACACTGAATGCTGTGAAGACACTTTTCAGATGTTATAATTTTGCCAGTTTTATTATTATTTATTTTTTTGTACTGAAAGATAGAGGGTGGATACCCTATGTCATGTCAGAAATCTTGAGTTCAGTGGATGGGCCTAATGTACTTAGATAACAAAAGACAGGGAATGGTTATTGTGGTATGCTTAGCTATCACAGACCACAGAGCATGACAGCCAAAAAAGCAATCTCAGACTTCAGTTAGGTAGCCATATTTCTTGATTTTTCTCCATGTAATGTAGTGAACACTGAACTGACAACTCTAGAAAAACACAAAAAGTAATTGATTATAAGACCATTCCATACTCACAAGGAGCTTTAAGCTTAAATAAAGACAAGGAGATATATGCAAATGAAATAAGAAGAGAATAGACACAAAAGAATCATAGGAAAAATATAAACATCTGCAAAATGTGGAAACATCTTCCTAAGTGATTTCTCCTGTCAGTGTGCAAACAGGATTGTTGAAGTGATTTGGTTGAGCAGAGCCATATGGGGTTAGTTTGGGAGATGATTCCTGGCAGCATTCTGAAGGAGGAGGGACAAGATTTGACATATATGATCTGTGAAGACTTTTGGGCTGGGGGAATGTAGTTAGGAGCAAGAGACTCTAAAATTCTCTTGAAATGTGAAATATGACAAGAATCAGATACTGCTGAAATGTAAGCTAGAAATGTGTCAGGAGGATAGGATCAGAACACAAGCAAGAAAAAAAAAGGGGAAAGAAATCATCAAAATCACCACTAGAGTCTGGTGAAAAAAAATTATTAAGTAATAGGCCAAAGAAAAAGATGAATACAAGCATGAAAAAAGGGAGGAAAAAAAAAGAGATGGAACTCTAGTCTTAGTTAATAAGTTATTAAGCAATGGCTTCTTTCATAAGGAAGCAATGCTGGTGATTTTAGGCTTTCCTTATGTAGAGGATTCAGGTAAAACTCAGAATCAAGTTAACTGATCATGGTGATGGTTCATTGTAAGAATAACCAGAATTCAGAAATCCTGTCAAAAAAGGGGACCAAGAAGGGAATGTGTGCCAGGCTAATGAGCAAAATGACTCATCTGTTAGTAAAATACTTGAAAATTTTTAATTAATTTTGTTTCACCAAGAACTCTGAAGCAAAGTTCCCCACAGCCCCCCATTCAACACTCAGCTCCCTGCCCCATTTCATCCTCTCCCCAACCCACTGCCTTCCCTTCTGCTTTGAGATCGTCTTTGGCTTCCAATCTGTTATGATGCATGTACCAGGGCACATTGTAAAATAATTTGATGTTCATTTATGGAGAGAGAAAACATTTTCTAAATCTTCTTTCCAGGCCACCTGTAAACCAGTGACAGGGCTAGCTAAGTAAACAGGAAAGCCAGCATCCTCTGCTTCAGAAACCAAACACTCACACAAGGACTGATTCTCTGGGTAGGTGGGTCAGTCATGTCTGAACATCTGCTTTTCTTAGCCTTTTCTCTCCTTTCCCCTCCCTTGATGTATAAAGTCCTTTCTTTATTCATGTGAGAAAATGTCCCTTTTATTAATAACGGAATTGCAGCAGATTTGGATGACTTGAGCTTTAAAATTTTGTAAAGTATGGGGAAGGGGTAGAAATAGAAACCAACTAGTTTCATTGATTAAAGGTCATGCCAAAGAATAAAGAGATCGATATTTTGGAAACTTTTTTAAACTAAGAAAATATTTTTTTAAATTTTTTTAATGTTTATTTTTGAGAGAGAGAGAGAGAGAGAGAGAGAGAGAGAGAGAGAGCACGCACGTGAGTGGGGGAGGGGCAGAGAGAGAAGGCGACACAGAATCCGAAGCAGGCTCCAGGCTCTGAGCTGTCAGCACGGAGCCCAATGTGGGGCTCAAACCCACGAACCGTGAGATCATGACCTGAGCCGAAGTCAGACACTTAACTGACTGAGCCACCCAGGCGCCCCAAGAAAATATTTTTTAAAAGAAAAAACTATAAGAAAATATTTCATCTTGTTGGTAACCATTGGATATGTATGAAAAAGGAGTTAACAGAGCAGGTGTATTTTAAAACTACCTGCAGCAATCAGAAAGGAAGGTGGAAATCCACAAATTGCATGGGAAGAGTTGACTTGAATCTCTGCCTTTCACTCCCTATTCCTGATCTGCAGTTACTTTTTGATTATAGCACAGCCTTGGCAGAAGAATCCAACTTGCTAAAAGTGTTAAAAAAAAAAAAATCTCTGGCATTTCCTGTTGGTTGGAAGCTGTTTGGCTTTCTGCATTACTATTTAGTGTTATCATTGGCCAAGTACCTTTGCTGGGTAGGAAAATACTGGTGCAAATTTTACTGGCGAGGTGGGAGTAAAAGCCATAAAAATTCTCAATTTCCCTTTTAAAAACTTAACTCATTTGTCCAAGAGGAATGAATACAGAAGGACAAGAGATTTTAAACTTCCCGTACATCTGGGTACAGCAGTGTATTTTGACTCCAAGCACAATAAAACAACCTTACTTGCTGGTGGTATATGACATAATGACCCAAATATGTTTTTAAAAAATCATTTATTGCTGTACATAAACAGCGAAGTTAGCGCAAGGGATGATAAAATAACACGGGTAATTCTTCCTTTAGCTGGGAACCATTGGCGGCCCATTAGGATTCCAGATGTAGCTGTGTGTGCTTTTCCATTTGTTTTCCAATGTCTAGTGCTTATGCCCTTGGTACCTTGACGGTGCTTGTCAGGCATGTTGGCTTTTCAGCTTGAGGTCTTCCTTGGAGAAACACAGTGATCGGGCTCTGGGCTATAAAGCACACTATTGTCTTGGGCCCAGTTTGTTGAGAATATAAGACCCAGGGCAGCCTCCTGCCAAAGGTCAAATACCAGCTTGACCGAAGTTCCTCAAGTCAACAATGGACCTCCCCAGACAAGAGACACTTCAACTCTTCCCGAAGAAAAAGTGTTTTTATATTTTTATCACTCTATAATAATGGTGATTGTTATAGTACAAATAAGCTGAAATACATTTTGATAACGTATTTATTAGAGTTACTCTCATGAAAAATAGCTCACATAGCCAGAAGCTAATAGATGAATTAAATATATTTTTTCCAACGTTCTGGGCATTTAAAAAAGAAGCAATCTCTCTGTCCAAAAAACAGCCTAATAAGCAGTAGTGGAGGGCAGAGTTGTAAAACTGTATAGATAGAATCATTGTATTTTAGACAGAAAAAGAAAGCAGCTAAAAATAGAACCATAGCTAATTTAGCGAACTCCCTGACTGCCAAAAATGCATGTCTGAAATCAGGTGGGTGTTTCTTTATGAGTCACTTAACCAAATGTAAAATTTATAGCCCAGTCTTATACAGACTCTAGCAAAGATTCAGAGCATCAGTTTATTACAGGGCTACTATTAAGGATGCTTAAAATTCCCCAGCTTTACACTCCTCACCCCAGGGGTCTAGCCTTAGCTAGTTATGATTGGGTCTGGCCCAAATGCTCCTATTAGACAGGGATTTAAGTATTCAACAATACAGTTAGACCCTTTCTGTTGAGCTGAATGCTCTTCCTCCTGGGGAGCTCAGCTCACCCCTCCTGTGTCCAACAACAGCAACTTCCCTTTGCTTCTTACCACTTTTCACCTGTGCCCTGGCTTAGCCAATCGAGGGAAATAATGCTTAAAGAAAACAAAATAAATAGCAGATGGCTGAGTGTACTCTGGGATGAATAAATTACTGCTGCAAAGGGGAAAAGTGAGTTGGTGGATGCACACTGCTGTATTTGTCGCTGACATACAGGATGCTCAGCACGCTGACCTCAACATGTACCAGGCCCACCACCATTAATCACTCCACATAATCTAAGCCAGAAATTTAAGGAGCCCAAGGGATTGGTGACCCCTTGGAGTGGAAGCCGAGAAAGCTAACGAGAGACAAAATACAAAGTGTAAAAGTGGCTCCAGATAAGATGGCAGTGGTTTCTCAGTGCCCAAGAAACTCAAGTGATTTTGGATAGACTTTATTTCATGTGGATTCAGATGTAGTGCAAGTGCAATCATCTGAAGAGCTACATGCATTATGGTAGGTTCATGCTCTTTAATAAATAAGATAATTATCCTCCCTGCCTCCCCATGATATCACAGTGCTATTCGGGAAGCTTTTCTAAATGGAACATGGGGTTCAGCCTTTTACAAATCAAACGGTTTATCAAATTCATCATCAAAATAAACCATGAAGTACCTGTAACACCAAGCTTCTTTGACAAATCTGGGATTTAAATGTAATTTTTATTAATCAAGAAAAAGTTTTTTCATTTGAAAAGTTTGACACTCTCCCAATCTTTATCTATCCATCCATGGTACCTTCTACTCAGTCAGGCTACATCTTTTACAGGTATATTTCTAGACTGAGAGAGTAAAAATATATCTATATCCAACAATATCCTCTGAATAGTTTCATCAAGAAAGAGTACAAAAATACAAGGGGGTTAGAAAACAAAAGGAGATAATAAATGTAGTTTCTTATAGATCCACTGACTAATTTTCTATTTGGTGTACCCACTTTCTTTTAGGTCCTGGTGTGTTGAATGTCAAGTGGATAGACTTCATTTCAGTTATTACACATCCGTTCTTTCTCCTTGTTGCTTAGTTGAGTTTTCCTCACAGCATCTTTTATGTGTTTCCTCAGAAAATACATTAAGATGAACACTTTAGGGTACAAGTAACCTAAATTTCCATCAATGGATGAATGGACAAAAAAAATGTAGTATATACATACAATGGTATATTATTCAGCCTTTAAAAAGGAAGAAAACCCTGGGGCGCCCGGGTGGCTCAGTCGGTTAAGCGTCCGACTTCAGCTCAGGTCGCGATCTCGCGGTCCGTGAGTTCGAGCCCTGCGTCGGGCTCTGGGCTGATGGCTCAGAGCCTGGAGCCTGCTTCCAATTCTGTGTCTCCCTTTCTCTCTGCTCCTGCCTCGTTCATGCTCTGTCTCTCTCTGTCTCAAAAATAAATAAAACGTTAAAAAAAAATTTAAAAAAAAAAGGAAGAAAACCCTGTCACATGCTACAGCATAGATGAATCTTGAGGTTGTTTTGCTAAGTAAAATAGCCAGTCACAAAAAGACAAATACTGTATGATTCCACTTACATAAGATATTCACAGTAGTCTAATTCACAGAAACAGAAAGTACGAGTTGCCAATGGCTGAATGAAGGGTTCAAAGGCCATCGTGTAATGGCCATAGAGCACCAGTTTTATAAGATGGAAAATTTATGGAGATCCATGGCACAACAATGTGAATATACTTAACATTGTTGAACTGATTACTTAAAAATGGTTGATTGGAGCATCTGGGTGGCTCAGTTGGTTGGGCATCCGACTTTGGCTCAGGTCATGATCTCATGGTTTGTGGGTTCCAGCCCCACATCAGGCTCTGTGCTGACAGCTCAGAGCCTGGAGCCTGCTTCGGATTCTGTGTCTCCCCCTCTCTCTGCCCCTCCCCTGCTCATGCTCTGTCTCTCCCTGTCTCTCAATAATAAATAAAGTTTAAAAAAATGGTTAAGATGGGGGGAACCTGGGTCGCTCAATTGGTTAAGCACCCGACCATTGGTTTAGGCTCAGGTCATCTCGTGGTTCATGGGATTGAGCCCTGCATCAGGCTCTGTGCTGACAGTGCAGAGCCTATTTGGGATTCCCTCTCTCCCTTTCTCTCAACAACCCCCCTGCTCTCTCTCTCTCCCAAAATAAATAAATAAACTTTAAAAAAATGGTTGAGATGGGTAATCTCACCTTGTGTAATTTTTTTTACACAATTAAAAAAAAAGACAAAGACGTTGGTTACATTCTCCTTTACCCTTTTACTCTTGATTAGAACATTCCACTGGTTGGTGTATGCTGGAATTTGGTAACTATTTAAGTTCTCCCAATAGACAGTATGTAGACTGATTTTTTAAAGTAAACATTATGAAAAATTCTAAGTACTCACTGAATAAAAAACTATAATAAACCACGTATGTCCATTACCAGTTACAGTTTTATAACAGTTACAATGAAATGACAAATACAATTATAAATTTGCCAATTTTGTTTCATCTATTTCTCCACCTTTTTGGGGGGTGTATTTTAAAACAACGAACAGATTCATTTTTAATTATAGACTTAGCACTTGTTTCAGAAACTCAGAATGCATTGTTTAAAGATCCTGTCACATAAAAATAATATTTGTGATTGACATGCAGTGTTTTCTATAGTGCCTTAATTTCTTCAAATATAAAATTCAAATATATATACAGGGAAGATTATTGGTGGGGGGCACCTGGGTGGCTCAGTCAGTTAAGTGTCCGACTTCGGCTCAGGTCGTGATCTCATGGCTTGTGAGTTCGAGCCCCGCATTGGGCTCTGTGTTGACAACTCGGAGCCTGAGCCTGCTTCTGATTCTGTCTCCCTATCTCTCTGCTCCTCTCCTGTTCACACTCTGTCTCTCCCTCTCTCTCAAAAATAAATAAACATTTTTTTTTAAAAAAGGAAAGATTATGGGGAATGTCTGATTAGAGGATTAGGAATGTTGAATGAGAATGATTAAAGCCTTATGACTGATTTGGTAATACTTAGGAAGTGCTAAGCAGTAAAGAAATAAAATGTTTAATTTTAGGGATTGGGAACTCTTTAAAGAGAACATCTTTATCTCTTCTGGATACAATGTGAGATTAAAACTTTTGAAAAATGTGGTCGTTTTACCGCTAACGCCTGGAGAAGAAGAAAGGGCTAGTCTAGGCTCATCCATAGACCTTGTGGCCTTGGATGAGTTGCTTAATCTTTCAAGGACTTAATCCCCTTATATATGAAATGATGGCTTTGGAAAGTATAGCTGCTAAGGTCCTTTCCAATTCAAGAATTCTATGATTTGAGAGTTGGAGTGAATATATTACTACAAAAGATTTCCGTAGATTGAATTCATAGCTGAATTAACTATAGTAAAGGCCCTACCTTTTGATATGGTTGCCATTATTCACAGATTATGGAAGTTGAGATATCCTCTCACATTTTAGCAAACATCCTGTGAAGAAGTACTTCTGATACAAAATAATGTGTCATTTTGTATGGAACGGTTGCCAAGATGTTTTTGTAAGGTCTTCTATTAAAGTTTTATGGAAATTGACATGATATACAGTATTTTATATTTAATATTCATTTTTGTGTTCTAAATTTTAAAACAAAATGAAAAAATATGTATAATGAAATAATTTGAACTAAAGAGTTGATTGGTTACTTTGAGCCAAGTCCTTTTAAAAAAAGGAATTTCATCATTACAAAATTTAGGAGGAAAAGGAAAAATGTGTGGGAAATACGCTTCTAAATGGTTGGCTGCAAGGGTGTAAAACTGTGTTGTATGAAACTGTTCATCTTAAGTACAAATGTTCTTCAGAGTGGTCTGTGTATTCCATCTATCTGATCTCACCTTGTCACCTTGTCTCTATATAAAGTGTCATTCCTTTAATATGCATGCAAAAAGGTTTGCTACCTTGGAAGGCTCTGGGTGGTTGGAACATGGCTCTGCATTAGAGTTTTGATAACACAGAAGAAGGTGAAGGAGGAGCAAAGAATGCCAATCTTTCAAAAATCTATTTCCTTTCAACAGCATCCTGCTCATCCTTAGGGTAAAGATAAATGGTTGAGGAAAGAAAGGAAGTAGCAAAGTACCATTTGGGGTGGATTATGACAAACAAAGAACTCCCTAATTGAGTAAATTCTTAAAAGCACAGTTGGATCAAGGTTCAAATCTCTAGTTACTCATGCTGAAATGTTGGATGGTTGATTCTATCTTTGGCCCCCGGTGCCAAATTTTGCTGCTGGGATTTAGAGACTGTTGACCAAACAAAAAATCCAGGACCTTGACCTATATTCAACTTGACCAACTAGGAGTTTCTGTGGTTGTAGGAACACTTATCAAAAAATATACACTGAAGGTATGAGGTCATCAGTCTGTCACATCAGTCACCATGGGTGTCCATTTTCTGCCTTCTTGGTATGCCCTTTATGAAGCTGAGCACTAGGTCAGAAACATAATCTTCTAAGACCAACAAATTCATCACTGGTGCTAACTTCTTAGATTCTACTCGATTTATCCCTGGAATTTTGTCAAGAAGAAAGAGGAAAATCGTAATATCTTAGGAGACCAATCCAGAAAAAATAGAAAAAAAAAAGTAAATACAGGGCAAGACTTTTTCAGTGTGGATCTAGAAAACATTTGTTCTCAAGATGGAACTCATGAAGATATGACAAAAAAGGATTATTCAAGGGGTGACATCCCAGATGGAGGAATATCAGGAGTAACAGAGCTAGAGACAGATCAGGGACTCAAGAGGAGTATTTGAGAGTAAGATTGATTTTCAGAGAGGGAGTTTCTCCTTTGAGCATAGAGATTACATCTGGAAGTACCGCTCTGACTCTACTGATGGAAACATGTTTACAGAGAACTGAATAGTTTGACCTTACACTTTGACTCAGCAATTAAAGATGCATTGTTTAAGTGACTCTAACTATGCTCTATTTTCTTTATAAATTCGACTTAATGACATTTGCCTATTCACTAAGATTTATGAAGTAACAACAGTAGGCTTTGTGTTTCTTGAAAGGAAAACACTGACTATGCAAAGTGGTGGGATTGTTCCTCTGTGTTACCCTCCTCAGATTGCAGACAGCTAAGAATGTAGACTGGCTTCTTGTGCCCTATCATTTTTGAAGATCTCAGTTAGTAGAATTTACGTTAACTGTCTGAAAGGGAAAAATTAAACCTTTCTTTTAAATATTGCTTTTCACTGAGTTCCTCTCTAGTCCTTAGGCAAATTGTACACTGTTGATCTAGTTCCACAACACAGTTTTTGAATGGAAACCCCAGACGTGATATATTCTTCTATTTAAGGAATATTGACCCCAAAGAAGGATCATAATATGGAAACATTTTGGAGAAATAACACATGTAACTGTTGTTTCTCTTATTCTGATGTGCTGGCAAGCACTAGTTAGAATAATTGGCAAGGACTAGCAAGAAATTCTGTTTAGACTTAGGAAAACTACAAAACTATCCCACTGGAAAGGTAAATATGTCATGTCTTGCAGCCAGCAATAATAATTATAACAATAACAACTGAGACTTTTCCTGGGCTTTACACCACCTAAGTAATTTTCTTTAAAATATTAATTTTCTGATGCAACCTTTTCCTTCTTCTCCTCTCTCCCTCTTTTTGTTGGGAACCAAATTCGACATACCTAAGTGAATTAAAATGCTCTAAAATGTTAATTTATTGAAAAAAATGTTATTCTATATTTTAAATAGTTGTTTGTGTTAGGAGATATTTTAATGTTATTGTTTATTCATGTATTTAAGTATCCTTCCAATACTATAATGGAGACAGCCTTGAAAATTAACAGTGGGCAAGACTTTCAGTCTTTGTTCTCTTCAAGAACTTAACTTCTTGTGTCAGATAATAGTTTTAATTTTTTTAACCACTTAAAAATAATTACTGAAGTATCATTAAAAAAAACCAAAACACCAACCACCTACCATTGATTTGTCCTTTGTTATCATAGGCATGCTAAAGAAATAAAGTGCTCATATAAGAGCAGAATAGCATAAATGATGATGATAGAAGAATGAAAAGCCAAAGTCTACAGACAAGAAATGAAATTTGAAGTTTCATAAGTAATTTCAGTTACTCAGAATAGTGTCAAACATAGAAACCTCTTCCTCAAGAATGGCCCTTTACTATGATTCTTCATTGTAAGTTTTTTTCCTTCTCAACCACTATTAGTTTGGCAACGTTGCATTAAAGAGATAAAAATATTGGGGCACCTGGGTGGCTCAGTCGGTTAAGCATCTGACTCTTGATTTCAACTCAGGTCATGATCTCATGGTTCGTGAGATCAAGCCCCATGTTGGGCCTTGTGCTGATAGCATAGAGTCTGCTTGTGATTCTCTGTCTCCTCTCTCTCTCTCTCTCTGTCAAAAGGAATAAAGAAACATTTAAAAATATATCAAAAGATTTACACTATTAAAACATTTCAAAAAGATAAGATTTGGGTTACTCTTCATAAGAAAATCTCTATACAAAAAAAGGTCTTTAAAGTTATTTAGGATTTGGGATGTAATATACCACTCCAGTAAAACTTGAAAAAATTAGTGTTTTAAAGGGAAAATATTAAAACATTTTCTCAGGACAGATACTAAAGGTTATTACTATAATGTAATTATGTATTGTGTAATTATGTCTTGTAAGATTTAATCAATTGGCATTTGAAAAGGTTTATAGGTAAAGTTTTTAGAAGATTACGTTTCTGGAATTTTTTATACAGTGGAATTTCTGATGCTACAGTAAATTAAAAAGTTGGATGATTTTCATGTGATATCCTATTTCACTAATACAGAACAACCTTGAACCACACTAGAGCAATAATTACTTAACCTAAATCAGAGACCAAGCCAGGCCAAACAGCTGTTTTCATTTTGTTAGGAGATCCATTTGATTTACTCTTTTAGTCAGCTTTCATTACTGTAGAAGACAAAACTTCACTTGAGTTTTTAACCCTGAATTCTCTGCCTTGTTTGCTGCCTGCTATAAAATTGCATGGTTGAGCTGTCACGGCCGCTGAACACGCTCCGGAGCTACCGTAGTACTGTGGGAGGCTCCACTTGAGCTTAGGAAAAGAGAAGCTTCACAAAAAGAGATAAAAACCTAGGTCCTTCCTATTGCCCTGAAAGAAAGAGAGAGAGAGAGAGAGAGAGAGAGAGAGAGAGAGAAGAAAGAAAGAAAAGGAAGAGAGAGAGAGAGAGAAAGAAAGAAAGAAAGAAAAGGAAGAGAGAGATAGAAGAAAGAAAGAAAGAAAAAGGGAGAGATAGAGAGAGAAAAAGAAAGAAAGAAAGAAAGAAAGAAAGAAAGAAAGAAAGAAAGAAAGAAAGAAAGAAAGAAAAAGAAAGAACAGAACGAAGCCAGTTGTCATTATTCTGATTACAAGAAAAGCCTTCTGGATTGAATACCTGATTTGAGTTCCTGTAGTAGCAGGAACTATCTTCTAAGAGTTGTTACCAACTATGTCATAGCTCAACCATCTTGGCGGCTAGAGAAAGGAATGTCAGAGATGCAGAGATAGGAAATTTGAATTCAGATAGCAGTTACTGGTATCTACATACAGATGTATTAGGTATTAAGTCATTACCCCTAAAATTTATCTCGTCTGCTATAGTATGCCCTCTTTTAAATTGTGAAGCCAGTTTTTTCTAGAATTTCTAGAAATGAGGATGCACCAGTATTTTTGTGGTTTGTATCATGGCTTTTGTAATTCATAAACATGTTGTCCCCACTCTCTCCAGTGAAAATACGGTGAAACAATATTGGGAACTTGTGAGTTCATGGAAAAGATAGCTAAACCATTTCTTGAGATTGCTGTCACTTGGGGTAGGGGGGAAATCCTTGGAATTGTTGGTGCTAATTAAATCTATTTTTTCCTTTCCTCAAAGCAGTCTGTGTCTACTCCTTAGACAAACAGAACCTGGCAAGACAACAGGTTCTCTGTGGCTACACAGATTGGCATAAGTAGATTCAACCATACAAAGACAACTCTTAACATGGTCAGGATGAACTCTTTAACATATTTCTGTCATGTTACAGATCTACATGTCTTATCCACATCTCTTCCAAATTTTTATAGATTTCCCTGAAAAACAGTTTCATGGTCAAATACATTTTGTAAATACTTTCTTAGAACATCACAATACATGATAACATGTTGTAGCATGAGAATTCCAGCAGAAAGTATATCTTTTAAATGTAGTTTATTTCATGGGCTGCTAGTTGGCTCATTAGGTCAAGCATCTGACTCTTGATTTCAGCTCAGGTCATGATCTCATGGTTTGTGGGTTCAGACCCCATATCAGGCTCTGTGCTGACAGTGGGGAGTCTGTTTGGGATTCTCTCTCTCCCTCCCTCTGCCCCTTCTCTCTCTCTCAAAATAAAAAAAAAAGAAATAAATAAAATAAATGTAGTTTATTTCATTATTTCCCAAACTTATTTGGATATGAAACACTTCTTTTTTCACATGACACCATAATATCTCACATAATAGTTTTACTTGGATGCTAATTTGGGTTGGGGAATATCCTATATAGATATTATCTAATTATTTCCTCAAATATGCAAAGATATGTGGAATTTAAAGTTGGTGGGAACAAGGAACTCCTTTTGGTGCCTTTTTTTAAAAATAACAAAATAATTTGGAGGCTTTTCTAGCTAAGAAAGACACTTGGGAGATTACCAATTTGGCCAAGGCTCTTCATAAACACCTTTATTAAAGGGTGATCATTTTGACAAAACTCAGGGACCTACAGTGATGCTCACTTTTTCTAGCCAACTCATAATACTTTTGAGGAAGAATCTTATTGAAAATAATGAGCACCCAGGTGCTCAGTCAGTTGAGTGTCTGACTCTTGATTTCAGCTCAGGTCATGATCCCATGGACCTGGGGTGGAGCCCTTGTGTCAGGCTCCACACTAAGAGTGGAGCATACTTTTAAGATTCTCTCCCACTCTCCCTCTGTCCCTACCCCTGCTTGTGCAGTCTCTCTGTCTCTCTCTCATGAATGAATGAAAATAATTGAGAACTAATGATATGCAGAAAAACAAAGATTATTTCCTGTGATGCTACAAAATTTTTACAAAGAGCCATGGATCGCACCTTGCATGTTTGCAATTCGCAAAGACGGAAAGCTAGTTGAAGATTACTTCTTTACTTAGGAAGTAAAGACTTACTTAGGAAGTCTAGTCTTTAGGAAGATGACTGGTATCCTCTGGGTCTTTTGTTACCTTAGACATAGTGGATTATGTCTGAGCTAGCTCCAGACCCCCATGGTGAAGTGTAAAGGACCAAGTGTGATAGGGATTTTTTCCTTTGCTGTGCGTTCTGGTATTTACCACATGGTTTTGTCCATACCAGTTTCAATTTATGTATTAGTCTCTATCTCAGCTCTTTTTTCTCTCTTTTTTCTTCCTCTCCTCCCCTTCCCTCTGCTCCCTCGCCTCTCCTCCTTCCCTCCCCTCTTCTTTCTTTTCTTTCTTTTTTCTTTTCTTTCCTTTCTTTCTTTCTTTCTTTCTTTCTTTCTTTCTTTCTTTCTTTCTTTCTCTTTCTTTCTTTCTTTCTTTCTTTCTTTCTTTCTTTCTTTCTTTCTTTCTTCCCTTCCTTCCTTTCTTTGTTTCTTTGTTTTTTCTTTTTTTCTTTCTTCTTTCTTTCTTTCTTTCTTTCTTTCTTTCTTTCTTTCTTTCTTTCTTCCTTTCTTTCCCCCTCCCTTTTCTTCCTTCCTTCCTTCCTTCCTTTTTCTTTCTTTCTTTCTTTCTTTCTTTCTTTCTTTCTTTCTTTCTTTCTTTCTTTCTCCCTCCTCTTCCTTCCTTCCTTCCTTCCTTCCTTTCTTCTTTTTCTTAAGAAGTTTGATCAGGAGTTGCTAAAAGCTTCATCTGCAACAAACATATCAAGGAAGCCTAGGGCTGAAAATCTTGATCTGAAGTTCACCCTTTTCACAGTCAATTTAATAAAATATGATTGACATTTGCAAAGAAGTCTGTCCTACAAGATGGAGAAGGAAGCCACATGAGACAAAGACTCCTTTTTTTGAAGAAATATGAGCTATAATCTTTTCTGGCAGAGTTGTATATGTGTTTATTATTCTATTTAAACTAATATAAGTTGTTTTCCTCTTGGTGTTGAAACAAATATTTCAGATTTGCAGATGGCTGAATCTGAACAAAAAATAATTGCTGTTGTAGTAATTGCATTAACTAACAGCAGAGCATTAGCAATGCATCTGATGGCAAACATCAGGCCGTTACTGCCATCATCACCATCAATATCCACATGCCAATAATAATAATAATAATAATAATAATAATAATAATGTCTATATATTGTGTAGCTTTCCACAGTTTCAAAATTACTCTTGTTTATGTTATCTCATGCTTCTCAAAACAACCTTAAGACTTAGATAAGGGTGAAACTATTATTCTGTGTAAGAAATGAGCAAAGAGAGATTCAGAAAGGTTCAGTGACTTGCCCAGTGTCACCAAGTTCATGACTGGTAATGCTGAGATTCAAGCTAGAATTTTGGAATTGTTCTAAAATATTGTAGTTCATTGTAGTTTTCATTAAATATTTTGTCTACCTTAATTTAAAAAAACCTGATTCTACTTTTAAGCCTCTATGGTATAAAAAAAATCCTGTAAATTTGACCATGTTGATTTCAAATATAATTATATAGTCAGTGCAGTTTTTTCCAGTTATTTGCAAACTAAATAACTGCTTGTTAGTTGAAAGATTTAAATTTACAAATGCAAAGTATTTTCCGAAATTTATGCTTCCTCATGAAGCACAATAAAACCTTGTTATCCCCATTTCTGAAATTACATAAGGAAATTAATTGCAGTCACAGAATGACAAAAGATTATGTCAAGTATTTCAATTTCTTATCTCTTGCTTTGTTGTTTAAGTAACTTTGCTTTTCCCGCTTAGATCAAATACAGATGAGCTGAAAAAGAAAAGATGCTAACAGACATATGCATTATAAATAACAAAGCTGTTGGTTTAAAAAGCAACATTCTTTTCTTCTTCTAATAATCCTTAAAATCCAGTAGATTTATCTTCATCCCAAAGGGGAAATGTATTGACTCACCTTACTATATATATGTACATAGTTATATACTATAAATATACTTATATATACATATTTAAAATTATAGATAATATTTTTTAAATTGAAGTATAGTTGACAGACGATGTTACACTAGTTTCAGGTATACAATATAGTGATTTCTTAAATTTACCCGTTAAACTGTGCTCATCATGAGTGTAGCTACCACTGTCACTACCCAATGCTATTACAATACCATTGACTATATTCCCTATGCTGTACGTTTCTTGCCTGCGACTTGTTCATTTCATATCTGGAAGCCTATATTTCCCCCTTCCCTTCACTCATTCTGTCCGTCTCTCCAACCCCTTTAGCAATAATCAGTTTTCTGAATTTATAGGTCTAATTCTACTTTCTGTTTATTCATTTGTTTTGTTTCTTAGATTCCACATAGAAGTGAAATCATGGTATTTGTCTTTGACTTATTTCACTTAATATAATACCTCTAGGTCCATCCATGTTGCCACAAATGGCAAGATCTCATCCTTTTTTATGATTGAATAACGTTCCACATTGTGTGTGTGTGTGTGCACATGCACCACGCGTGTGTGCACAGGAGCATATACCACATCTCCTTTAGGAGATTTTATGATATGCAACCCATCATTTAGGGTTGCTTTTTATATCTTGACTATTACGAGTAATGTTGCAGTTTAAAAGGGTGCATCTATCTTTTTGAATTAGTGTTTCCGTTTTCTTTGGATAAATACTTATAAATGAAATTACTAGATCACATGTAGTTCTATTTTAAATTTTTTGAGGAACCTCGATACTGTTTCCCAGAGTGACTGCACTAATTTACATTCCTAACAACAGTGTACAAGGGTTCCCTTTTTCCACATCCTCTCCAACACTTGTTATTTGTGTTTTTGATTCTAACAATTCTGACAGGTGTAAGATGGTATCTCATTGCAGTTTGATTTGCATTTCTTTGACAATTAGTGATGTTGAGCATTTGTTCATGTGTGTTTGCCACCTGTGTGTCTTTGAAAAAATGTCTATTCAAGTCCTCTTCCCATTTTGTAATTGGATTATTTGTGGGGTTTTGGTGTTGAATTATATAAGTTCTTTATATATTTTATATATTAACCCCTTGTTATGTATATCATTTGGGAAAATCTTCTTCCATTTAGCAGGTTGTCTTCTCATTTTGTTGAATGGTTTCCTTTACTGTGCAAAAGTTGTTCATTTCGGTGTAGTCCCAATAGTTTAATTTTATTTTTGTTTCCCTTGCCTGAGGAGACATATCTAGAAAAAGGCTTCTACAGCCAATGTCAAAGAAATTACTGCCTATGTCTTCTAGGAGTTTTATGGTTTCACATGAGAGAGCCACCTTACTTTTTGTCTAGAGAATTATGCAGACTTCATGTGGAGAAGCCATGGTGCTAAAAGTTGAATTAGTTATGCAACTTGCTAGCTTTGGTATATAAAGAAGATACTAGTGACTCATTATATTAGTGAGGTGTGGTCTTTAAAATATGTGTCTAGTCATTGGTTTCACAGAACCAAGTACACACGGCCCTCAACTGACCCTGCTTGGAACCAATGGCACACCCATGAGACGGCTGACAAGGATTAAGATGTGATTTTTGTCCTATGCACAAGAGGTGTAGGGTATGTTCAGCATCGATATAAAACAAATGACTCAGTTATAACACAAAAGCACAGGAGAATAGGACTGCCCTACTGAGGTCCGATTTCCATTAGCAATGCTAAGCATTGGAATGAAACAATGGATTTAGTCCCATTAGGCAAAGTCTTGCTTACTCACTTTGCCCAAATTAGCACATTTTTTGTCCTCAGTGATCTGGATAATTACTTCATTTCACTGCTGTCCTCTGTTTGTAGAGGCCTGGCCTTACCCAGTAGTCAACATGGCCTGAATCGCACTTTGTCAACCTAATTCAATTCAGCAAATACGTTTAAGAAACACCAAGTATATGTTAATTATCGTGCTGTGTTTTGAAATTCAAAGGTGAAGAAAACATGGCCCCTATCTCTCAAGAGCTTAGTCTGTCTTATTGTTAAGTGCTGTATCAGTGATGGGGGTTGGCGAGGAGGCAGGAAGACAGTGTTCTGTGAGAGTACACATAAGAGAATTGTTACTCAGAAGTCAAGGAAGTACTGTTTGAAGTAAGCGTAAGCAGAAGTAAAGAGTATTTGGAAAGGCATTCTGGAATTTCAGCATTCATTATTTACATTTGAAATTGTAAATGCCAAATAAGTAGAGAATTAAAGCCCTTGCATACAAAGGGAAAGATAGTTTTAGAGAAAAGTTAACTCACTGATGAATCAATAAATGGAGAAAAGAGAATCCATTGGTTTTAATTTTTTTTTGCCATTGCTAAGGTAAGTTAGTGCTTCTTCTAACAGAGGAAGTTAACTATGAACTCTTGACCAAAGGTGCAAGGAAATTGGATCTTTTTAAACATTGATTTCTTTTCTTTAAGGTCCCTCCTGAACTTTAGAGATGGAGCACCATTTTAAAACAAACACACCATTCTTAAACATGGGTGCCCAACTGTGCCCTTAAGGCTTTTTCTTCCATTTAAAAGTTCAGTCTGAAATTTCTTGGCAGCACAAAAAAGTCCCTACATAATAATCCACGCTAAGGAAAAGGTTGACTTTTGGAACACTTTTGGAATGAAGATTGACAGTGAGATCCCTTTCAGAAAACCAGCTGCAGCAAAGATTGTTAGAGAATGTCACTCAGGTTTTCACCAGATGAGTAAAACTGTCCTTGAGGTGTGTTCAGGCTGTTGGTAGTAGCAGTAATCAGAAGCAATGTTACAGAGTTAGGGTGGTGGCCTGGAGAAGTGATACTAGAAGAGAAGGAGGACCTTAAGGGGAATTACGTTAAGTTGATAATCATGCCTGTATTAAGTGTTCCATTAAGGTTATCTTCTAAAACCTTTTTCAGTATAATAATCATATGCTATTGTTTTTATATTAAGAGGGAATTATTGACTAATAAAAGTACTTTCTTGGGGTGGCTTGTATAGAAGAAGTGACTTGTCCCAATCCATTCATTTTCTCATTCCTTTACAGATGACATTTGTTTTCAGAATGTTTGGTCATAGTCAAAGTTTGTTCCCTAAGATCATAAAACTCAGTAAAAGCAAGTATCTCAGATTCCAGATTTCATTAGTTCATGATTAGAGTAATGTTTTAGGAGGATTAACTGGAACTCTGTGCATAGACTAAAGATCTGGGGAAAACTCAAAGCAAAAAGTTTAGACAGAATGAAATAGTAGCAATCCAGGGTAGAGGAGATGAATCCTGGTACTAGGATGATGGTAAGAGAAAAAAAAACGTTAAAAATAAGAGAAACACAAAAGTAATGATGGACAAGATGAAGTAACAATTTGAACATGAGTGGAATAAGTGAACATAGAGCAGAGTTGGGGTACTGGTCACAGAAGCAACTGAGTGAAAAAGTTAAAAAGTAAAACAATTTGAAGAGAAAAGGTAGAAAGATGAAGTGTTGGTTTAGGACAACTGGTACACAATTGGAAAGAGATTAAGGAGAGGCAGAGAGAGAGAGAGAGAGAGAGAGAGAGAGAGAGGCAGAGATCTATCTTACATATTGATAATAACAATAAAAGAGACGTTTGCTAAACTCAGGTGATGGTGTCTTATATGGGATTGACCCTCAGAAACAATCTGGTTTGGAATATTCAACTTCCTTCCCTGTTCCTAATGTTCTCACTATTTTATTTCAATAAACACTTGGTTCAACTTGAACATAGTATGACTTTTTTTATAAGGAACATTTAAAACATCATGTTGGATTTTTAATAATGGAAATATGCAAGAGTCAATCTCCTAATGTGATAAGTGTTGGCATAATATGTGTAATATTCTTGTTAAAATATGTTTTTATGTAATTAACCATGCTTTACATCCTGTTGTTACTATTATTAATGATTATTTTAAGTGAGACCTGCACCATACAGAAAATAATGGTGATCTCTCAAAATTCTTTCACAATATCAATGGATTTTATAGGATTTTTCTTTCTCTCTCTTTTTTTTGAGTAATAAAGGCATATGAAGCTCTGTAAGAGAATAAATTCCCTATGAGCCATCTATTTTACAGAGGTTTGTTTTAAAAATAGCGCCCCACACCTTTGTCATACAACTTTATCTTTTTAAAGTGCTCTATTCCGCGTAGAAATCTTATCTCCAAGAAGGCATTAGCCCAGCTTATTACTTTATGCTTCTGATACACTCTGCTGGGTTTGTTAGAATCCCTTGAGAATGTTCTTCTGGGGAGAAAATCTCCTTTGGATGTCCTTTTTCAATCCCTGATATTTCTGGACCTTCCCTCTTCTGTATCAGGCGTAAATGTTACTGGATAAAATTAATAAAAGCAAAACAAAACAAAAACAAATTATATTGTAGGTTCTTTTTCCTGGAACTTATTTGGTATCAAACTTTCCTTCCTCCTCCTACTTCCGGCCCCACCAATTTGCAAGTTGTCCCAGCCTAACTCAAGCAGGGATTTAAAATCTGTTAGAGAGCTCAGCCTGCTGATTTACAGAGTTGAAGTCTGCACAGAGGAATCATCTGTAATGGGATTCTTTGCTCCCTGGAGAGACATTACATAGCAGAGCTGTAAATTGCTGAAGAAATAGAGGAGGAGGAGGAGGAGGGATGGGGAGTGTGCTCAGTAAAAATAAGATATACTATTGATCAGAGCAGCTGTCTTTTAAGTTTTTATTTTTCACCATAAAATTAAATGGAAAAAAGAAAGTGGATATTTAAGAAATTGAGTGTACTATATTTGTTGTCCCATTAACTTAGTATAAATAGATTTGTTTGGTTTACCAGTTGTCTCTTAGTGAATTCTTTATTTTTTTCTCAGGGATTTATTTTTAAGGCATTAGTTTCTTTAAGTCTATGCAACAGTGTGTTTGAATCTAATTTGCAGCCAGGACTCATCACAATCAGTGCTTTGCCCTCTGCATTATTCCTGAATCAAACAGCAATACTGGCTTGATCAGAGTAATGTGCAAGGTATAGGTAGTAATATAAATTTCTAAGTGAAAATGTCCCAAATATATTGCCAGTGCAATGAGACTAGCTAACAGAGAAATAGATGACCTCAGGAAATGTCTGGCTTAACAAATGTATATCTTTAAATTGGAAATCTAATTATTTGCCTTAGATTTGTACTGCTGGGAACCTAATGCAAGACCATGTTAAATAAACTTATTATTTCCGTTTTTCATTTAACCTGTGGGTTATAGTATGACCAATCTGTTTTATATCCTCAATCAACAGATGATTGTATTTGGTAATAATTTATCAAGAATAAAAATCTGTTTTTGAAACTAATCACCTCATGTTAGGTCTGCCCTTTTTCAAAACCACCATCTGATATTCATTTTGTCTGCAAGACAAACATACTGATGAAAATGCATATACCACAGGATACAGCCAGTGGAATGAAGCATTTCCACTCTTTGTATATATTTAGAACATTTTCTGTTTTCCCAACAGATGGACCAAATTTTAGTATTAAAGAAAAAAAATCAATTTTACATAGTACAAACAAATTGAACAAGTACACTGTATAGTTCTAATTACTCAGTAACAGAATGTCCAGTGGAATTTGGGGGTCAAATCAGGTCATATCTAAACTGATTTTTTCTTTAAAAAGTGACCTTTTTCATATTTACTAGGTTTTCTTTTCCAGATTATTGGATGAATTTCTAAACGGAAAATATTGAGTTTCATGTATTTTCCAAGTCTTTTAAAAACCTTTCAATTTCAGGACATTTCTTTATATACAAGTATCTGAAATTTTTTTGTTTTTCTCTTAGTCCAGGAACCTTACTATGTAAAATTTACCAGAGTGACACATGGATTATAAGCCTCATTTTTTTTCTATTATTATTTAGGGCAAATAACTCTGCTCCTGCTCCATAAACTAGCTACATTGCCAGATAAAAGTCAGTCACAGTTTTGGTGCTAGTTCCTTTGGAAAATTTCCAAACTACATTATTTTTAAAAAGTTAACTTCATAAAATGTATTAGAATGTATACATATTTACATGTATTTTTTCCTATATATTCATCTTATTTAAAAACTATACTTATTTCAACTCATGTTTTAGACAGTATTGCATATCTTTATTAATGAGAGTTGGGGCTACAGATTTGTTTATTTCAAAAAAAAATTTTTTTATGTTTATTTATTTTGAGAGAGAGAGAGAGAGAGACAGAGTGCAAGCCGAGGAGGGGCAGAGAGAGGGAGACACAGAATCTGAAACAGGCTTCAGGCTCTGAGCTGCCAGCACAGACTCGGATGCGGGGCTTGAACTCATGAACTGTGAGATCATGACCTAAGCCCAGGTCGGACACTTAACCAAATGAGCTACCCAGGTGCCCTGCTACAGATTTGTTTATTAGAAAATTGTCTCGGAGTGCCTGGTGGTTCAGTTGGTTGAGCATCCACTTGTGCTCAGGTCATGATTTCATGGTGTGTGAGTTCGAGCCCCACATCAGGCTCATTGGTGTCAGCACGGAGCCCACTTCAGATCCTCTGTCTCCCTCTCACTCTGCCCCTCCTCCACTCACACTTTCTGTCAAAAGTAAATAGACATTAAAAAAATTAAAGAGAAGGAAAGAAGATAGTCTCTAGTATTTTCTCCTCTTACTCCATTTGAATTATAATTCTAGTATGTCACTCTTTGTTTAAGTTTTCTAGGGCTCTCCAATATGTATAGGACAAGAAGAGCTTCCTTAGTCCTTCAGCATCTGGTTGTATCAATTTTTCCTGCCTCATGCCCCCATCCAGCCTCAAAGGCCCTTTCCTTGTTTCCCTCCTTAGGCCCCAAATATACAGTCTTTGGGAATTTGACATCCTTTTACATGCTTTTGTCCAGCTTCACCAATTGTCCTCTTGACCTGGAATGACCTTCCTCATTTCCTTTCCTTGCACATTCCCTTAAGTTCAGGACTTAATGTTATATTCTGCGAGGTCTTCCTGACTTTGCAGGAATGACTCACAGCTCCCACTACCAATGCCTCTATTATGGGTATGTTGCATAGAACTTCCAGAATGTTAAGAAGACAGAAGACAAGTAAACAACCAATTTAAACTTGTGTCCAGTAATATAAAGGAAATTAGTAAGTCAAAATGAGAAAGATAAGAGTAGGTTACTTAATGGTTAAGGAAAGACTTTCTGAAAAAGTGACATTTAAGCTGAGACTGAATATGTAAGAAGGAGCCAGCTGTATAAAACGTGGAAGGAAAAATGTTTCAGGCAGGGAGGGACATAGAAGAATCCAATATGAAGAAGAAATTGATGAAGAAGAGATTGGTGTATTTGAGAAACTGAGAAGAGGCCACTTGGCTCAAGTATGTTAATCGAGGGACAGTGGCATGTGATAAGATTGGAGAGCTGAGTGGGGGCCAGATCAGGTCAGTCTGTACCATCGAAGGCTTTTAAGCAAAGGAATATCTTGAATATATTACCTATGCTCATGATGCTGTTTGGAGAATAGATTGGAGGGGAGCAAGAACCTCAAGGAAACCAGTAAGGAGGCTATTGCACAGGTCTGGACAAGAGATAACTTTCAAGTGGTTGATTCTGGGATAAACTCACAGCTATCTTCAGAGTAGTTACTAAAGGTCATATTTTCTTTTCTTTTCTTTTCTTTTCTTTTCTTTTCTTTTCTTTTCTTTCTTTTTCTTTTCTTTTTAAGTTTATTTATTTATTTTGAGAGAGAGAGAGAGAGAGAGAGAGCGCGACCATGTGTGGGAGGGAGGAAAGGGCAGAGAGAGGAGAGAGACAGAATCCCAAGCAGGCTTTGTGCTGTCAGCACAGAGCCCAATGCGGGGCTCAAACTCACAAACTGTGAGATCATGACCTGAGCTGAAATCAAGAGTCAGACATTTAACCAACTGAGCCACACAGGTGCCCCTAAAGGTTGAATTCTTAAACAGTTCTGTTGAAACCTAAATGAGAAAATATTTGACAATAATATTATTATTGCTGTTACAATAATAATGCCATTGGCTGGAGAGGTAATCAGTGATGAGATAAAGCAGGTTGTGTAGGCTGGGGAAAAGAGAGTAGATTTTTCTTTTTTCTTTTTTTTTTGTTTTTTAATTTACATTCAAGTTAGTTAGCAGTCATTATTGCACTGTAATGATTTCAGGAGTAGGTTCCAGTGATTCATCCCCTATGTATAACACCCAGTGCTCATCTCAACAAGTGTCTTCCTTAATGTCCCTTGCCCACTTAGCCCATCCCCCCACCCACAACCCCTCCAGGAACCCCTTATTTTGTTCTCTATATTTAAGAGTCTCATGTTTGTTGAGAGTCGATTTTTCTAAGTGCAAAGTGATACTATGAGGGTTTTAGGCATGAAGTGACATGATCCAAATTGTGTTTTCACAAGGGATCTAATCCATAAAAAGGATTAGAAAAGACAACAAATAAATAGGAAGCTATTGACAAAATCAGGTGAAACTGATGGAGACGAAAATAGGTTAATGGAAGTGGAACAATGATGAGTGCACAGATTTGAAACATGTTTAGGATTGGATTGGAGGTGGAGAATACAAAAAAAGGAAGATGTCCTGGTTTCTTGAATGAGCAAATGATAGATGTGTCACTTAGTAAGATAGGGGACAGTGTTGGGGAAAAGATCAGTAGTCAAATGCTGGAGACATTAAATTTGAGATATTTGTGCTTAAATATTTTAAGTAGACAACTAAACATATGGATCAAAAGTACATATGCATGTATGTGTTTATAAGTAAAAGAAAGAGCATACTATAAATATTATTCTGTCATTTGTTCTTTTTCATTAAAAACAAGTTATGGGAATTCTTCCATATCTGTAATATAGGTTTACTTGATTATTTTTTAAAATTGCAGATAGTATAGCTATACCATAATTTAATCAACAATTTCATACATGTTCATTATTATGTATATCACTACATAGTTTTACAAGTATTTCTGTAGGATAGATTTTAAAAAGTGGAATTGCTGCGTCAAAAGGTATGCACATTTTGAATTGAGATAGAAATTGCCACCCTTGGAAGGAACTGCACCATTAACCATATATTAGCATGTCAATTTCCCTAACATTGGATTCTAACAATTTATATTATGTTTTTCAGTCTGAAAGGGGAATTGTTATCTTGGTGTTATTTTACTTTACCTTCTCCTGATCCGTGATGTTGAGCATGTTTTCATATGTTTATTAGCCATTCCATTTGCTATTTTTATGTGAAAAATACACAAAATGATTGTAGAAATGGAAAAGCAAAATCACATTCAGATATGTAAGAGAAAGAAAATGAGAAATTAAAAAATGAAAAAAGAAAAGGAAAGAAGGTAGACAACAAGAAAAAAATAAAGGAAAGAAATGGAGGCCTAATTATTACTTATCTCTTTTGTTTGCTATTGGATGAGCTATGAGATTGTGGAGAGTGGTTGGAGTGAGGGTTAAATAATTTACAAAAACTAACAGTTATGCTTTTGCTTGTATAAGTTATACATTAACAAAACATTAAAGGTAGTTCTTGGAAGGTTTTTTAGAAATCAATGTTTAATGTCTGGTTTTGTTACCTATTTATTAAAAGACTTGAAAAATTTGCAAATGCTCAAGAAGCCATGATAGTTAAAATGGAGAAGGTTAACAAGAAGCCTCATGAAGAGTTCTTTCCCTTGGAGCAGCCCAATGTACTTCACAGAGAGGCTATACTTTGCAGGCTGCTACAGCAGTCATAGCAGACCCAGTAAGAGGTTGACCACAGCCATGTGTATCCTGTTCTATTAATAAAGGAAATGTCAACTAGGACACTGGGGATTAGACACAACTAATTTTCTAGAATGCCGTTGAGTTGATCTTTATCTGTAAAGCCAACACAGACATATGAATAGTTAAAATGAGCTGTTTGCCTCTCAGATTTCAGTGGGATAAAGCCTGGTTTTTTATTTCACACCCACAGAATAGCAGCTCTGAATGGCAAGAAGTCTTTAAAAATCATATTTGTTAAAGCTGTTATTTTCAAATACAACTCAAATTATTAGAGTTCCTGGAGTATATATATTTTTAATTAAAAAGCAATTTAACTTTTGTTTAGCTAGACTCTGAGCTCCACATTCCACCACTTCCCTCCTCAAGAAGTCTGATACTGTGCTCTCAGAGTTGCAAGTTCACAGTGGTTGGACCAAGTTGGCATGTCCCCAAAGCACACTGGCCTTCTTGAAACTATTTATGATCAAATCAGTTTTGTCATTCTGACAGTAGGAACGACAAGCCAAACACAGCTCAGCACTGTAGATTCTTTGTGGTGACCCTTCTAACTTCAAGAGCTGTTGTTTTACACTGAATGTCCTAAGTGGTTGGTCTACTATGAAAATTGAGTCCTTCAAGCCAAATGACTATTACTAAAATTGGGAAAGTTGGCTACCACACATGTGCAGATGCTATTCTAAAAATGTCACATGTATTAAATGGTGGGATCATGAAACCAGAGTCAGAATTTGACTAAAATTTATCAAAATTCCAAAAAATACTAAACTTATTTCTATTAATGCTGTGAAACTGAGGTTAACTTTTCTGTGACAATTAAGAGTTATTTATTACTTTGTGCATGTACAGTTTATACTATTTGTGGGCATATTAGTACCTAGACATATAATTTAGCTTCTGATTTCCTAATCATCTCATTTTAAGGGTGGTCGAGGTAGAGCTGCAGTGTTAAACTTCTCATATATAGTAGCTTCATTTCAAGTGTGAGGAAATGTGTGAATTATATGTAAAAAGTACACATTTGAAGCATCAAGATAACATAAGAAAAGTTTGATAGCAGTGGCTTTCAAAATTTATCCCTAAATATTACAACTATCTTCTCACTATATAGACTACACAGAATGCTGTCTTCTAACCTCAGCGATTTTATACGATAATAGACTTTTGGATTTAGTATCCTTGATCTCACTTTCCGTGCATGGTCCCAAAATCCTGACAGGTACTAATTTGTCATTTTACTGAAGCATGGCTTTGAAGTGCTTGTATGGCATGGGAGCAAATCACTTTAGTCAGGGAGTGAGTCCATCTGATTACCCTGCAACAGCTTCTCAGGGCAACTTGATTGTTCCAGTCAGGTCATCACTATATTATACCTCCTGTGAAGGGTAAAAATTGGGTTCATTTGTGAAAATGGTATGGAGAAAGACCTAAGAGCTAAGCAGTGAGTATGATATGAAGTGAGGGTGCAAAAGCCTATGAAAAATGATCTTTTTTTTAACCAGGATTCAGGTATAGGAACCGAGCCTATCCTATGCCTCACAGAGAAGTAAGAAATGGTTTGTAAATCTGTGCTGGGAATGCTCTGGCCAATGTAAATTTCCTCATTAAGTAAGAAATTTTTAGCAAAATTGAAAAGGCTATGGGATCTTCCTCCCTTATTTTTGAGAATAAGTGTGTTTCTACTCTCAAGCGCTCGCAACAGTATTTGGCACTGTATTTAACCATACAAGTATTGGCTGCTATGATGATTGTGATGATAATAATGACAATGATTTGACCCTAGATGGAACTGTGATTTGACAGAAAGCCAAGGACCGCTACAGGCATTTTCACACACCAAATGTCAAGGGTCTCCTGTGTCATCTTCCAGTTAACACAAGTTTGTAAAAGTAGAATGATGTAACTCTTTTTGTTTTCTTTAAGGATTTTATTTTTTAAGTAATGTGTACACCCAATGTGGGGTTTGAATTCACAGCCCCGAGATCAAGAGTCAAATGCTCTGCTGACTGAGCCAGCCAGGCACTCCTGTTTGACATAATTTTTTTTATCAATTTATTCCCATCATTGCTTATTCCTATAAAGTTCTCATCATCTAAACAGACAAATATCTCTGTTACCTTTTAAGTTATCTAAGTTAGAGTCACAGAGAAAAATGTGTACAATTATGAGTAACTGCATATTGGTATATAAACGATATGAATTTAGAATTTAGACACACTTAAAAAGAGCATTTTAAATATTTTAAAATATTTTAGAGTTTGGATATTTCTTTAGGTTCTATCTGGAAAACCTCTCTTCTCTCTCACACATGTCTGGTGGGTTCCTTCTCTGACCCTGAAGACCAAGGAGTTAAGAGAGACCTAATATTTCAAACAGTGCAGATGCCAGGCAATAGCCATATCAGAAAGAAAATGTTTCTTTTCCCCCTTCAAAAAGGATTTTAAGTTGATAGCACACAACTACAGTGGGGGAAAATTATTTCTGTAGTATGTTTATTGAGTATCTACTGCATTTCAGGTACTATGCTAATAGCTTTCATGTGGTTCACTTGATTAAATCCTCACAATAATACCTATTAGGTATGTACTTGAATTTTCTCAATTTTCAGATAAGGAAATTCAGGGTAAGGGAGGCAGTATGTTTCAAGTCACAGGTAATAAATGGCAGAGTAAAATTGGAACCAGATGTTATGATTCTAAGTCGAGTTTTCTCCCTACCATTCTATTCAAACCAAGTTTTTAATTCTTATTCCACCTAGACTAGACAATTATTTGAGCTCTAGAGACAGTTTTCACACTATGTTAAATTTCTTAAGTTGTTAAAGCCTACAAAGCTATGATATATTTCTTGAGTCCTGTCTCTCCTCATGATCTATAACATGGATTTATGGTTGATTTTGCCTGTCCTATCCTGTCTTTTAAACAGTAATGCCTGAACTAGTTGGACCACTGAGAGGTAACGTCAGGACATCAATCTATCAGTAACGTTAATTGAACATTCTATGGCGAGGCTGTTGTTTTTGCTGGGGTGAAAAAAAAGTTGTTTAGTGGGCAACAAATGAGTCAGAGGATTTTCAATACATTTAGACACTAATCCAGAGATGTCACCAATTATGGTAAGATAACATTTAGGGACAAATGGAAGCCTCCTTTTTTCTCTTTTCCAGATCTTTCTGCATTAACATTATTCTTACAAAACCAAACTAAGTTGTTTATTCCTCACTATCCCTTAGTTCCAAGGAAGAGCATTAAGCCTGTCATTGAGGTAAGTGAATATATTGGCTCTGAGCAGCCAATGGTGAGAGATAAAGGAAAAGAAAAGAGAGAAACAAGAGCAGGTAGGGGAGGAAAGGAAAGAACTAAGAGAAGGCTTATGTTTGCCCTGCTGTGCTCATGCCTTCCTGGGCCCTGGATTCCTGCTGCATGTTTTATCTCCATTCACTTCCTTCTCTAAAGAATTACTCTCTTGGACTAAGATTGTCTTCCATTTCAATTTGTTGTTTACTGGATTTCTTTGGTCACACAAAACAGATGTTGTATTAGAAGCAGTGAAATATATTTGTAGGCTTTTCATATAAAATTATTTTGTGTTGTAAACAATCCTTTACCTAACTACACCATAAAATAATTGAGACATAAAACTTTGAGGGAAAAAATTTAAAGAAAAAGAATAGCATTTAATCAAAGCATCTCTCCCTTCTTTACATTATCTTCTAATTGATGATAAGCTGTACCTCTTTGTAAAGCCCCTGCATTACACCAGGTGGTTAAAATTATGGGATGTTGCTCTAGCAGGTGGATTGGATGGTTGTGGTAAGTTGTCATAAGATGAAGTTAAAAATCAGTGGCAGGGAGAGAGTGGTTCAGGTCTAGGAATATCCTGAACTTACTTCCTCCTATGCACATACCAAATGTACAGCTACATATGAATTGGTTCCCTTTGGAAAAGACCTGAAAACTAGCTAAGGAGCTTTTCTACAACAAAGGATAAAAGAACTACATTGAGACGGGAAGTAGAGGCAGAGAGGGGATTTCACCAAAAATCCCACCTCCAGCATGGCGACCCACAATCTGGAGGGATCTCACAAATATGGAGATTCTCCCTGAGGACTGAGGAGTTTGTACCCCACATCAGATACCCCAGTCTTTGGGGCTTGGGGGACTTATTTCTCTCACTGATAAAAAGTTCAAAAGTAATGGTCATAAATATGCTTGTTGAACTTAGGAGAAGAATGGATGAAATGATGAGAACTTCAACAAAAAGATAGAAGATATAGAAAATATAAGATAGTACCAAACAGGGGCACCTTGGTGGCTCAGTTGGATAAGCATCTGACTCTTGATTTGGCTCAGGTCATGATCTCACCATCATGAGATTGAGGCCCATGTTGGACTCTGCCCTGGACCTGCTTAAAATTCTCTCTCTCTCCCTCTCCCTCTCCCTTTGCCCCTCCCCCCACTCATGCATGCATGTGTGTGCTCTCTCTCTCTCTTAAAAAAAAGGATACTACCAAACAGAAGTCACTAAACTGAAGAATACAATAACTGAACTGAAAAATACTCTAGAAGGGTTCAACAGCAGATGGGATGGAGCAGAACAGTGGATCAACATCCTGATCCAAACAGAAAAACAAAAAGAAAAGAAATTTTAAAAAGTGAATATAGCTAACAGGACATCAAGTGTTTTAGGGGTCTGAGAAAGAGAAGAGAGAAAGGAGAAAGAGGCAGAAAACTTACTTGAAGAAATAATGGCTGAAAACTTCCAAGAAGTCAGGATGGAAACAGACATCTACATCCAGGAAGCTTAGAAAGTCTCAAATAAGATAAACCAAAGAGATCTACACCAAAATACATTATAATTAAAATGTCAAAAGTTAAAGGGAAAGTATTTAAAAGCAGCAAGAGGAAACAACTTGTTACATATAAGGGAACTTCCATAAGACTTTCAGCTGATTTTTCAATCAGATCTTTGCAAGTCAGAAAGGAGTGGCAGGACATGAAAAGTGCTAAGAGGAAAAAACTTCCAACCAGGAATACTCTAAGCAAGGCAATCATTCATAATTTAAGGAGATATAAACACTTTTCCAGATTAGCAAAAGCTGAGAGTTCATCACCAATAAACCACCCTTACAATAAATGTTAAAAGGGACTTCTTTAAGCTGAAAAGAGAAGGCACTAACTAGCAATAAGAAAACATGAAAATAAAAATCTCACTGGAAGAGGCAAACATATAGGAAAGGTAGTGGATTAGTCACTTAAAAAACAGGTATTAAGATTAGAGAAACAAAATTAGTGAAATTAACCATAACAATAATAATAAGTTAAAGGATATATAAAACAAAATAAAATGTAAAATATAACACCAAAACATAAAACATGGGTAGGGAAGTTGGGATAAAAATGTAGTCATTAGAAAGTGCTCAAACTTTAGTTGCTATCAACATGAAATAAACTACTATGTAAATAGATTATTATATGTGTACCTTATGGTAATCATAATATTAAAACCTATAGTAGATGGAATTAAGAAAGGAATCTAAACATAACACTAAGGAAAGTCATCAAACCACAAGGGAGGAGAGCAAGAGAAGAAAGCACAGAGAGGAACTACAAAAACTATAAAAACAGCCAGAAAATAATTAACAAAATGCCAGTAAGTACACACCTATTGATGATTACTCTAAATGTAAATGGACTAAATTCTCCAACCAAAAGACATAGAGTGGCTGAATGTATTAGAAGAAGAAGAAGGAGAAGGAGAAGGAGAAGACCCACCTATATGCTGCCTACAAGAGACTCACTTCAGATCTAAGGACACACAAATATTGAAAATGAAGGGATAGAAGAAGAAATTACATTCAAATGGAAATGAAAAGCTGGTGTATCTGTACTTATGTCAGACAAAATAAACTTTAAAACAAAGACTAAACAAAAGACAAAAAAGAGAATTATATAATGATAAAGGAGTCAATCCAACAAGAAGATATAACATTTGTAAATATTTATGTGCCTCCAATAAAGGACCTAAATATATAATGCAAATTAACAGCAATATAATAATAGTAGTGGACTTTAATATTTCACATACACCAATGGATAGACCATCAAGACAGATAGTCAATAAGGAATTCTTGGCCTTAAATGACACATTAGGCCAGATGGACTTAATAGATACATACAGAACATTCCATTCAAAAGTAGCAGACTATACATCCTCTTAAGTGTACAAGGAACATTCTTCAGGATAGATCACATGTTAGGCCACAAAACAAATCTCAGTAAACTTTAGAAGATTGAAATCATACCAGTCATCTTTTCCAACAACAATGGCATGACATTAGAATTCAATTACAGTAAACTGAACAAGTCACAAATACATGGAGATTGAACAACATGCTACTGACAAACCAATGGGTCAATAAGATATCAAAGGGGAAATCAGAAAATACCTTGATACAAATAAAAATTGAAATATAACATTCCAAAATTTATAGAATGCAGCAAAAGCAACTTTAAGGGGGAAGACATAGCAATGCAGTCTTACCTCAAGAAACAAGAAAACTATCAAATAAATAATTTAACTTTACACCTAAAGGAACTAAAAAAAGAAGAACAAAGCCCAAAGTTAGTAGCAGGAAAGAAATAATAAAGATCAAAGTGCACATAAACAAAACAGAGACAAAAAAACAGTGGAAATGATCAATGAAGTTAAAAGCTAGTTCTTTGAAAATATATATAAAAAATTGACAAACCTTTAACTAAACTCACCAGGAAAAAAAGAGAGAGAGGGTTCAAATAAATAAAATCAGAAATTAAAGAGGAGACATTATAACTGATAACCACAGAAATACAAAGGATCATGAGACCACTATGAACAATTATATGCCATGAAGTTGAACAACCTAAAAATAAAGGATATAATCTTCCAAGACTGAATGATCAAAAAACAGAAAATCTAAATAAGCTAATTGCTAGAAAGTAGATTGAATCAATAAAAAACCTCCCAACAAACAAAAGTCTAGGACCAGACGGCTTCACTGATGAACTCAAAGATTTAACACCTGTCCTTCTCAAACTCTTCCAACCCCCCCCAAAAAAAAACAAAAACAAAAACAAAAAACCACTGAAGAGAAAGGAACACTTCCAAATGCATTTTATGAGGCCAGCATTACCCTGGTTACCAAATCCAGATAAGAACACCACAAAACAAGAAAATTATGGACCAATATCCTTGATGAACATAGATGTAAAAATCCACAACAAAATATAAGCAAACTGAGTTCAATAATACATTAAAAAGATTATATACCATGATCAAATAGGATTTATTCCAGGGCAATGTAGTATGCCACTTTAACAAAATGAAAAACAAAAATCATATGGTCATCTCAAAATATGCAGAAAAAAGTTTTGACAAAATTCAACATCTATTTATGATAAAAGTTTTCTGCAGGTGGGTATAGAGAGAAACTACCTTAACATAATAAAGGCCATATATGAGAAACAAGAGAAGGATGGCCACTCCTACCA
The DNA here is from genome assembly GCF_016509475.1 of Prionailurus bengalensis. NCBI lineage: Eukaryota > Metazoa > Chordata > Mammalia > Carnivora > Felidae > Prionailurus > Prionailurus bengalensis. The sequence continues at coordinate 86,691,190 of NC_057355.1, read as the reverse complement.
CTTTTATTCAATATAGTATTGGAAGTCCTATCCACAGAAATTAGAAAAAAAGGGGGGGGGGAATGAAAGCATCCCAATTGGAAAGGAAGTAAAACTGTCACTATTTGCACATGACATTATCCTGTATAGAGAAAACCCTAAAGACTCCACACACACAAAACTGTTAGAACTCATAAATTCAGTAAAATAGCAGGATACTAAATCAATATACAGAAATTTGTTGCATTTTTATACAGTAATAATGGGCTATCAGAAAGATAAATTAAGAAAGAAATCCATTTACAATTGCATCAAAAAGAATAAAATATTTGGGAATAAATTTAACCAAGGAGGTGAAAGACCTGTACACTAAAAATTATAAGACATTAGTGAAATAAGTTGAAGAAGACACAAGTAATTGGGAAAATATTCCATGCTTATGGACTGGAAGAATTAATATTGTTAAAATGTTCATACTGCCCAAGGCAATCTGCAGGTTCACTGCAATTCCTGTCAAAATCCCAGTGGTATTTTTCACAGAACTAGAGCAAAGGATATTAAAATTAGTATGGAACCACAAAAGATACTGAATAGCCAAAGCAATCTTGAGAAAGAACAAAGTCTGAAGTATCACACTTTATATTACTACAAAGCTATGTTAATTAAAACACTGTAGTATTGGCATAAAACCAGACATACAGAAATATGGAACAGAATAGAGAGTTCAAAAATAAACCCCCACACATAGGGTCATTGGATTACAGCAAAGGAGCTAAGAATATACAATGGGAACAGGATAGTCTCTTCAATAAACGGTGTTGGGAAAACTGGACAGCAGCATGCAAAACAATGAAACTAGACCACTATCTTACACTATACACAAAAATTAACTCAAAATGGATTAAAGACTTGAATGTAAGGTCTTGAAAACATAAAACTCTGGAAGACATAGGCGTTAAGCTCCTTGATGTTGGTCTTGGCATTGAATTTTTAGATTCAACTCAAAAACAAAGGTAACAAAGCAAAAATAAATAGTGGGACTACATAAAACTAAAAACTTACAAGTCTGCATAGCAAAGGAGACTATCAACAAAATGAAAAGGCAACAGGGACACCTGGCTGGCTCAGTTGGTAGAGCATGTGACTCTTGATCTTGGGGATGTGAGTTTGAGCCCCATGTTGGGTAATGTGATTACTTAAACATAAATTCTTAAAAAAAAAAAAAAGGAAAAAGCAACCTAATAAATAGATTTTTCAAATGATGTATCTGAAAAGGGGTAATATACAAAGTATATAAAGAACTTTACAACTCAGTACCAAAACCCCCAAATAATCCAATTAAAAAATGAACAAAAGACCTGAATAGACATTTTTCCAAAGAAGACATACAGATGGCAAACACATGAAAAAATGCTCATCATCACTAATCATCAGGGAAATGCAAATCAAAACTACATTTAGATGTCACCTTATACCTGCTAGAATGAGTAGGATCAAAAAGACAAGAAATAACAAGCATTGAGGAGGATGTGGAAAAAGAGAACCCTCATACAAATGTCAGTGGGAATGTAAATTGGTTCTTCAACTATGGGAAATAGTATGGAGGTTTCTCAAAAAATTAAGAATAGAACTACTTATAATCCAGCACTTGTACATCTGAGTATCTATCCAAAGAAAATGAGGACACTAATTCAAAAAGATATATGCACCCCATGTTTATTGTAGTTTTATTTACAAGATATGGAAACAACCTAACTGTTCATGGATGAATGGATAAAGAATTTGTGATATATATGTATCTGTGTGTGTGTGTGTGTAGAGAGAGAGAGAGAGAAAGGAATGAATAGTAATAATAAATAAATAGTAATGAGTAATAGTGAGTAGTGAGTAATACATATATATATATAATAGAATACTACTTAGCCATAAAAAAGAAGGAATCTTGCTATTTGCAACAATGTGGATGGACATTGAGTGTATTATGCTAAGTGAAATAAGTCAGATAAGTCAGAGAAAGACAATACCACATGATTTCACTTATATGTGGAATCTAAAAAAAACACACACACAAATGAGCAAACAAAACTCATAGATACAGAGAACAGATTGGCAGTTATCAGAGGGAAAGGGGGATGGGGGGAAGCCAAAATGGTTAATGTGAGTTGTATGGTGATGAGTGGTAATTAGACTTATTGTGGTGATTGCTTTGTAGTCTATACATAAATTGGATTATGTGGTATACCTGAAACTAATGTTATATTCCAATTTTACCTCAATAGTAATAAAAAAAATCAATGGCAGAGGAAGTTCCTTTCTACTGATGTGCTTTCAGTAGCTGAGATTATGTGAGCTTTGGGCATCACATCCTCCATTCCAATGGCTGGACACCTCCCCTCTTAACCTCCTTTGTCGGGTTTTTGTAGGGTCAGAGCAGCATCAAGACTAACCTGTAAATTTTTAAAACAAATCTGGATGAAGAAAGTTAAGGCAAATACCAAGAATTTGGTTCAGCAACTTAGCAGAATTAACTCTTGTTTTGGAGCAAAGAATGCATGTAGTGATACTTGGAACAATGAGAAAGGTGCCTGGCCAACCAGATCCATGGTATCTTCCAACAATCAGTTTTAGGCTGTCTGAAACTCTGGACAGTCCTTTTAGCCTGATGGTTTACTTGAGGGTGGTTCGTGACAAATTAAAATAATCAGAAGTAAATGCAGAATCTTTGAGTTGGCAAAGGTTTGATTTTATTTTTAAGATGGTAAAAATTTTAAATTGAATTTGGAATATTTTTAAATGTGCCTCTCATATTTCTTTTGTTGAAAAGATGAGTGATTATATATATGAATTAACTGTCAATAATTTATTTCCTTAAAGCATGCCAGTAAAATCAAGATAGAAGAACTTTTTTTTTAAACTGAGAAAGAGATTTCTTGGGCAAGTTCTGCTGAGTGGCCTGAAGTTCTGGCTTTTAATGCCAAAATAGGTTCCAGGCCATCAGAGGTAGCTTTTAGCCAAGGTTTTTGCATGAGTAGTTTCTGGCAGTAGTGCATGTAGTCTGGCCAAGGTAACGTAATGGCCAGTTCTTTGAATAATAATGTGTCATCTCATAAGAGAGTCCCTCTACAACAGATAATTCATACTGTCAATTTGGCAACCAACCTCATAATTTCTCAGTAAGTTTTTCTTTGTCTCTATTAATCTATCTTCCTAATCTCCAAATCACTCTCTGGTGTCTTCACATGGGGAAGTGATAAAGTTACTTGGCCTTAGTTGCCACTGTAGAAAAAAAATATGTTAAAAAATTGATTGGTTTCAGGATTATGCCTTTTCTTTGTTTCAGGAGATTGTAAGGGCTCCAATTTGGGTAGGGTGAATAGTAACCTTAACAAGTATTACTGGAAGAAATGGCAAATTAAAAAGTACTTAATTCAGAGTTCCCTTTCATGAGTAATACTATATTCATTATTTTCTGGGATTCTAAATCTCCATCACTTGTAAGATATGACACCAATTTAGCATAGCCCATTTTAAAAGGCGGACGACCATGAAATATATATATCCTTTGTAAAATAATCCCAATTTTAGAAACATTAAAATGTGGCAGAAAGTAGGAAGTAGCAGAATTAAGGAAATAATTTTATCTGGGGTTTGTCTGAGATTCTGGAGCAGTGTTTTAGGAAATTAAGGTTGATAAACTTGAAGAATATGGAATTTTGCAGGCCTTCTTGGTTTTCCCAGCTAGTAAAACAAATCGTTGAATAGCTGTGCTAGAGGTTCCCTTCTTATCAGTCCTAGTTTTGCATGATTTTAGTAAACCTTTCACAGGGACCTTATTTTAGCAAGTTGTTTAATAAATACATGAATCTGTATGCTGTTATACACATACAAAATATTTTAAGACTGGGGTATATTAGTTGGAGGTAAAGAGAAAAATAGGGCTATTATACTTCAAGATAAAATGCTGAAATGAGATTTTTATTGAACACTAAAAAATACTATAAAAAGTTTATGGGGTGCCTGGGTGGCTCAGTAAGTTAAGCATCTAAATCTTGATTTTGGCTGAGGCTTTGATCCCAGGGTCGTGGGATCGAGGCCCGCTTTGGAGCCTGCATGGATTCTCTCTCTCCCTCCACCTCTCATGTGCCCTCGCTCTCTCTCTTTCTCAAAATAAACTTTAAAGAAACACTATAAAAAGTTTCAAAAAGGAGGCCAAAGACTGCTCTTTATCATGAATGAGACGACAATGGAAAAAGTCCACACTTCCCAAATGTGGTACTATGCATTTTTCAGATGTTTGAATATAATTATGTTTGTTTGACATTGTATTTCATGTGATGGTGTTTATTATTTTTTTTATTAAATATCTTTTAGAATAGTTGGTGGTCTGAAGCCAAGAAGGCAATAAAGCTATCATTGCCTAGCAAATTTTTTTAGAAAACTGCATTGTGATTTACTCAACAAGTGGATAATTGGCTTTTTTTTTTAAAGAGAAAATATTCTAGGGATACAATGATCATATGCTTTGTTTTATATAGGTAAGTTACATTCGATCTGTGTTTTATGCTATAGTTCTTTTCATTTTGTGTGTAATGTGCTTTAATTCCACATGCAGTGATTTTGTATGTATAGCTTTAAAAAACCTTAACTTTGAGTTACATCATATGTATATATATGTATGCATGAAAAGTATACAATATATTGATTCATAAGAGAATGTAAACTGCAAAATATACATAAAACAAATCTAATCCATAAGTGCGGTATTTAAAAACTAAAATGTATGATAACTAGGTAAGTGAACTCAATTCTTAACAGATGCAGTATTATGTTTCATAGCTTGTAACAAACCTTGTTTTTTTAAACTTTTGTGTATCATTATACTATCCAATCATGGCTATTTAATAAAGCATAATGAATGGATATTGACATAGTTCTTAGAGAATAAATAAGAGAAACCAAACAAGATACCACATTGGCTACAGATGGGAACTAAGAACCAAAAGCAAGAAGTTAATTTTGAAGAGCTGGCTGAGCTTCCTGTGGAAGTCAGTCAAATGAGATTGAACCTGAAGACTTGCTTCTCTGACCTTTGCTGCTTCCAGAAATCATGGGTGTGTGTGTGTGTGTGTGTGTGTGTGTGTGTGTGTGTGTGTGTGTGTGTGTGTGTGTACATGTACACAGGAGGTGCAGATATATGGACAGCTACTTAGATGGAATAATTTGGAAGGTAACATTCTGGAGAGCAGTATATACCTTAGTGGATTTAATGATTATGGAAAATATGTGTCACCTGGAGCTCTGCCTCCCATTGAATGATTGAGACCCAGGGCAGGACTTCTAAGAGTTGGGTATGGATCATAGTGAGGTCTCTGGCTTTGCCCCTGTTCTTATTCCTCTTTTTAGAAGGAGGGCATAAAAGGTGTTTTAAAATTAGGAAGCAATATGGTGTAATACTTAGGAGATTGGACCTTGGAATCAAGATTTGAATCCTGGCTCTGCCCACACCAGTTTCTCCACAGCAGGTGCCTCTAATGAGCTATTTAGTGGGCTCTAAAGGGTGGGAGGGAGGACATGACCTCCTAGGGACTCTGCAGCTGGTCTGTCTTCTGGAAGAGCCCACAGCAGGCTAATGGCTGCTCATGCCAGAGGCAAGAGGTGGTCAGAGAACGGCTGAAACAATTCTGGATTTTGTTTTTCTCAAAGGTGTTTACCTGATCATTAGCCGTTCGGTGGCACAGAAAATGTTCAATCCATCCATCTTCCTGTCTAGTGGCTTTTTCAGTTACTCTGTGAATTACACATTTTCACTGACTTAACACATAACATTGGCCCAGGTGTCCTCAAATGCAGCACCAAAATGAAATATATGTGTTGACTCTGCAGCCATTTTCATTTCTGTCTGAGACAGGTTTCAGGTCAGTAGATAAAACACTCCTGACATCTTTAATACCCTTTATAGGGCCTTTTATAAATAATAGTTGTCAGTTGATAGTTGATTGTTGATGACATTTCAAAATAGAATTTGGTGGGTGGTTGCAGGTTGTTTCTGGAAAATAAAGACAAGCTATTTACTTGTTTTAGCATCAAATGCCTCTTTCATTATTTTGCCATTTTAAAAATGTTGTCTTAATGCCCCACAGAACACCTGGCACCAATGAGCTAATCATAGTCAAAGAAAACATTGATTCTAGGAGTGGTTTGCAACAATACTCTTTACTGCCATGCTTACAGAAGGAAAGACTTTTAACGCTTAAATTGGGTGGATTCTCAGAGTGGTTGGCCTTGTGTGGAGGGACACACAAAGCTAAGAAACACGTGGCCTGGGTGTTAGGACAGCGAGGAGAACTACAACATTTCAAGGGAGTGTTTTATTAAAATTATACACTAAGTTGGGGCACCCGAGTGGCTCAGTCAGTTGGACATCCGACTCTTGATTTTGGCTCAGGTTGTGATCCCAGGATCGTGGGATCATGCACTATGATCCCCTCTGCAATGAAAGTGGAGCCTGCTTAAATTTTTCTCTCTCTCTCCCTCTGGTCCTCTCCTCCACTCATGCTCTCTCTCTCTCTCTCTAAAAAAAATTAAAATTAAAAAATTAAAAATATATATACACTAAGTACATATTTTAATTGTACAGTTTGAAGAATTTCTACCAACTGCATATGCCTACCTGACTAGTGCTCAGAGCAAGAAACAGGCATTACAAGAACCCCAGAAATCCCTCTTGTAACTCCATCTGATTATTAAACCTCTTACGAAAACACTCTCCTAACTTGGAACATCACAGATTAGTTTTTCTGTTTTTGAACTTTTAGATACAGTCACAGAGTATGTGCACTTTTGAATCTGGCTTCTTTGCTCAACACTGTTCTGTGAAATTCACCCATTTTGTGCAGTTGTGATTTGTTCATTGTAACTGCTGTCTAGTGTTGAGTGACGATACTACCATTTATGTTGATGAGTATTTGGTAACTCCCAGTTTTTACTAATTACAAATGTTACTGCTACAAATATTCTTATAAATGTCTCTTGGTGAACATATGGACATTTCCATCAGGTATATAATGATGAGAGGGAATTACTAAGAATAAAAATGTTCCACTTTAGTAGATACTGCCAGTTTTTCATCATATCTGTTACCTTTTAAAAATGCAAGTAATCACTGAAGCTCTGTTGCTACACCATGGTTTCTGAACTATAGACTTAATGGAAAGACTGCACAGGATCATGGACCAGCCCTTATCTCTAATAAGGACACACAGTTGTATATAACCATACACTATATTTCCTAACACTGTTATATGCAGTTTTCAGTTATTTTACCTGAGTGCCATTGCATTTTTACTAACTGCTCTCAGTTTTTTTTTTTTTCCTTGCTTTTTAATCATCTTTGGAGCCTCAGCACCAATTGCTGTGCTGTAGATATTCCTATCAATCCCATTTTACAGTTGAAGTACAGAGAAGTAATTCGCTCAGAGGTATATAATAGGAAGTAGACCTGGGCTTAATCCTGAAGACCCGCCTTCTATGCAGAGAAAGCTCATAGGATTGGTAGAGCCCTTAATAATTCCACAGAAGACAAAGCATTTAGGAAGTTTACATTAAAATATCTTAGATGAATTTTCTACGTTGAAACATTTATGAATGCCAAATTCGTACTGACATCATAGTGAGCATAGTAGAGAGACATGGTTAAGAATAAAGGTCTTAGAACTGAAATGTCTGCTTTTAAATCCCCAACATCCATCCAGAGAATCTAGTTCTCTGCAGAAAGCACATCAGACGCTGTACTTTCCTTATGAGGGCTTTTTTGATGGCGTCTTACACTGAGCTTATTTCTTCTGTGTCCTTCTGCTTGGTTGGGAATTCTCTGAGGAGCCAATGCCATGTCATTTATAATCCCTTATGGCATCTAGTACAAAGCCTTGATGATAAATATCAAAAGTATTTAAGGAATAATGAAATACTTATATTTTATGTCATTTACTGTTTATACCACATCTACTTTCCAAAGAACCAGAAACAACTTGCAAGGAAAAAAATGTAAAATATGGTATTTACATGTTTTGGGGCAATTGACATAAACAGATCACAACATTTAGGCAATGACTTTGAGTAAAATTTTTTGCAGTTTAATGCAAACTGGAAAAAACTTTGAGTAAAATTATCTCTATTTTCTGAGAAAAAATAAATACATATCTTAGGTTTGTTTATTTATTTATATGTCTGCCTTCTCCTCTAGACAGTGCAGCTCTTTGTGAGTAGGGAATGAATCCTACTCAAATTTGTATCCCTGGAGCCAATTGCATGCTTAACATGTGAGCACATGAATGAATGAATGAAAGAACCAAAGGAAAAAACAGAGGAAGGAAGGAAGAGAGAATACCTTTCTGGGAGTTATCATGAAAACAACTCTTAGAATGACTTGTACATATGTGCCATAGCAAGGTAAGCAGAATATAGATCACGAAAGTGCAGACCAGAGTTGACCTACTTGGGTTAGAATCCTGACTTCTTACTTGCTAGATGTAGGCCTTTGAGCAAATTGCTTAATTTCTCTGGGTATCAATCTCTTCATCTAAATAAATTAATAATACCTACTGCCTCTTAAGGATTATGTGAAATAGTACATTTAAAGGGTTGACATTTAATAAGCATTTGACAAATATTAGTAATTCATTCATTTAGCACTTTTTTTTTTGAGAGGGGGTGGTGGGGCGGGGAGAGACTGAAAATCTTAAGCGGACTCCATCCCACAACCCTGGGATCATGACTTGAGCTGAAATTGAGTCAGACACTCAACCGACTGAGCCACCCAGGCATCCCCGTGCCTTTTTTTTTTAATTCAGGGGCTACAAAATGACAGGCACTATTCTAAAATTGCTAAATGCTAGAGCTACAGAATTTAGCAAAACAAAGTCCCTAGTATTATGGATCTTGTGTTCTAGTGGAGTATAGAGACAAAAAACAAATAGCCATATAAAGTGGTAAGTGCTATGAAAAAATAAAGTAAAAAGATGGGAGGAATCATGGTGATGAGGCTGCTCCTTTACATAGCATGGTCAAAGAAAGTCTCTCAGGTTAGGTACCTCTGAAAGAGACTGGAAGGAAGGTGGGTATGGAGTATGGATGTCCAGGAGAAGAGAGCCCTGGGGGGAGAAGCAGTGAGTGTAAAGGCCCTGCAGCATGGAATATTTTGGATGTAATCGTGGACAGCAAGGAGACCAGCGCGAGAGAGGGACAGAGGGAAGTTGAGAGGCTGGAGCCAGAGTGGGATCTAGATCATGGCCTTGTGAGCACTTCCATGGGAAGCCATTGGAGGATTTGGGGCAGGGGTGTAATGGAACCTGATCTGTCATTATAAAGGATCATTCTGGCTGCTATGTGAAGAAGAAATGGTAGCAGGGTGTGAGATGTAACAGGGAGAACAATTAGGAGGCTATTGAAATAGGCCAGATAAGAGTTGGTGGCTTCAACTAGGATAGTATCAGTGGAGATGGGAAGAAGAGATCAAAATTGGTACACATACAAAAGTAGACTTGATTCGGTTTACTCTTCAACTGGATGAAGCTGAGAGAGAAAGAGGTGTGAGGGTAAACTCCAAGATTTTTAGCCCAAGGAACTATGTCAACCGGAATTGTCGTTAAGATGGAAAAGATGAAGAAGATTTGCTCTGGTTGGTGAGGGTGGGTAGAAAGTTATCAAAGATTCTGACTTGAATATAAGGTTCTTTTATTCGTTCACAGTTTATTGATCGCCTACTGTGTAGCAAACACTGTTCTAGACTCTTGGGATAAATCAGTGGAGAAGAATGACAAAAATCTCTGCCCTTTAGAAGTTTAAATGGGGGAGGACAATGAATAAATAATACATAAGTATTATAAATACATAAGTAAACTGGCTGTTACTGCCTCACTCCTCCTGTGAGCTCAATAATCTGCTTCTAAGGACCACAGCCTTTTCAGTTGTCTCAGATAATATAGTTTGCATCTTTTTTCTCAGCCCCATTCAGATGAAATAAATAGACTCTTTGTCATACAGTTCACACCAACTATCTCTAGACGGTATTTATATCTGAATTCTCCATAATAAAATGCACATGTGCGTACTTACTCAGACTTAGTGTTGCCTAGATATTTACAGAGGTATGGTGGTCTAGTTTAGGGGCACCAGCTCCTCTGTGCTTAAGTTGTTTCAAGTGGATAATTTATTCCAGAATCATCTTGTCGTAATTTTTCTACCTCATATTTGTATTTCTCTACCCAAACTCAAAATCTGTCTAGGTCCTTGCTCACCTCAGTACACATTGGTTCAGTATTTTCCAGTGTATTCCATATTACTCTAGGTCCAAGAGACCGTGAAGAAAGTGTTCTGTGATCAAAGAAGAAAAGCTACATGTATACACCCAACTTGGAAATTTACATTGTACATGGCCATTTTTAAGGTTCTGAGAAGTCTCACAGTAAAAACATGTTTAAAGCTGTTCTCTCAGTATGTCCAAGACTGCTTTACCATAAAATAGAAATTTGCCAACATTCTATGGAACTAGTGTTTCAGAATTCATACTCAGTGTAAATGCTGGGTGAACCAACAGCATCTTAGGCAAGAAATCCAGATAAATATGGTCCAGTGTCAAAGATGGTTTTGTTTGAGTGAACTTAGGCAAGGTAGTGAATCTCTCTGTTCCTCTCTGTTTCTCATTTGTAAAATAGGGATCATAACAGGGTCCCTGAAGGTTGCTTTAGGCTTCACTCAGTGTTTCTAGATGTGTAAAACATGAATAAAAGCACTTTATACAAGTTTATATAATATAGTTTTAAGTCTTACTTTGTATCTTTAATCAAGCATTTAATTTCCACCTCATGCATATTCTAAAGTAATATCTATTCTTGATATATATGGTAATTTATTGCCAAGTTAAGTTTCCTCTCACCAATGGTTTAATTTATACTTGTTACCATAGTTCAGTGTAAATGATTTCCTCCAAATGGAAGCCACCCTCCATTTGGCCTCCCCTCCTCTCTTCCCTCTTATTCTTTTGGCAGCTCATGGAGAAAGTCTGCCTCTCCTCTGGTACGTAGCTCTGCAAGGGCACGATCATGTCTTCAGTGCCTGGCACGTAGCAGAGGTTCAGTTAATATTGAGCTGAGTCCTAAATTGTTCAATTTCTAAGAATTACATCATCCTGTTTTCAATTTTGGTACCCACAAAATTGGGGAAGGAGCACTCATTCCTTCATCTTGAGTGTGTTTATCATCAGGGTTCCCACAACATAATCCTTCACTGACTTTGCTTTGGTTCTAGTTCTGAGAACAAATTGTCCTGTGGTTCAGGGCACCGACTACTTTCCTACTGGGATTTGGGCTGTTTCTTCCCTCTCATTCCTTCCTTGTCCCATAGCGAAGTCAATCACTAATCAGTAGAAGTAGGAACGACTCCAAGGTTTCCTTCTTTCTCCTTTCTTTTGAGTTAATTGCTCTTCATTTTGAACATCTTTATTTTACTTCATTTTGTATACTCCGTCTCTACTTGTGACCACATTTCTGTTTGAAGACACTTTGAGGAGACGTACCCCATGGCCTTGTCCCTTCACCTGTAGGTCTTAAGAAAATTCTAACTGCCTGACTGATTTCTGAGACCACCCACCCTCTTCATCCTACTGTTTTCCCCTTTATTCCTTCAACTAATAGTTTGGATTTCAATGCTTATAAGTAAGTTCTCTATAACACCTTTTACTCGTATAGGCAGCAACCTATGGGAACTTGAGAGGAAACCTTCAAACAGTATAAAGGAAAACAAAGATGTATCATAGCCAAATGTGACTAATAAACAACTTCTATTTGCTACTCACAACAATGTGTTATTATCTCTGTTTTGCAGATGAAGACACAGAGTCACAAACAGTTTAGGTAATTTACCCAAGCTAGAAAGTAGAGAATCCAGGCTTTGAAACCTGAACATCTGGCTCCAGAGGCGCCTTTTCAAACACTGTATTATAGTATTACCAAATGCAGTAGGAAATCTTTAATATCTGATGCCGAGCATCTGTGAGGATCTGATCAAGGCTGGTTAGCAGAACTTCAATACTATGATCAAGTGAAGCATGGAGAACTAAGGTGATGAAGATTTGGTGGGCCAGGAGATGGCAGTTAGCTGAGCAAGAATTCGAGATACAAAGATTTCTGGTGTTAATGAAGACATTAACCAAGAGAAGACACAGGGGTGAGATAGACTGTGAGGGCAGGAAGAGTGGAAGCCAGCTAGGGTAATGACAGAGTAGTTGGAGAGGTAGTGTGTAGAATGGTTAAGAACTTTAGAGACCTGGGTTTGAAACAAATGTCTGCTAATTTTACCTGACTTTGTATGTGCCTACAGTAACGCTCAAAATGCAGTAGTCGGCTGTTCCAACATCTTAATAGCTTGTTGACTCTATAGCATATACTGCTTTTTAAAAAGATTTTTCCAAGTATTTAGAGTCTCTATACAGTCTTCTCATAAACTCAGCAAGTTTAGAATAGGATCATCAGATAATAAAGCATCTTAGTTCCCAATAAGGAGAAAAGAACTTTAGCACAATTTGCAATGGCTGGCATGGACCCTACAAAAAAATTAAGTGTTTCTGTAAATATTCCTATTGCAGACAATTGTAAATAGTCTAAAATCTGATACTTTAAGATTTAATGCAATAAGTAGGAATTTTTAAATAAACTGTATATATGGTTCTGGTTTACATTTGGCCTGAGAGGGTTTTGTTTTGTGTTTGTTTTTTTCTCAAAGAGCCCTAAGAGTCCTCGCCATATCTAGACCTCTGTGATAATAAATTACTTGGATAAAGAGGAAAACCAGAAGCAGGTTTCAAAATTTACACTGGACTTACGATGTAGGAGCCATCATTTCACCCCTGCTTGTTTTGAATTATAAAAATGAAATGGACTTAAAGGAAAACTTGTTATATAATATGAAAATTGGATTAAGAGCAGGAACAGTTAGATGGTTACCTAGGATGCCAAAACTTTACACCCAAGGTCACCTCTATGGATGAGTTGCTTGGGTGGGACCACAAGAGGTATACCACAATAGTATTAGGACTTCCAGTGACAGTGGGTCCTGTTACCTGTAGGTCTTCTGCTGTACAAATGGGGATTTGGTGGTCCTTCTCCCCTAGTGCTTCATTTACATCAGTGTGAGGCAAATATTTAAACAACATCAGTGTGGGGGTGCATAGCTGGCCCAGTGAGTAGAGCATTCAACTCTTGATCTTGAGGTTGTGAGTTCAAGCCCCACATTGGGTGTAGAGCTTACTTAATTAAAAAAGAAAAAAGACTAAACAACATCAGTTTGAAGGGACCAAATTATTAATGTAGGGATTTGGGAAATCCAATGTTTTGGTCAGACCTGTGTACCACCTAAGGGAATATATTAAATGGATAAATGTTAATCTCTTAATTTGATATTGAAAAAATCCAAAATCTAACCACTTGGCTCTTTATGATGATCTAGGAGAGGCTCAGACAAGGAGATAGGATGAATAGTCAAGAAACTCAGGTTCCAGTCCAGAGCTTATCCCTAAAGAACTCTGGGGACTTGGGCTGGTCATGTGAATATTCTATCAACTGCATTTTTCATTTCAGTTTCTTTATCTTACCTATAATGCCTTAACAAATCCTAATGACAGGAGCACCAAGCAAATGTGTTGTTTCGGAAAATCATGAAAAGACAGACACTGAGGAAGAATATATGATAATGTCATAAAAACTCACAGCCTTGACTAAAGCAGATGTTTTTCATGAGACCAAAGCATTTTATTGTCAAAAGGGATCTCAGAGAATATGCAGGGTCCACCGTGCTTAGTACACTGAGGCCTAGAGAGGTTGCTAAAGGCCACAGAGCTCTGCCCTTATATTTAAAATTGCCAAACGTTTGGAAAACACCTTCTCAAAAAAACAAAAAACAAAAAACACCTAGAATTTCAAATGGGAGAAGAAGGAGGGAATTTTAGTCCTTTCCCTGAAGTAGCCCTTTAGTTGTTTCCATCCCCCTTTTTTTCACTATGAAATGACGAAATGCATTTATGAGTTCTGTTGCCTAAATTTTGCATTGGTGTTTATTTCAAACGAAACTTCAAAAATCTCAACTATAATTCTTACTACATTTTTTTCTCCAATGAATTTGGCTCAAAAAACTACCCTACTTCTTAAATTTTTTTTCTTTATTTTTGAGAGGCAGAGAGACAGAGCACAAGTGGGGGAGGGGCAGAGAGAGAGGGAGACACAGAATCTGAAGCAGGCTCCAGGCTCTGAGCTGTCAGCATAGAGCCCGATGCGGGGCCCGAACCCACGAACTGTGAGATCATGACCTGAGCCGAAGTCGGACGCTCAACCGACTGAGCCACCCATGTGCCCCCAAACCACCCTACTTCTTAAACATAATGTATTATTATAGAAAAAGGAAACTTCAAAACTGAATAGAAAACTAGCTTGAGTCAATAAACTTAATTTTAAAACGATATCAAAGGCTAGGGAGGTCAAGGTGAAACTGACTCCCACTCCTTGATCACAGCCAAGTTTGATGCCCAAAGGAGTTAATTTTAGGGGAAAAGCAGCAGAATGTTCTCTTAGTGTCCTCCCAACATATACCAAACTAGGATTAGATATGCAAGGAATATACCAGAAGATACCAGTGCCAGCCTCAAGGGGGAGTCACCTGAGGAATGGCACAGGACCCTGCATTTAAAATGCTTTGTTGGAACTGCGGACTGAGCCCCTGACCTATCACGGCACCCAAACCCCAAAGAGCCAAAGTAATATTGAAAAGAAAAACAAAGTGGGAGGCATCACAATCCCAGACTTTAGCCTCTACTACAAAGCTGTAATCATCAAGACAGTATGGTATTGGCACAAAAATAGACACATAGACCAATGGAATAGAATGGAGACTCCAGAACTAGACCCACAAAAGTATGGGCAACTAATCTTTGACAAAGCAGGAAAGAATATCCAATGGAAAAAAGACAGTCTGTAACAAATGGTCCTGGGAGAACTGGACAGCAATATGCAGAAGAATGAAACTAGACCACTTTCTTACACCATTCACAAAAATAAACACAAAAATGGATGAAGGACCCGAATGTGAGACAGGAAACCATTAAAACCCTAGAGGAGAAAGCAGGAAAACACCTTTCTGACCTCAGCCACAGCAATTTCTTACTTGACACATTTCCAAAGGCAAGGGAATTAAAAGCAAAAATGAACTATTGGGACCTCATGAAGATAAAAAACTTCTGCACTGCAAAGGAAACAATCAACAAAACTAAAAGGCAACCAACAGAATGGGAAAAGATATTTGCAAGTGACATCGGATAAAGGGCTAGTATCCAAAATCTATAAAGAACTCACCAAACTCCACACCCGAAAAACAAATAATCCAGTGAAGAAATGGGCAGAAGACATGAATAGACACTTCTCTAAAGAAGAATCCAGATGGCCAACAGGCACATGAAAAGATGCTCAGTGTCACTCCATCAAACCCACACTGAGATACCACCTCATGCTGGTCAGAGTGGCTAAAATGAACAAATCAGGAGACTATAGATGCTGGAGAGGATGTGGAGAAACAGGAACCCTCTTGCACTGTTGGTGGGAATGCAAATTGGTGCAGCCACTCTGGAAAACAGTGTGGAGGTTCTTCAAAAAATTAAAAATAAGTCTACCCTATGACCCAGCAATAGCACTGCTAGGAATTTACCCAAGGGATACAGGAGTGCTGATGCATAGGGGCACTTGTACCCCAATGTTTATAGCAGCACTTTCAACAAGAGCCAAATTATGGAAAGAGCCTAAATGCCCATTAACTGACGAATGGATAAAGAAGATGTGGTTTACATACACAATGGAATACTAGTTGGCAATGAGAAAGAATGAAATCTGGCCATTTGTAGCAACGTGGATGGAACTGGAGAGTGTGATGCTAAGTGAAATAAGTCAGGCAGGGAAAGACACATATTTTTTCACTCATATGTGGATCCTGAGAAACTCAAGACCAGGGGGAGGGGAAGGGGGAAAAAAAGTTACAGAGAGGGAAGGAGGAAAACCATAAGAGACTCTTAAATACTGAGAATAAACTGAGGGTTGATGGGGGTGGGAGGGAGGGGAAAGTGGGTGATGGGCATTGAGGAGGGCACCTGTTGGGATGAGCACTGGATGTTGTATGGAAACCAATTTGACAATAATTTATATATAAATAAATTTAAAATAAAAAAATAAAATAAATAAATTTATATATAAAATAAATAAATAAAATGCTTAGTTGGGGTAATTAATGCTCTGCTATCTCAGGCTTAAAATTCTTAATGATTTTTGAACAGAGGGCTCCACGTTTTTATTTTGTACTTGAATTATATAGCTGGTCCTAGAAAATGCCTGTGATAGAAAATGGGGGAGGAGCCAGGAGAGGTAGAATAGCTGTGTCGGATCCATATACAAGTCTAACCCTGAGTGAAAGAGAGAGGAGGGGAAGGTGGGATGCAAGTGTCCTATACTGCAGTGCAATTGAAGGGATGCTCAGCAAGGCCATCACAGGATGCAGTCCTTACCAAACTGGTAAAGTCAGAGGAGCTCTGCATCTGCCCAGAACCTGGCTGCCTCTGCATTGCTGCTGGCTCAGTCATTGGCTGGGAGCAGCTATGGGAGGCATGCTCTCTGCACCAAGTGGAGTTTAGAGCAGCAACTGGGGCCCTAGGTCATTTATACTCCCTGTAGTTAGAGGTCAGCAAGATGCAATCTCATGACTCCACATAACATTCCCTGTACCTCTACCTCTGTCTGAGGACTCTGGAAATTCAAAATTAACACCAGTATCTGCACTATTTTCCTACTGCTGCCATAACAAATTACCACAAACTTGGTGGTTTAAAACAACACACATTTTTTTTTCTTATAGACCTATAGATCAGAAGTCCAACATGGGTCTCACTAGGCCAAACTCAAGGTGCGAGGAAGGCTGTCTTCCTTTCTGCTAGCTCTAGGGAAGAATGTGTTTCTTTGTCTTTTTCCAAAACTTCTGGGTGCCTCCTGCATTCCCTAACTCATGGCCTCATTCTTCCATCTTTAGAGGCAACAACGTTGCATCTCTCTGAGCTGTTATTCTGTAGCAGGACTTCCTCTGACTACAGGGGGGAAACTGATTTTAAGAATCCATGTGATTAGCTTGGGCCCACCTGGATGACCCAGGCTACTATCTCCGTCCCAAGGTCTTACATTTAATTATGTCTGTAAAAGTATCTTTCGTCATGTAAAGAAATATATTCACAGACTTCAAGGGTTAGGATGGGACATCTTAGGGAGCTATTATTTGGCCTACCATTCTATTTTTCCCTTTAAACTAGTTTTTCTTAACAAATTTCTCTCTTTCCCTCTTTCTTCCTGCCTTCCTTCCATCCTTCCTTCCTTCCTTCCTTCCTTCCTTCCTTCCTTCCTTCCTTCCTTCCTTCCTTCAAGGGGTGTTTTGATTTTGTGGCCAGTTAGGTAGTGAAAAGGGTGTCACTTTGTGAATGAATGACTGCAGCACTCTGTTTCACCTCAAGCAAATAGTAGGGCTCTTAAAGGAAAAAATTACAAATCCATTAATTGCTCAAGTATATAGCGTGTTTATATACTTTCATTCTAAAGTAGTTCTCAGCCCTGGACTTACATTAGAATCACCTGGAGGGTGTTGTAAAGTCCTGATTCCCAAGCGTACCATACACAAATTAAATTAGGATCTCTGGCCTTAAAAAGCTTCTAGGGGCACCTGGGTGGCTCAGTTGGATAAGTGTTTGGCTTTGGCCCAGGTTGTCATCTCGTGGTTCCTGAGTTCGAGCCCCGTGTCAAGCTCTGTGCTGACAGCTCAGAGCCTGGATCCTGCTTCGGATTCTGTGTCTCCCTATCTCTCTTTCTGCCCCTCTCCTGCTCATACTGTGTCTCTCTGTCTCCAAAACTAAATAAACATTAAAAAAAATTTTTTTAAATAAAAAAAAAAGCTTCTAGGTAATTACAGTATGTAGCCAGGGTTATAATGTTTTACAATCCTTGAACTGCATGACATATTTTTAACTTGGGCAATGACAAGTGAAGAGCTTTTTCTTTTTTTATTTTTTTAGGTTTATTTATTTATTTATTTTGAGAGAGACAGAGAGAGAGAGAAAGAGAGAGAGAGAGAGAGAGAGTATGTGTGTGTGTGTGTGTGTGTGTGTGTGTGTGTGTGTGCATGAGTTGGGAGGGGCAGAGAGAGAGGGATAGAGAACTCCAAGAGCCTGATGCAGTGCTTAAACTCACAAACTGTGAGATCATGACCTGAACCAAGATCAAGAGTGAGATGCTTAACCGACTGAGCCACCCAGGTGCTCTAACATTAGGCTTTTCCATAGTAGGTGGTCACTTTGATTTATAAGATCTTAATAGAGTGATGAAAAGCAAAGTTTCATTTATCAGAGCATTGATATTCTAGGCCTTAGAACCAAAATAACTAGCAAGCCAATCCGCTATTAAAAATGCACAAATAGAAAAATAACTGACAAATGGAAAACATATAATTATAATACATAATTGTAATTGTGTATGTGTATGATATACATATATATGTAGATACATATGTATACCATGTATATATGTAGATATATATATCTACATATATATGTATATCATACACATACACAATTATAATTAAGAGCTGTGGGATATTTACCTTTCCTAGTGTTAAATTTGTATTATCCTAAAATTTTCCAGACAGTATTACTTAAAACTTGATAAAATAGCACCTTCAACACACTGGGAAGAATAACGAGACATCATAAAAGTAATCTCCAAAGAAGATTCCAGTCAGACATGCAAGAGTATCCTTTCAGAACAACTTGAGGAGCCATTTGACCCAGCATCAGGGAAAACAGAAAGAACTTCAGTCATTTGCTTATTTAACTATTTTTTAAAGACATAATTAGTTCTATTGAATTATTGCAGTGGAGGAAGGATGGAAATATGAGAACTAGTGCAAAGTAGGAGGGGAAATAAAAGCAGTGGTAACTCAACTTGAAAATTTCAAAAGCCAAATAATGTTGAAAACATAGACCACGTTGGTTTAATGTCTTGTTTCCTTTTGTTTACTGCTGACCACCGAACAGGAAGTTCATGGGCCTGCAGATGGAAGAAGCATTGGTAGGTTCAACGTACCAGACTTTCACTGATCCTGGTGCTGCCGAAGGTCAGCTGAGGGCAGATCTAGACAGATGGGTGATAACGCTGGTCTCTATGTTTGTTCTCAGGTGATAGGTTCACCCCAGGCTTCCACTCTGCGTACTGTGAAATGGATTTAGTCCCTCTCTAGAGTGTGTAAAGCTACTTAGAGAAAAAACAGCGGGAATGAGTCAAACTGCAGACAGAATAGTGAGACTTATTTGTCCTCTCCAGTGAATGGTCACATGAAGAAACAAAATCCATTTTTCCGACCATACACTTCACAAGCTTCCAAGTCCCTATACAAGGACCAGTGAAAGGGAAATGTCTGATTACTTTATTCTCCCCATTCTGGCAAAGAAATTGGTTTGTCTCCTTTCTCTACCTTTTGTTCTTGCCCTCCTCTCCTGACAGCACAGAATGCAGAATCTTTGGGACCACTTTTAAGATAGAATGCATTTTGTTAAGACTTCTTTGCAAACTGTGAAGCAGATAACATAACATGGGTTTAGGAATGACATCTTCCCCACTCTCAGGTTTAATTTATTAATCAGTCATCACTCAGGGTATACCTGAGATAAATCAGTTGTTAGAAAGTGAAGTGTTTTTTGTGGTTTTGTTTGTTTGTTTGTTTGTTTTGTAGAGAACTCGTCATCTCTGAGGTTACTAATATTATGCATGGTTCCTTCCTCACTATGTGTAAGCAAAAGAAAGTTCTTCTCCTTACCAACACAATGCAAAATGTCTCATCTCTTTCCAGCAAATGGAATGGTCTCCTTGCATACTGATTTTGTTGTTGCTGCAATTCTCATGGAGTGTAGTCATTTTCTGGGTTTATGATAAACTTAGGTGAAAGCTTGTCAAGTGGCCGCAATTTGGGGGATTGATGAGGTGTTCCTTTACCTCCTTATAAATTCACCCAGAAGTACACAAGTTTTCCAGGGGTCTTTTTCCATGCAGAGGACTGTATTAGTCCCACATTAGCTAACAGTTAAGATAACAATAATGATAAAATTTATTGTCTGGAAATGAAAATATCAATCTCTCATACCCAATTTGTCTGTTGTGCTTTGGCTTAACCTCAATCACAATTGAGTTAATCAGGAGTGACCTCATAGGGTCACTAACTCTAAAATTAATTCTGGTTTTAATGATATATGCCTCTAATTTATACCTAAAAAGTGTGGACCACCTGTGTTGTTGACTGGTTGTGATCATCTCGAGACCTAAGGGATTTGTATCAGGAGAAAATCCAGACATACAGGATATATGTTTCTTTAAAGTGATGCTCTAAAAATTATTTTCTCGATTGAATCTGTTATTCATTTTTTTATTTTGTAAAGCCATAAAACTCGTGGCTTTGAAATGATTGAATATATGTTTGTGATTTGTTTTCACTAGCCTCTTTTTCTTATTCCCCTTCTCCAATGACACCATTCATGTAGTATAACCACAAGTTTTACAAAGCACAGTTTGTAGACGGGGCTACATTTGGCACTAGGCTGTAGCTTACAGCCATACAATTTTATAGAAAATAGCAGTATTAATTAGATATATACTCGTGAGCTAGAAGTAAATGTTTATGATTATTGTTTGAAGCCAAACAGGAAAATGTAAAAGCAATAATAAATATGTTCTCTCTCATTCCAATATACCAAGTTAGGCAAATTTTTGGCTGGAAAAGCATAAGTGAGTAATTAGATAATTGCTGCCTTGATTGAGCTTAATAGGAAACATTTCAATTAGGCTAAAACTACACAGAAAGGAAGTGGGTTTTTTACAAAGGGAAACATTCCTTGTCATGCAACTGTCAGCTTGTGCCCACACTAAGAGATGGGATTAAGTGGATCTCTGCAAAGGAAACAAAAAAGAAATGATTGCAGTAATTAGACCTATACTTAAACATTGTGTCTTCTGATAGAATTTCTTGATGATTCTAGCCTCGATAACACAGCCCCTATAAATGTCCTGCCTGTAACAAATTACTGCCTTAAATCTGTGGCAAAACAAGTTCCTGGAAAAAAAAAAGTTATGATTTTCTCATACTACAAAAACTAACATTCTAGAATTGCAGGTCTCTTCATGAAGCCACCTGCATGCTAGCAAATAATCAGAAAAGCCATTTGGGGCTAGTTTGCATGGTTAATAGTTTCTCCCTAGCATACCTTGAGTGTATGTATCCAGTTGCTGACTCAGAGCTTAAGCCAGATGTAAAAATGTTCCTTTCTAAGAATAAGTGTCCAAGGAACAGTACTATTCTTAATATCCTGGGAGTTGAGGTAGTGATATGACCCCTTTGACCTGTCAACATAGGGGTTTTATCATTGGAAGGACACATGGTTCCACCCACAGGTGGTTAAATTCATGGGAATGATGTAACATAGATGCCATTTCATGGCCCCAGCAAGTTGCAAATTGCCCAGCCTAAGGCCTCACACATAAAGACATTTAATAAATCATTAACGTTGTCTTAATATTGCTTTATGTGGAAAAGAGAATAGCTTGAGCTCTTGCAAAGTGAGAAGTGGAGAAGCCACTGATAGGACACCACACTACTATACCGCCTTTGTAGAAATGTGAGATGTCACCCAAATCTCGTAAGGATCTTGTCAAGATACCCATTTAAGGTATGCTAAGGCCAGTGAAGGCAGTGATGCTACTGAAACAGCCCAAAAAGCAGTTGATTCCTTCTGTCTCTCTTGAGTGGGCATCCTTCTCTCTCAGTGTCTCTGCTCTACTGTGTGAACAGCCCAAGTTAAGAGACAGCAGCATTGGAGAGAGGCCATTAACTTCCTTGTATGGTGTCGTGGTTAAGAGCATTGTGTAGTGGTTAAGACAGTGGACTTTAGAATCAGGTAAGCCTGGTTTTAATTTTGGGCTCTGTTACTAGCTATGTGATGATCTCTGGCAATTTACTTAACTTTTTCAAACCTCAGTTTCTTCATCTGTAAAATGGGAATGGTAATATTACCTCCCTCCTGGTGTTGTTGTGAGACACGAGTGATGGTAAGACCTTAGCACAATTAAGCATACAAAAATTCTTGCCCTTATTATTACTAGAGGACAGGAGTTCTCATAATAGGGCACAGGACTTAAGAAGTGCTTTTGCAAAATCAGTGATGTCAAGGGTTTGCTTCTTTATTTCCTTCTCTAACTGGCCTCCAAAGTTCAAAAGTTTTGAAGAGGTCTTGTCTGCTTCAGTCTGCCAGAACGGACAGCTAGTGGGAAGCTTGAGGAGCTGAACCTGAGATGAACTGAAACCTTGCATTAAGGGGTCCCCATTAACAGCCTTCCCACCTCTGGTCAGTGTTATTAGCAGCTGGACAGATGGACGATCTCTCATCGTGGTCAGCGGCTTTGTACAGAAAACAGCATTCCCCGCTCACACCCAGGTGACACAATCGGATGTATGATGTTCTTTCAGTGCTAATGACTAAAAATGCTGCATTTGACTATTTACATTATTAGGACTTTAACATAAAACAGGCGTCAGTTGTTGTTAACTTTTTAGAGGCCATTTGAAAGGAAAACTGGAAGCTGTTGAATAGAATGATTTGCACTGATTTATTTCCCAGCACATGGGGGTAGGAACTCCCAAGCCCAAGACCACAAAGTTAAAGAGCTTGGGAGATGGCTGGTTTTAGATTCTTAAAGTTAGATTGACTTTGTAGATTGTATAGTAGGCTTGGTAGTGAAAGCCTCTTTGGGAGATAAATTTATAAGCATTTCATGCACCCCATGTAGAATTATTTCTATTTCTTTTTTCAGTCTCCTTAAACCAACCATGGTAGGTTAAATGAGAAAGAATTTCAGACTCTCATTTAGTGGGTAAAACCTTAGTTTGTTTTTCTGTCTTTGGGGCAGTGGCCGACTAGATGAGGAAGCGGAAGAAGACCCACCAATCAATCAGTTCCTTGGAGAAAATGAGATGGTGCTTGTGGGGTCTGGGAAGGCTTATGTAGGTTAATAGGCCTTGGCTTTCCGTGAAGAGCTGATAGAGATCTCTACATCCCTTTCCCCCATCTGTGCTCAGACTGTCTATGACCAGTTTTCCTGTAAGGAAATGCCAACCTGGAATCTCAGGTGGCAGACCCCAATATTGTGGCAAGACTCAGGTGTTGTGTGTGCCTGAAGGATGGAGAAATGCTGTGCTTTTCTATCATACTCTTTTTTATGTGCTTCTGCATTCAGAAATGTGGCCTTTCTCTAGGAAACCCTTTTTACTGAGAGTTCTACTTTATGACAGCAGCTTGACTTGCTGCCAGAGAAGCTGGAAATGAAGGAAGTTTAAGATAAATATCAATGGTGATTTTTTTTTCTTGGTCACTCTCTGTGTCTTTTTTTTTTTAACAGAAAAGTCATATGCTCATATCCTAACTTGTCCCAGTAGAGGGTCAATTACAACCAGTTGGCTATAAATCCAATCCAAGAAAAACACCGAGAGAAGGAACTGTAGCAATAGATACTGAGGGTCCATAGAATCACTATAAATGTCAAGAACGTGTCAGTTGTGAACTCAGGGCCTTTAAGCGATATTTTAGGACCCAGCCCCCAATGAATAAAAATTAGCCAGGCATTTTTGTATGGTTAGGTTTTATTTTTATTTTTCAGGAAATCTTTTAAAGTTAAACTCATGTTAAAATTTCATAAATAACATGATTAAAAGTTCATTAGCAGGCTATGATAATCAAATTAAAAAGTAGGTTTGGTTAAGTCCTTTCCCACCCAAGGTTCTAAGACCCTGATACATCCACTATTGTATACCTAAGCAGTTTTTAACATTCTCACCCCTTCCTCCAATATCTAAAGAAGAAACAGTATATGTTAAGAGAGGAATATTCAGAAAGTAAATGGCGATAATAATAATTACCTTCCAGGAATCAAAAAGAACTTTGGAGGTGCCAGCCCTTGGGGAAGCTTTTTGACATCTACACCTTGGCCATTGTACATCTAAACAGTTTTGAACACCAAAAAAGTTAAGAGGACTTGATGTGCTAAAGAGAACAAAGGTTCTGTATTACAGCAATAGTTGCTCACTTCCTGGGGGAGAGCAAATGGCAAAGCAAGCATTTTTTGGCCCTTCATCCAGGTGAGAAATGAAATCTAATTTCTTCATCCTGCATATATGTACAATGTGAAATACGATCATTTAGAAACAAGAGCAGTAAAGACTCCTTGACACATGGTAGTAATTTCTTTCAAAAAATTTGATTTTTGCATTCTATGAGATGTTTGTCTTCTATCTACTAAGCTTTTTGAAGACATTCTGGCAATGTGTTAGAATTCTAGGTTTTCGTCCTGTTATTACCAAACTATGTGATATTTAGCAAGTAATTAAACCTCTGTAGGCCTTGGTTCCTAATCTATAAATCAAGGCTGTTTAATTAAAGGTTTGGATGACCATTTCCAGCTCTTACATTCCAGAATCTATGAACCACATTATCCATTAAGCCTCAACCTTGGCAGTGAATCAGAATCAGCTAGGGAGCTTTAAAAATTACAGATACCTTGGCCCCATCCCACAGAGGTTCCAATTCAGTATATCCAATTGCACTCAGCTTCTGAGTGGAGCTTTTAAAAGTTTTCTCAAAGTAGATGTACAACCAGAGGTGAGATTGCAATAAACAGTTAACTCCTCGCTGGGCACTTCTGTGTTTCTAGATAGAGGAGCCTGATCTAATCAGTTGAATGTGGTAGAATATATTTTATGAAACCTTACCATTTTGGCTTCTGTATCCTGGGTGCCAGGCCTCTGAAAGCCCCATTCTTTCATGCTGCCACAGTACAAACCTGTAAGCGTTCAATATATAAACTTACCAGTCAGATAAATGGTAGAAGGGTGTACCTGCCAACTGTGACCTGTGAATGCTGTAACCTATGGAAGAAGCATATTCTATTTTATCTACCTCATGAAATCATTGTAAGTGTCGAGATCCCTTGATAGGAAGGACTAATTAGGGGATAAAAAAGTATCACACAATTTTACATTTAATCCTTGCAACCATATAGGCACCAAGGCTTCATTTTATAGATCAGGAAAATAAGGCTCAAGGAGGCTTACCTCTCTTCCGTGAAACTACACAGATAATAGATAGACAGGTATGTCTAACTTCCAAGCCTGTGATCTCCCCCACAAGGCCATATTACCACAGGGAATGGAAGAAGGACCATTTTGCACCAGCAAAGCTTTTGAGGTGCTCTTATGTTCATCCTTACACAGGTCTATCTAGTTGGAGGGCTAGCTATAGTATCCCCAGGCTCCATTCCATAATTTGAGAGCCCTTTTACTTGAAACTTTAGGAAAATACTGAAAAAGAATACCTGAGAATGGTCAAGCCCATATGGAAGAACCATGGTAAAGACACAATAAGACCAGCTCTCTTAAACTCAACTGGAATTACATAAATTGGTACTATCTTTCTGAAAAGTAATTTGGCAGTATATATCAGGAATCTTAATTACGTTCACATCCTTTGACCTAGGACATCTAATTCTAGGAAGCTGTTCTAGGGAATAATTATTGGTGTGGACTAACACTGAATAAAAATCATATTCTTTAGAACATTATGTATAATAGAAAAAAAGGGAAAAATCTAAATATTTACTGAAGGTGAATAGTTCACTATACTTAAGTACATCCATATGATGAAATATTGTAGAGCATCAAAAATAATGCTTATGAAGAGATTTTAATGAGGTGTGGAAATATTAATGCTATTATATGAAAAAAGATACAAAACTATATGGTATGATCTCAACTATAAAAATAAAGGATGTAAGCATTAAAAACTCTAAAATGTTAACAGTAGTTATCTCCAAGAAGTAGGGTTATAAATAAAGGTCATTTTCTTTATACTTTTACGCATTTAAATTTTTTTCTAAAATGATCATGAATTATTTTAATAAGTGGGAAACATTAAAATGTACTTGTGAAAAAAAATGAATCATAGAGTTTGGTCAGGAAAAGAAGATTGGACAGAAATAAATTAGGAATAGTAGACCAGAGACCTCAGTTCTAAATAAGCTAAGCAAGCCTACCGAATGCCATTTACTTTGGTAGGAATCCATCTTCTCTGGGCTGTGTTTTCTTCATGTTTCAGATTAGGGGACAGGATCAAAGGAATGTTAATGACCATTTTATCTTTAAGATTAAAAAAAAGACTTATTCTTATCATAACCTTGCTATAAAGAGTCCATATTTCCTGATAAGAACAAAATAGAAGTGTTACCCAATAATTTCTGTAGTCTCACTTTTTTTTCTGCTTTGAAAGAGTAACTGGACTGTAGCAGAGGTTCCCACGGTGTTTCAAGGGTATTAATAATTTTGGTATATAGGGAAATATCAATACAGATAAGCATATAGACACATAAAGTATGGCTGATTAGATACTCTGAATGGTTCCATTACTTAGTACAACTAAATCTGGATAAATTAGAAGCCTAACTTTCACAACATTCTGGGGACTGCAAGAAACTAAGTCTTTAAGGGAGTCTTTAAGGGCAAAAACAAAGAAATAAAGAAACAAAGAACACCCAAACAGTACAAAACAAAAAAACCAGAAACAATAAGACAGAGAATACCCCACCCTTCAAATAGTCCCTCCCCCAAGCACCTGAGAACTAAAATTAGAAAGGAGAGTGGGGTGCCTGGATGGCTCAGTGGGTTAAACATCTGACTCTTGGTTTCCTCGCAGGTCATGATCTCATGGGTTCATGAGATTGAGCCCCACATCCGGCTTTGAGATGACCAGGTGGAGCCTGCTTGGGATTCAGTCTCTCTCCCTCTCTCTGCCCCTCCCCTGCTCACGCTCTCTACCCTCCCCCCACCTCAAAATAAATTTTTTAAAAAACTTTAAAAAAATTAAAAAGAGAGGGGAACAGTAAATGATGGAATCAGGAGACTTAGACTAAGGCTTGCTATAACATCAGATTGGTAACCTAAAATTTCTGTATTAACCAGGATCATCTGTAGGAGAGTCCACATGATATCACACTGGTTGTGCCTTAGGCTCTTGGTAGAAATAAACCCAAATCCTCTTTATAGGAAAGCAGCCTCACTGTAACCCTTTGGGATTCCCACAGATAAAGTCCAATTAAGTATGAATTCATAAGGATCAGCCAAGCAGCCAAGTTGGTGGAAGCCCAGGAAGGTCAGGACATTGGGTACATATAGGGGGATTGTGCAATAAGTGAATGGACTGAGGAAATGGGAATAAAATTTCTCACTGCTGGAGATGGATATTACTAATATGAAAAGGGAGAATACAGAATGTACCCTGTGGCACTGGATTAGAATTGCAGATATTGGTGTGAATGCATGACTTCCAATAGATAGATAAATAGGTAGATAGGTAGGTAGGTAGGTAGGTAGGTAGGTAGGTAGATAGATACAGAAATAAATATAAAAGTACAAATGTATATAACCAGATTTCTATGTATGTATACACATGCATGTATTTTGTTGCTCTGTCCACTTGAGAATACCTGAGAGATCTCAGTAGTAAAGAGCATACATAATACTGAGATCATGATTTCTAAATGCCATTTTCCACTAAAAAGAACCAGGGCTACTTGGAGAAATGGCTGGTTTTGGGTTTGGGGCAAGGATAGTATAGATAAGCTTGGATGTCTTCTACAAAAAGTAAGGACATACTCAAAGAATCATGAGGGCATGTGAAAAGGACATATAAAACAGTTTGAAGGGGCTCTTACTGGCCAAATACAGGACACTTTGAGCACTAAATAATACTAATGGCTTATATTACATTGAATAAAATAGGAATCCAGAATTTTCACTGCATAAAAAATAGATTTATAAATAATTAAATAGACATAAGAGAGTTTTTATGTAGAATGCTATTAAATGTAGCAGAAGTAATATAACTGGAAAATTATAGCTGTTGTTACACTAATAATTAACTCAAGAAACATCAATATATATTAACAGTTGACATCATGTGCCTCCTGATATATTGCCCTGAGGTAACAACATGATAGTTTTAGAATCTGAATCTTATTATGAAGCATCATAAAAACCCTAATTGAGATGCATTCTACAAAACCACTGACCTATAATCTTAAAAAATGATGATATCATGGAGGTCAAGAAAGGACTGAAGAATTATTTGAGATTGAAGGACACTGAAGAGATGTAATATTTAAGTACATTGTGTGATTCTTGATTGTATGCTTTGCTATAAAGTACATAATTAGAAACTCTTGGAATCTTTGGGTGAAGGGTTTGAGGAAATTCTTTGTATTATTCTGGTAATTTCTCTCTAAGTTTGGATTTATTTCCAAATAAAAAATTTTTTAAAATGTTGCACAATTTTAGAAATTCACCAAATAAGGAATGGGAGTCAGTAAAAACAAACAAGCAAACAAAGACTTAAAACTACAAAGATTTTAGATATTTGAATTATAAGATTCAAAAATGTAAAATACTGTTCTACAGTGTTTAAAGAAAGAAAAGATGGAATTTAAGAAGTACACAAGGAACAAGAGACTTTTAAAAACTACTATTCAGGTTAGAAAAATAACTGGTAAAAATGAAAAAAAAATGTTGATGTTAAAAATCCAGTGTACAAACCAAACAGAAGATCAAAACATTGAAAAGAATATAGTGAACTGGAAGAAAGAGCTAAAGAAATGATCAGAATGTGGCTCAAAGGACAAAGACAATCGAAAGTAGAATTGAGAAGTTAGGAGACATTGAAAATGCAATGCAAAGGTCCACTATACATCTAATAGGATGTCCAGATGATATTCTAAGGAGAATGGAGGAGCAGCAACATTAAAAAAGATAACTGATGTTTAAAACAGATGAAATATATAATAACACAAGCAAAGGTAGCGCTACCATGTACCATTTTTTTCTGTTTAAATAGACACTTTATGATATCCACAAGCTATAAAATCCCATAGCTACTGTTAGACATGTAAATAAGACACTGTTCCAAGCTTGTGCAACTGCAGCATGGTTTTGAGGCCAGCGACCTCAGTGTCTACCTTCCTGTCTGTCTGGGTAACAGCCCAATCCTGCTGGACATGCACTGCCACCATTTCTGTCCTCATTTCCAGTAGTGTCCTTTCATTCAATGAGTACAGTTCCTTCACTCTGCCTTTTTCTAGACTGAACTCTGATTTGTATATCTGTTCAGACTTTGATCACTTCATCCATTACTTGTTGTTTTAATTGATGTAGTTCCAGGTTTATTTTTTCATTTTCTGTTCTGAGGGTTGAAAATTTACTTTTCCCCAAAATAATATCTTTTTTCACATTAGCAGTCAGAGACATTATTTGCTGAATGATCTCCTGCTGTGTCTTGTGATCATATCCTTGTAAATGATACCCAAGTTTGCATCCATGATCTTGAAAAATGCAGAGACAAGCAGAAATTTTTTAAAAGCCTGTATATAGACATACTGTAGAACACTAAAGACAAAGAGAAGATAATATGGTAATTCTGTTTTTAATTTCTTGAGGAACCTCCATAGTGTTTTCCACAGTGACTGTATCAGGTCGCATTCCTACTAACAATGCATTATCATATGATCCAGTAATCACACTACTGTGTATTTACCCCCAAATTATGAAAATACTAATTCGAAAGGACATATGCACCCCTATGTTTATTGAAGCATTACTTCACACTCACACTCTCTCTGTCTCTCTCTCAAAAATAAATAAACATTTAAAAAAAAGCACTCTTGCATGTCAAATGAAGAGAAAAATAGCTTTCTTTTTAAAAAACATTATAGATATTAAAGTCTATAAATATTTACTATGACATTAAAGGCCAAATGTTTATTTTGGAGCATTATTCAGCCATACTTTATCACACTTTATGATGGTTTTTAGCCATTCCTTTGGCCTATTTTGAAAAAAAAATCAGAGGCAACTAGTGTCTTTAATATAGATTTGGAAAAGCAAAGCAGCATAAACAAATGTCTTCCCTTAAAGAAGGAGAATATTACTTAGTAATGTATATCTGCATTAGCCAATGTAAAAAAAATCTACTTAAAATGTACTAGAATCTCTGATGGTTAAAAATTCTATTCATACACTTTTGTGTTTATTTATTTTTATTCCTTGTTTCATTGGAGCAAGCCCAACAGGATGAAAATAAAGTTATTATGTTGTGATATATGAGTAATATTTTACTATTTTTGTACATTTGAGTCAGTTAATTAAGGAGTGTCCACACTCCTGTGTCCATCACTAAGAATTATACTATGAATAATACACAGTGAATAATTTGAATTATTAAATGAGTCACACTTTCTGTGACACTATTTTTTTTTTTAATTTTTTTTTTCAACGTTTATTTATTTTTGGGACAGAGAGAGACAGAGCATGAACGGGGGAGGGGCAGAGAGAGAGGGAGACACAGAATCGGAAACAGGCTCCAGGCTCCGAGCCATCAGCCCAGAGCCCGACGCGGGGCTCGAACTCACGGACCGCGAGATCGTGACCTGGCTGAAGTCGGACGCTTAACCGACTGCGCCACCCAGGCGCCCCATCTGTGACACTATATTTTAAAACAACTTCCTCATGGCATACATTCTTTCAAAAGGAGTTTAAAAGATTATAAAATCAGTTATAAAGTTCAGTTTGGTGCTGAACTTTTGCTGTTGCCTGTAAGCACTAAGATGATATAATGTTGGAGGTAACAGACAATCTCTGTTTTACAAACACTTTCCAGAATATTTGACGATATATGGTCACTACGTCCATACTATAAAGGGTGTATAATCATAGGGATGACCGATAGAAAACTTGCAGACTGTTGTTTGCATGACACCAAAACCATCATTCAGTTCAGTAAAAATGCAAGAAGTTCAGTTAATAAATCAACCTGTTGGGTATTGAGTAGAGCAAATATTCAGTTCAGTGTCTTTTTAAAATAGTTGTTTGTCATTGTATATACCCAGCTTATGCCTTAGTTAGTAAAGAGAAGACAAAGAACACACCCTCTTCTTCTGTAATTGACTCATCCTACAAGCCAGAAAAAAAAAAGTCACTTACCTTAGGGCTGCTGTGTACATAACTACTATTAGGTTAAAGCACTGAGCACTGGACTAGGTCTAGAATTACACTCAGAGGAGACACTGTCCCTGCATTCCAGGGTTAATTAAAAAAAATTTTTTTTTAATCTTTGTTTATTTTTGGGAGAGAGACAGAGTGTTCATGGGAGGAACAGAGAGAGAGGGAAACACAGAATCTGAAGCAGGCTCCAGGCCCTGAGCTGTCAGCAGACAGAGCCTGACGCAGGGCTCGAACTCACAAACTGTGAGATCATGACCTGAGCCAAAGTCAGATGGTCAACCAACTGGGCCACTGGGGCACCCATGGGATTAATTTCTTCTTAAGGGAAATCTCATTGTTTAATTGGGAAAGAATTAGCTTCCAAGAAGCAGGTTAGGAATTTATGTTTCCTTTAATTTGAGTCTCTATGGCCTTAGAATTTGCTGGATTATAGGTCTGCAGATCCTTTGCCCTTCTCTGTACAGAAAGTAAAAAATGAAGATGTTAGGACCATATTTAATTTACACACCAAAAATTTTAAAGTGGGTTTTGAGGGTCTGGATTTTCTCCATCATCTGTTATTTATTTGACCAATTAAAAGACTGTTTATCATTAGACAGTATGAGCAGGTTTTTAAAAATACTACTTCAGCTAGTAGTTTGGATTACCCCACATTTCTCTACATTAATTTTAACTGAAATTTTGGTTGACTTGTTTTCCAGTATAGTAATATAATCTCTGAGGGAAGAAACAAACCCCATATTCTGCTTTGTTTGAGTACCTGAAAGAACCAGACACTTGGCAGATATTTGGGTTTTGCAAGTCCCAGCATCGTGACACCTGAACCGTTACGGTATATTGTTGTCTTGTGGCAAACTATCTTGTAAAGGTTCAGACCAGCTGCTTTATAGTAGTGACTATAGAAAGTTATCAGACAATGCAGTGATCCTCACAGTATGCCTGATTTACACACAATGAATGGCCTAGTGAATGGAAAGGACATTCACTTCCAATCCAGTTGAGAATAACTAAGTCTAAATAGAAAATGATGTACAGTATGCAACACTCAATCTTCCAAGGCAAACAATTACAGTATTCAAGAGCATACTAAAAGTGTGTAGGTATTCTGTTTTAAAATTTTACATTACATTAGATTTTATACTCTGCAGTATGAGTATCATCATGAAATAGAATTTATTTACAGACTTGTTTCTTTAT
This sequence comes from Prionailurus bengalensis, assembly GCF_016509475.1. Lineage (NCBI taxonomy): Eukaryota > Metazoa > Chordata > Mammalia > Carnivora > Felidae > Prionailurus > Prionailurus bengalensis. Next base: position 86,658,760 of record NC_057355.1, on the reverse strand, counting down.
ATATATGTGTATACACTTATTATTTTTATACAGAGAAGTATTAGCCATCAAAATTGCCATCTTAGGATTGTTGCAGCTGTTCTGCTGCCCAGAAAATCTTTGTTATACTTTTAGAACCAGTTTGAGTCACAGAAGAAAACAACTATATAGCGTATAGTTACTCATACAGTAACTTTATAATCATATCTTGCTTTTAGCCAAGTGATATCCTGTTTGATCATGGTATTGCCCATGGTTGCCTCCAAATGACATTTGAATGTTTACAAAATTCAAAATAATTCTCCAAAGAAAAACTTCCTGACCACTGAGGAGAGTATAAAAGAAAGGGAGAAGAAAAGAAAAAAAACTCTGAGGGCATATCCAAAAGAATTCCTTGAGTGCCAAGTGCCAAAGAGAATGCTAATGATATGCATTTGTCTTAACAAGAGTACAACTTCGAAGGAGGCAAAATATGTTTCAATTTTGAAAATTAAGTAATATCTTTATATTTTAAGCAACATCTTCTCTCTTTGGGACTGCTGTGTGGTAAGGATAATAGTGTACAATAACTGTGCTATATAGTTATAGGATCTAAGAAAACAAATTTTATTAGAAGGCACTGCTTGCATTATAACATAGAGAAAGTTTCGTTGTAACATTTTTCTTCAAATGCTGCCTTGCTGTAAGAGAGGAGAGATAGCAAAACAACTGTTTGAGGGAGAGTTTGGGAGGAGATAGTGGCCGCTATTACAGAGCTCAAGCTCCCCACCAGTGTTTGTGTATCATTTTTAGGGAGAATCTATATTATTTCTGGTGGTGGTATAGCAGACATTTTCATTAAGGCATTTCCTGAAAATTGTTTTTTTATTTGTTGAAACACTTGAGCATTTACCGTGTGCCAGCAGGTCTGCAAAGCAAAGAAAATAAGACTGAGCCCTCCGTCTCTGATCAATAAAAAATGCCGCATTCATATCAGGAAAAGGGAGGAAGTGCTCATTTAAAAAATGAGCCAAATCTCTTCCTTCCAATTACAAAACTCAAACCAAAACGTTGAGGATATATTGGGCAATGGATCACTAGATCAGAAAAATAAACTAAAGAAGGAAGATGGAACAAATAATTGATGTTAGAAAAAAAACTACCTTGAAAGCAAATTCCTAAGTAGAGACGTGTAATGTGTTTAAGAGGAAATATAGGTCATGTACACATTTTGTCTTCCGTGTACACAAAGGGAAAACTTATTATCTGAAAAGCTGTGAGTAAAATTTACTCCCAAGTACATGTATTCTGGCTCAGAAAATGACTTGAGAGGCTGTGATGACGTTTAGCTAGTGGGAGATGGGACCGAGGACTCGCATCCAGCAGGGAGGCCAGAATGGATAACTAGGGCTTTTCATGCAAGGCTCTCAGAGCAAGAGGATCAGCTCACATAGGGTGGCAAGTGGCAGCAAAGTAAGGGGAGAATAGGTGAGGTGCAAATCCGGAATGAAACTTGGTTCCTCCTGAGACCAAGAGTCTGCAGGCCCACCTGGTGTCTGCAGAGTGACTCAGCAATTTCCAAGAGCCTTAGCTTGAATCAGCCATACCCTGGGGGCGAGGGCCTCCTGGAGCTTGGTGTAGCAGGATTGGTGAGATGCAAATTCCCTCACCTTATCCTGACCCCACATTGCACAGGCCCTTTGGATTTGAATTTTTTTTCATCTACAGGCCATGGCTTGTTCTTAAGGAACCGCTGATTATTTAATTTCAGTGATGCCTAAAATATGGGCTATACAAAATCAAATGAGATTCTCTGCAACAACAGAGAGGAGTCTGAGAAGTGACTGTGTAAGCTGTGAAGATATTTGACATAGTTTAGGGTTTGCCCACCCAAATCACTCAAGTCCTTGGGAGGCATTCTGACCACTCCTCGCCCCAAACTGATCTCCACTTTTATATGTTCTCATATGACATGTACACATGAGGGGACCCCCACCACTTGTTGGGGACCTGACTACAATCATTTCATGGGTTCACTGCATGTTCTTTCTCTCCTATGCTGCATGATTGGTGGTCTGCTGTGCACTGTGCAGATGTTCTCCTGTGCTGTTTCATGATTATTTTTCAAGTGGCCTCTTAGTCAAGGGATGGCAGGTCAGCACATGGAAACATCTGCTCTTACCATTTTTCTAAGCAAACAGCAGATGGCATTGCTGCTGTCCTTTTGATCTGGAGCAAAAATTCCCATGGCTGAGGTGTTGGTTTACATTGATGCTGCCTGGCAAGGGACTGCCTGAGGGTTTGCCTCCCCCAACAGTAGCACTGCTTACAGATGTTTTCTCTGCAACTCACATTTTTAGTTTGTTTCTTCCTGTGACTCTACTTCTGCAGGGTGTCTTGAACTTTGATTCTTCCTCCTGTGACTATTGCTTGATTGTTCACTGTTATCAGCCACGGTCCCCGATTTCCTCCCAGTTTTCACCTGTTGGGATTCTAATAGCGTTGCCAAATAGGAGATTGTAGAACTGTCGGGCTGTTTCATCTCAGGATCTGGACATCAGATATGTATGCCACATGAACTAAACAAGTTTATCAGAGAATAGTTGGACCACCGAGCTTTTTCTAGGTGCTTCTGTAGCCAAACAAAACCATCTTAAAATTACATTTTAACAGTTGGATTTGTGAAACTGTCATGTATGTGTTAAGTTTGTACTCATTGAACAGCTGTTATCTTTATAAACAGTGCAAATATACAAAGGAAATTTTGTCACCTTTGTTTTCTAAAAGGACTGTTAGTATGTGGCAAGACAAAAAAAAATCTTCCTTACATTTTTCCCTGATTTATATTGGATTTCTAATATACATATTTCATTGTAATGTAACCTTTGGTCATCTGCTGTGCCTCCTCATTCTCTAGCATCTGTCTTTGGTAGGTGATTCTTGTCTGATGTCATCAGTCAAGTTCTTTATGTATGTTTTTACTTCTTCTGCCTAGTCTTGTATGTCCTGTCAGGAGTTCCAGGAAGCTTAAATCTCCTCATCTGTAAAATGGGATGATTATTTTCCTTATAGGATTGTCATGAGGATTAAATGAGATAATATGTGTCCCAGAAGTGCTTTGAAACGTCAGTCATCATCTGTCATCACCATCATCAATCATCATCATCATCATCATCATCATCATCATAGATGATCATCATTAAACTCTGCATCTCTGCATTAGTTATTTTATATCCCTAGAGAACTACATACTGAGGTATAGTTCTTGGAACTTTTTTTTTTGTTTTACTTGGTATAAATATTATAGCTTATTGGCTCAAAAAGCCCACCTTCACACTTGTCACTTTAACATGGTATGGTAATTACCACATTTAAAGATTTATTTTCATCTTTGCCTTTGGTTATTGGCAAAACAAACAAACAGAAAACCCAAATTGTTATAAACTCTCACAAAGAGACTGAAATACATTGAAGCATGCTGCAGAGAGTCCCAGGCCTCTGCATATATCCCCCGTCCTGCTCACTTTGTCAGAGTCCCACCCCATCTGATCTGCACAGCCTGTAATGGGACAAAATGGCAGACATGAATAACTGCACGCTGTGTTGCTTTTGTGTATCAGGTGGCCAGGCTATGGTAGCTCCACTGAAAAGTTTAATGCAGCTACTGATGTCTGTTTACTTTCTTGCATAATTCGACTTCAAAATGGCCCAATTTTTTAGGGTATGTAATTTTTCATAGCAAAGTATTTGGAGGCTCAGGAAATAGAAGCTTTCAGAATATTCAGCAGCCACTGAATGTGAGTAAAAAAAAAGAAACAATACGTGTACCTTCTGTTTGGTTTGTTCTGGCACCACAGTTTAGGACTTATAATTTGTCCCAAAGTTGCTGAAGCAAAAATCATGATAAAAGAATTCTGCTTTCCTTTATACCCCTCAGTGCAAAACAAAAACAAAAACAAAAACCCAAAACTATTTGTAGGAAAAAAACATGGTTTTGTACATGGGCAGGAACAATATAAATTGAAAACTTACAGATAAGGATTAGCTCTATCACTCATCTCTTTTAAAAGTTTATATGAATATTCCAGTCAAAACCATCAGGGTATCTCCCTTGAAATATTATCTGTACGATTTCCAAGTAGACCGCAGGACTCTGTATACTGTCTTGGAATGTCTTCAGAAGGCTCCATCATTGATCAGGTAACAGAGTAAAATGGAAGAGGGAAAGACAGAGGTGTGAAAGAAACTATTCAGACTTTGTCTTCTTTACATGTGCCTTCTGTTTTTTAAGACAGGTTTTCAAAAGTAGAAGAGTTACCAAAATGAAGGTCTTGGTACATGCCACTCTTTCAGAATTGTATTACCAAATAAAAAGGGAGGAGTAGAGGGGATATTTAAGAGAAAGTGTGACTCATGTTTCTAACAAGAAAAGGCAGTCACCACCTTTGTATGGAAACAATGCAGGAGCACGTCTGTTAACGTCTAAGTCATTCTAGAAGTTGGCATTACCAAGTCAGTAAACTTTAAATACTGGTGATTCGTTTACGTAACACTGGAAAAACAAATCTTCTATCTTTCAGACAAATATTTCTGGTGAGCCCATCCCAGTGTCCTTTTATTTCGCTTCCACTCAACTCCTTTGGGGTTTGTCAAATCCTCTTATTAAAATGCTGCTATTCCACCGCCCCCCCCCCATATGTAGCCTAAGGTATAAAGTAGTCTCAAAGAAAGTCTTACCCATTCTTAGCTTTTTTTCTTAATTCAGCACCACATTTGACTTCATCCTTGCAAATTTGGACTTGAAGATTTGATCCTTCTTCGGTCCTAGATAGGCTCCTGATCTTTATTCTCTAAGTGTGTTCCCTTGCCCCATTTCCTTTCCTCTTTCCCTATGAGCTCTCAGTTTATTTCTCCATTTACTTTGTTTCTTTGATCTTTAAAACTTACTTTGAAATCCAATTGGATCTGTTTCACTGTATGTTTGAATTCATCATACTTTAATTCTCCTAATGAAAACTTTTCTTCTTATTAGTTATAGGATATTTTCTGAATCAGTGAATCAGTCACTTTTCAACTCTAGGAGATGGACTCTGAGATTGGCCCTCACCTCTCTCCTGAACCCACATCTGTCTTCCTCATCCTCTATTGAATATCCATATATCAGTATCCCTCCAGTGCTATAAACTCAACATGTCCCTGTGTTTCGTAATGATACCACTCAGTCATCCTAACCGGCAAATTTGTTTTTTTCTTCACCTTATCCCTCTTCCTCTTGTCCCACATTCAAGTGGTCACCGTATCCCATCACATTGGCCTCAAGATGTTTCTTACATCAATTTGCTCAGTTCCATGTTCATGTCACTGCACACAGCACCTCCTCTTGTCCTCCACTGTTCCTGACTTGTAACTCATCTCCCTGCCATTACCATCACCACCACTACATGCACCAGCCTCAGTTTCCCTGCCTCCTGCCACATCCACATGACTGCCAGAACTTTCTTCTTCAAGTGTGGCTCCAACTGTTGTTTATTTCTGCCCCAAGTCTTTCAGTGCTTCTCTATATTCTCAGAATAAATTTGACTCCTTTTTTGATGGTTAGGATCTTCCACATTGTAGCCCTGTTTATTCTCCCATCCTTTCCTCCATGCCTTCCCTACTCACATACTCCAAGCATTTTGGATTTCTCCGAACTTGCTCTGCCCTTAAGTTTCTTTCTATTGCATTTTTTTCATGTCTCTTTTGCTTTGGACTCTTTAAACCTGCCTGCCTAGTTTCTGCCTGCCAAGATGCAGGTTGTTTTTCAAAGCCTACTCAAATACCACCTCTCTGTAAAGCCATCCTTGATTCTGCTATGTTGCCTCCTCCGCCTGCTGGCCAGTCTTCACTTTACTTATTTCTCTTTTCTAGTCTATCAGCCTTTACCTACCCTTATAGCTTATTATGTTTCTTTCTCTTTGGCTAGAATTTTATTTATTTTTATTTATTTTTTATTTTTTCAACGTTTATTTATTTTTGGGACAGAGAGAGACAGAGCATGAACGGGGGAGGGGCAGAGAGAGAGGGAGACACAGAATCGGAAGCAGGCTCCAGGCTCTGAGCCATCAGCCCAGAGCCTGACGCGGGGCTCAAACTCACGGACCGCAAGATCGTGACCTGGCTGAAGTCGGACGCTTAACCGACTGCGCCACCCAGGCGCCCCATAGAATTTTAGATCCATAAGGGACCCATGGGTATCTTTCCATGAGGAAGCACCCTTTACCTTATTCTTATGTTCTCCGTGAGGACCAGAATAATGCCTTATACATGCTTGGCACTTCATATATATATATATATATATATATATATATATATATATATTATGTCCAGTATCCCCACTTATTTGTTTTCTTTTTTAAACACAATATTCACAGCCCATGTTTCTTAATTTTTGCAATACATCAAGACTCAGGACTTTCTTTTCCCAACCAGGACTTGCACTTTGAGGAAGAAAGTGGGACAGAATCCCTCAAAAGGGATTGTATTGTCACATATAGATTAATGGAGAAAGGCTAAAAGAACTGGTAAGGTTCATTTCAGTTTGCCTTACCTGGTGAGCTTACATAGTTACCTCAAGTTTAAATATCTTGAAGAACTTTATTTGCTTAAATATTTGTCTCCTCTGTAAAGATATCTTCAAGTACTTATGGGCAGGGACTGATCAAATATATTCAATGTGTGAATGTTGAAAGTACAAGTGAATATATATAGTCCAAATAAATGTAAGCAAGCTGGAAATTTTAACATAATTTCTTTTAAATCTCTCCAAAGAGTGGTATATTAGTAATATGCCTAACCCATTGTAATCTTTTACCTTTACTTTTAGTTCAATACAAGGATACTTAAATGAAAATATTAAGTTGAGCCATATGAAACCGCTAATTTTGGGACATTTTAACAAAAACAGCAATTTCACATGGTTCAATCTACAAGACATGGAGTGGCATCTGTCTTGAATCTCTAGAACATAATGTTAGTGCTTAGGATCTACATACATCTGGTACTTTCTTTCCCCTAAACTGATTTGTTATTTCACTTTTGACTCAGCCTATGGAAATAAAGCACTAATTAGTAATGCTATAGTAATGCTTTAGTCATCACTAGTAATTGTTGGCTTAATTCTCTGATAGTTATTGGTTCATATTAGTGCATAATTAGTTGGTTTATTATACTAGTAATTAAAATATAAAATTAATTGGGCATTTCCTTTACTTTGAAGTTGGCCTAAAGGTATATACATGCCATGTCATGATCTTGACTCAGTAACTTTTATGCTTGTTACAAGTGAATTATGCTCTTAGACTCACCCATGTATTCATGATTCCATCAGCAAATGTTTCTTGAACACCTACTCTGGGCATACCACTTGAACAACAGAGGGCTTCCAGCCTCAAGGAGAGAAGATGTGAAAGGTGTTTGGCATATAGTCTTTGCTCAACTGACAGTCATCATGATAATCGTTATTATGGTGATGGTTACAATCCCACTGAGTTAGCTGCATTTTAAGAATTTCTCTCCAAAACAAAAAAAAAATCACTGATGCATCTTTTCTTTTTTCCTTCTGAGATTTTCGGGACTAAGAACAGTGATAGGAATCCAAAGGAGATGGCTTCGTTAGGTAAATGTTCAATTGTGTGACTTTATAGGAATTTATGTGGACCTTTGCTCAAGGTAGTCAGAGACAATAGAAACCGGAGCCTGGCCCCACTTTCTGCTTTTCCTCTGTCCTGAGCCTCTAAAGTACCTGAGAAGCATTTCACCTGTGAGAACATGGCTCAAAACCTGTACCACCCAAATCGTCCCGCTTGTATCCTCCTCTGTTGCCTGCTTAGAATGGAAGAATCGAAGTATAAAAGTGAGAGTCTAGGACTTCCCTGGTCCCTAATACTCAGCTTAATTTGTGATAATAAAAACCAGAGTGTGAATTAAGGCCCCAAGTGTCAAGTGATTCACTGTGGTACAGTCCCTCATTTCACAAAGGCCTTCTGCAGCCCACATTGGGAGCCAGATCATAAGATAGGGTAGTAAGAGCTACACACACCTCTTCCCACTCCCAGAGAAGCAACTCAACACATAGGCTTCTATTAGCAAGGGCCTGGAACATCAACCCTGTGCATCAAAGACCACATAATTATTTACGTAATTAATTTGTCTGTTTTACACTGAAGAATCATATTGCCCAAAGTTTGGAACTGTTAGGAAAATTATTCAACAGAGGAAAAGGCTGAGTTTTCAGATTTACTCTTACCCCCACAGTACTTTTTTCTGAAACCATCCTTTGATTTTTATGTGTCTGCCACTTCATAATTAAAACAAAATCCAGTCTGAATGAACTCTACAGGGCTTTGTTCTTATTAGACTTATGAATTCTGCTTTATTGAGAAGACTTGACCCCCTGGCTGCCTTATCTAGGGATTGGGCTATATTTCACTGTACTTCCTTTGATATATGTACAGTAAAATACCAGACCCTAAAATAAAATCCCTTGCTGAGTTTCTTCTCCCTGGGAAAGAATACACTTTATGGCCAGATGGAATGGCATCATGTCTCACTGTTGGGGTAGCACAGAAAAGACAACATCGCTGAACGCTTTCCATTCTCATACGGTGGAGGCTCCTTAGTTTTGTCAGGTGCTGTAACTTGGACCCAACACTGAGCTGCAGCTCAGGAGACAAAACAGTTGGAAAACTTGGGGAAAGGCTCTAAGGGTCAGTGAAATTTACTGTGGGCAGCTGCTGCTTCAAAGCCACTCTCTGTGCAGAAGCCTATTAAGAAGTAGTAGGTTACGTTCCTGCCGTTTCCCCCAGCATGATGGATGATGCTCTGAAAAGAGAAAAGACTTCCTGTTCCATGGAGGTGGTTTTCCTCTAGGCTGCCTCACCGTGTTTCTCAGGCGCTCTCCGTTCCGTTTCTAACCATTGAATTCACTGCTCCACTACATTTAATAATAACCTAGGTTTGTCAGGAATGACTGACTGTGTCTCACCAGTGACTGCTTGTCAATCAGCAGGACCTCCCACCTCAGACCAGGGGCTTAGCTGTGCTGTCAGTGCCGGAGAAGGGCTGTGAGGGAAGAGAGTCAGGTTGCATGTGGACGAACAGCAGAAGTGGCTTCAAAGTTTGCTTGACCTTTTTTGCCTTCAGAAACATTTTCACTTTACCTCATGTTAAGAAATTATTCCTCCCTGGCCTTCTCTCAGGCCCTCGTGCTTGCCAAGCTCCCTCCTGCTACAGAGCTTTTGTATACACTCTTCCCTTAGCTGTGTATGCTCTTCCCTCCTTGTTTTGTCTTCTTAGCTGCTTACTCATTTTGGGGGAAGCCCTCCTCACCTTCTGGCTTAGGTCAAAGCTGCCAACTCGAAGTGCTCATAGGACAATGTCCCTTCCCTGATAGCATTTGTTTGAGTGACCAATTGATGGATGCCTTTCTCATGCTTAACATAACGAAGGACTATGTCACACACACACACACACACACACACACACACACACACACACACCATTGCACAAATGCCTGTCCTCCCCACCCCAATCGCAAGGTCCTAAAGGGCAGGGACAATGGCTGTCAGTCCTCATATTTGCATTTCCAGTGCCCATCACTCAATGCCTATTTGTTGCTGCTGGATACAGTAGATATTTAATTTATATATCATTAGGAAAGCAGAAATTTGTTATTATATCCTTTTCAAAGGCATAAATAGACACACAGCATTCATAGTGTGAGTTGCCTTTTAAGAGCAAAGCTAGTTACCTACTTCTGGTAACATATGGCAACTACTCCCTTTGTGTGTGAGAGAGGTTGTTCATAATTAATGGATATTTAAAATCTCAGCATTTTCAGATCAAATGAGTATACATATTTCAAATAACCCTATGAAACAATGGTTACCATGCGCTAATGTGTGTTTAAGACACTCATTTGGTGTTGTGTAGAGATGACTAACATAGACAAGATCCCTGCCTCTGGATGCTTGTCATCCTGAGGGAACATCAAATAAAAACCAGAGAAGAAAATGTTCACTTGTGGGAATGTGGGAGAATCACAAAAGAGAGAAAAGTCTAATTCTGTCCATTTCAGAGGAGGGTCAGATCTGTGGAATCATGAAGGACAAAAATGTAACTGACCCTCAGTTAGTGGTGATTTATACAGATCTGTAGCCCATAAATCTTATTATTTCATTCTAAAATTAACCCACTCTTTGGGGCACCTGGGTGGCGCAGTCGGTTAAGCGTCCGACTTCAGCCAGGTCACGATCTCGCGGTCCGTGGGTTCGAGCCCCGCGTCAGGCTCTGGGCTGATGGCTCAGAGCCTGGAGCCTGTTTCCGATTCTGTGTGTCTCCCTCTCTCTCTGCCCCTCCCCCGTTCATGCTCTGTCTCTCTCTGTCCCAAAAATAAATAAACGTTGAAAAATAAAATAAAATTAAAAAAAAATAAAATTAACCCACTCTTCAAAAGGAAGAAAAATCACTATTTCTTACAAGATTTAGGAGTGACAGTAGGTACATTTTATTTACTTGTGTTTAGATGGAACTAAGGAATTAAATATTTAGGGAAATAAAAGTTCACACTGAAGTTTCCTCTTGTTGCCAAATTAAGAGATTTTTCCTTCCCTGTGAAATCCCTGCAAGGGCTCCTGAAGGAGATGCCAGGAGAGGAGGAACTCAGGTCCTGCCAATCCTCCAGCCAGAAGGGCTCCAAGTTGAAACTTTTGTTTTAGAATTTCAGAATCTTATTAGAGGGAAGAGTTCTGATGCTCTGATTTGCTAACTTTTTTTAAACTGCAGAGTTCAAGAAGTCATCTTCTTGCTCAGGGAAGATGACAATAGTTGGTTTGAATGTCGGAGGAGTAGAACATTAGTAAGCTGGAGTGTGAGTATGGTGTGTATACAAGAAGAGAAACAGTAACACATCCTATAAGGAAAGCAGGGAATTGATAAGATCTTGACACTGATCTGTTGATCAACTGGGACATTAGGCCAGGCTGTGCTCAGTCCACTCCAGGACATACAAGGGGTCTTCTTCATACAAGACTCTTAAACAAGTTCTTTAATCAATTCAGGAGTTTCCACTAATTTGTTTTCACATTGCTTGGCGATCCATTCTCTGTAGTGGAAATAGTGAGCAGTTGTTGGAATGTCTGTGAAGTTCTGTGAAGTCATAGGTCACTGTGTTGATGAGCAACCTCCTCCCTCTTCTTTGTTGGACACTTTCTTGAAATGTTTCTTTGGAGTAGCAGATGAAGCAGAAGAGCAGAGGGAAGAGAGAAGCCACCTTAAAAATGGTGATTTGAGGGGCGCCTGGGTGGCTCAGTGGGTTAAGTGATGATTCTTGGTTTCATGGTTCATGAGATCAAGCTCTTGTGTTAGCGTGGAGCCTGCTTGGGATTCTCTCTCCCCACGCCGTACCCCCCCCTCCCCCGCTCATGCATGCACACAGATACACTCTCTCTCCCTCAAAATAAAAAGATAGACATTTTAAAAAATGGTGATTTGGCTGTTCCTCATGATTGTGACATCTCCGAGCCATCCACTTTCTTATGTTCTATGTATTTCTTTTTTTTTTTTTAATGTTTATTTATTTTTGAGAGAGAGAGACAGAATGTGAGTAGGGGAGGGGCAAAGAGAGGGAGACACAGAATCTGAAACAGGCTCCAGGCTCTGAGCTGTTAGTAGAGAGCCTGACGCAGGGCTCAAACCCACAAACTGGGAGATCATGACCAGAGCTGAAGTCGGACGCTTAACTGACTGAGCTACCCAGGCGCCCCAGTTCTATGTATTTCTTATCCCAAGCCAAAAGTATATTTACAAATATTTTCAGATGGTTAGGGCTCTCTTATACGTTGTGATTTTTTATTTTTAAATACTATATGAAAATATTATATTTTCACTTATTAAAATATATTTTCATAAGAATATAAACACTATTTGTCATAATTTAATGGGATTATATCAGAGTGACAGAGTAGAGAATAAACCCAGAAGGAAAATATTTCTGGTCTGGTGCACTCTAAAAAATACTGGACTTGATCCAGAATACTCTACTTTTATTTCTGATAGAGATAGATAGGAATGCTATGGTTCTTATTTGGAAAGTATATCTATATATAGTTTGTGTGTATTTATATACCAAAACCAAAATGAAATTATTTAAACATTGGAATGTTAGAGATCATAAGAATACTCTGTAAATATCAAATGAAGATACACTAATCTAGTTGAGAGGAAATTTATTTTAAAAAAGAATAGAGCTTAAGATTTCAAATTTAGTAAAGTGGAAAAGTTGGACAATAACTGTGCAATTGTGAATTTGTTGTTTTTGTGGAAAGTCGTGGCGATTGAGATATGAAGTATGATGTTCTTTGATTTAAAGCATAATTCTATTCCATAGGGCAGGATCACAAGGGAGCATTTTCAGTTTACTTTCAAGTTGATCAATTCTGAGCATTCCAAAAGGGAAGCAAAGCAAACAAATATTTGCAAAAAGAATCAAATCAAATGCCAGTACACCTGCTGGCATTGATCCATATCCTGTGAAGGTAACCATAGGCATTTAAATTGAACCTGTCTCTGTCTCTCAAAAATGAATGAATGTTAAAAAATTTAAAAAAAACTTGAACCTGGAGTAAATAAATGGAAGACAAAATCAGAGCTCAACCAAAATCATTCATTCCTTTGAGTAACTTAGAAAAGCCTTTTCTCAAGTTACAGAACATCCACATGGATAGAAAAATCAAACTAAACTAATGAGACAAATAGGAACTAAACTGATGAGACAGATATAAGAAAATCATTACCCTCCCTATCCCAAGCAAGTTTGAAATTCTGATATAATAAAGCTGAATAGATCTGTTCATGTTGAATGTTCGTCTTGAAACATGTAATTAAATTACAGTTCTGGGTGAGCACCCTGAGTGGGGTTACGTGATGATACTGCAGGCACTGATTCTACTTTTATTTACATTCCCTTTTTCTTAAGACCTCAGAGTATTGTTTGAGTGTTGACAAGGTACCAATAATATTTCTTTGTCCTTTTACTGCACCTCTCACAAGAAGATCTTTAAGAGCTTAACTCACATTAGTGTGTTATTCCCAGGATTATTCTTCCTGTTTTATAACTGAGGAAACTGCTTCCCATGGATATAAGTGACTTGTTCAAAGGCTGCAAACCAAGTCTCTAATGTGGCTGCAAAACCGCTCCTGATTCCAGCCTGTTCCACCCTCAAGATTAACACTTGAAGGAGGTATTCTGCAATGGCTCTTACCCAGAGAATGGTCATGTGGACCCCATTAAATTAAGAATTTGTGAACATACATGAAGGATCCACTTTGTAGACTCCATACAGGAAGGGTTTTCTGAGCAAACGAAGTAATACAAATGTGGAGAACTCGCTGCAGAGAAGAGTTGCCAAGCATTTCATTTGCATTGGCTTATACCCAATTTGCTGATTGCAAACAAGCTATTGATTCACAAATTAGGACGCATATACTTAGACACATTTTATTGGTATTTGGTTTGAGTCCATGGTAATTAGTATTTATGAGAACGTAATAAAACTATATTCATTTAAAAATATATTTACCCATTTTGGTTTTCATGAACTTAGACTAGGAAATTATATATGTGTGTAAGAAGCTTTGAAAAATGGAAACTCTGAGTAGCCTTTGCAAACACAGCAAAAGTGCAATTTCAAAAAGAGGCTTCGAGGTAGAGATGGAGAAGAGTATTGTGGAATTTGGAATGCAGCAAACCTACTAGACAGGAGAAGCCATTATTCACCGAGCCTTTTGAATGTCACTCCACTTCAGTTAGCTACTTTTTTCACAGAGAAAACAATGATGTTCCATCTATGGTCCCTTTGAGTTGTGCCCTGTAACCAGGGGTCACCGGATGCTCCTGGCACTCTGTGAGCAGGCTTGTGAAGTTGGAACAAGCTGGCCTGGCTTGCAGTGAGGGTGGATGCACTTCTCTGCATGAACCTTTGGCAGCTCATTTTGCAGGCAGAGTTAAAGGTTGTAGCAGCCTCGTTTTCCATTAACAAGGCGTCAAAGCATGCCTTCGACCAAGGGGATGCAGAATACAGGTAGAATGGCCTGGGTGATCATACACATTGATTCAGCTGTCTCTTTTTCTCACAATCCCATGCATGGTCTCCTATATCTTTGTGCTGAAGGCAGATAGAGAGCTATTATGGTTGCTGCATGAATAATCTATTATTTTAAAATGTAAATTTTCCCATTACTCTGTCAGCTGTAAATACCTTCTTCACTAACATGCTGTTTAGAATCACTGTAATCTGGGGAGGGCCATTTTAGATCCTCTGTTCACATGATCTAAACAGCATTTTCATGACTTTGGGGAATAAGACAGGAAAAAGGGGGAAATTTTTAAAATAGAATAAGCTTAATGGATTTTTCACTTATAGTTTCTTTAACCACTTTAATATACTATGAGGGGATATGTACTAACCTTTGATGGAAAAGGGGGCCTATTTTGTAACCAAAAGAAAGTGGAAAATATTTCTGGAACATTTTGACTTTCTTTCAACCTCTTAAATAACTCAAAAAAAAGAGTATGGAATAATAAAATAAAAACTTGAAGACTGCCAACTCAGATCTCACAATAATTTTTCTGCCAAAAACTAAAATTACTGCTATTCGTATTAATAGTTCTACGCCACTACAAAAAAAGAAAATTTCTGGCTCAGTCAAAACAACACATCTGTTACCTCTACCCCAAATTCTAGAATCAAGGAAAGCACTAAAATTATAAATTATTTAAAGTGAATTTGATTTTGTTGGGTACCTCTAACTCCTAAAAAGAGCCTACTGTCCTTAGAGGCAAGAGAAGCTGGATGGGTACATGTCATTCTGTTATCTTTCATTCAAGTGGGGAGTGATTTCTAGATTCCTTTCCGGATAAAACATGCACTGTTACTACTTTTTTGGTTATTTTCCAGGTATTTCAGCTACTGATTTAAACTTGATGTTACTTGATTGTGTTTTAAAAACATTATGCTAAGGAATGGCATGGAGCCTACTAGGCAGAAACAAGGATATTGACACTAATAAACAATTTGTGTGTGAGAAAAAATAACTTTGCAAGCAAGCTAGTTGCTAAAAAAAATAAAAAAAAAATAAAAAGATGAGATCTGAGACTGGGACTGTGTAGATGGAGTTGAAATATTTCTAAGATATGGCGTCATTTGTATGCTGGCCTGAGGCTCTAATTCTCCTTCTATCATTGTTTCTATGTGAGATTATGTTGTGAGACATACAGGAATGAGGGAACATGTCTGTCCTGGAAATAGCTCCTACAACTGCCTTGGCATCTGGCCTATTCAAGGAATTTAGAGTAGGGGTTCAGGAAATACTCATCTCTTTAACTCTAGGGAGGTGATGTGCCTGTCCACTTCTGGTATAGCATTCATGTGCAGAGGGCATTCATAAGGCACTGTTTCGTTACTCTGGAAGGACTCCTGTTTCCCGGGCTCTTCCCCTACATAGGCTGTAGCTTGGGTGTCAACTGGAGAGCCGTCGTCTACTCCTCACCAGCAATGGAGCACGGATGGGAGGAAGGAGTATGGCCTGTGAGCTTGCAGGACAAGAGTAAGGGTCAGTACCAGGCCCAGAGCCAAAGTGACTCTCTTAGAACCATCCCGTCTTAAAAGATCTTCCAGACCTTGTAGAGCAGTGTTTCCAAAGTGTGGCCCTTCGACTTCCTTTATCAGAAACACCGGGGGAAGCCTTGCTAAAGCTATATAGCTCCCCAGGTTTTACCCCAGACCTTCAGCATCATATTCTCTGGGGGTGGGTTTTTACAGACTCACTCGGGTACTCCTGCACATGAAAGTTTAAGAACCATCATCTTAAACCTCCTCAGCTTAACAGATTGTGATTAGTTTAAAAACTAGGACAGTGATGACAACGTTATTGCTGTCAGAATTCCATATGAGCAATTAGGTGTTGTGTTCTATACTGTGTGTGAACCTTCCTCTTTCCTGATTACTGGCAAAAGGCAGGAGTTACATATAATCAGAGTGGCTCTATGCTCGGGTGGCTTGGAGAGTGGAATCACCACTGGTGTTTAGATAGGTGTTCCCATGGACTTTCTTGCTTATTTTGGCCGTGACTGTGTTTGGTGCTGCTGAGCAGGACTGTGCATATAACTACAGCCCACGGCTTTGCATTTCTCACTCTAGAGGGATTTGCTGTAAAGGTACAGGCCAGGAAAGAAACCAGAGAATAATGGTGAGGCCATCTTCAGGGAGACAGGGTCATGGAAGGGAGGGATGGAAAGGACTCAGGTGCCAAGTTGTGGCAAGAAGGATAACGTACAAAAAAGCAAAGGGATGATAAGAGAATGGCATCAGCACAGAGCCTGTATTATAAGGTAGGAAATTTATACCAAAAAAGGCACTCTTGAGAAATAGAAATAATTATTTTTATGATTTGAAAAACATGGGAATTTTTCTAGTATTATCTCTACTTACCCTCTTCTCCTCATCACTAGCCCCAAACATAAAAATCTAGTTCTGTTTTATGAAAGCAAATTTTCTCAATCCTGGTTTGTTCTCCACTGTCATACTATATATTCCAGAGAGCTTTCTCATTCACAAACACTTGTCTGTGTGTGGTTAAGTGGTCAAGTTACTGAAAGGTAAAAGGTGTAATTAGATTGGAATAGGATTCACAAGACTAACAGTGGGAATGACATAAATCGGTCAGTGGAAATAGATTATGGTCATGTAAACACCTAGCGTATTTTGGATTAAATGGCCAGTTTCCAACTTTTTCTTCTAAGTTAAAACAAAATAGAAAAGGCACACCTATGGACCTCTCCACCTTGGGCTTTTGTGGGTTTCACACCCACCTCATCTCATATGATGCTTAGACAGTCCTGAAGAGAAACAGGGAGAATATTATTAACCTAATTAGAGAGATGGGGAACCTAGCAGCCAGAGAAGTTAAGTGATCTGCTGGACATTTTATGATCAGCAAGTGGTAGAAGGAGAATTCCAGCTCATTTCTCCTGGCTCTGAGGTCAATGATCTTTTCCCCAGTGTGCTGCCTTTTCTCTTGCCTTACCATTCCAGGAGAAGGTAGACGCTCAGACTGCTTCTGGGTCACTGATTATATTATTACAGTTAGGTACTGGAACATCCATCCTGTATTGGTCTGTTTAGTGACACTTGGCAGAGGAATTGTGGTCTAAATTATGGAATCTTGATTCAGAATGTTCAAACAAAGATCTAAAGATGAAAATGAGCAAAAAATTGGGTTGCCCTTCGTTTTTTTTCTATAGGTGTTTCGGGTCAGTTGGTGGCATATGCCTTTTATTCTCCATCTCTTTGGCTTTGTGGAGAGTTTACTTTACCAGTGTTACCCTGGGAAACACAGGCAATGACTGGGCATGCCTGGGTTTGGAGACCTTATTTTCTCAGGTTATAAAAGCAGGTGAAGCATCACCTCCTCCACTTGTAGTCAGTGGGGGATTATAGAGGATTAGAATATTTAAAGACAGTTCTTGAGGTTTGTTTTTAGAAACAGTGGAGAGGAGAATGTCCTGATTTGAGTGAGTAGGGTCCAATACAAAGAGGCTGGAATCTGGCAGTTAAGGCAGTCAACTCTACTGGCCTTCACTCCATCATAGATTCCTGGTGGAGGGAGGAAGGGAGAAGAGTGGGCAGGGGTTGGAAGAGGAAGTGTTGGGCCAGCTGCCCTCAGTCAGGGTACCATGGAAAAGTGGGGCGCATTTGTGATGGCAGCAACACCCACTGAAAGCAAAATGAAGCCTTGAATCCATGGCACACACCCTGGCCTCCCTCGTAGGACATTCTCAGTTGATAGAGCAACTACAGGAAGCACATGATAGTGTTCCCTTCAGTCCATGTTTGTGTACTGTAGAATCATTTATTTACCGGGCAGTTAAAAGGCCAAGAGTCTGTGGAGTCAATATGCACAGTTTAGCAAGACGGTTTAAACAAACAGGCCCGAAGAAGAGTGCCAATGTAACAAGAAGTGGGCTGCAGAAGTTTGGGAGCATGGTCTTGTCGCTAGGGGCTTCCTTCATGTGGTTTGGCTCTGTCCACTCTGTTCTGATTCATCTGCATGGTCGCCTCAAAAGCTCTTGCAAACCAAGTGGCCTCACTCAGCGTCCTCTTTCCTCTGGCTCCGTTGCATGTGTATGTATATATCTACACACGTGCGCATGTGAATCTGAGTGTTTCAGAGGAAGAAAGTGCCAGTCTCCCATATCTGGGAAAAGCCTCAATACCTAATGAAGGCTAGTTCCCCGAAGGCACAGTCAATGATAACTCGTAAGATCTCTGTGATGTCAGGAAGCTTGCCTCTGAACTATGGCTTGGTGTTCATGGCGTAAAGGGCCGTAATAAAACATATACCTGAAGGAAGACTTCAAGAGAGTCCAATCTTTGAGATCCCTAAAAGAACACTTTCTTAAGTGATTTTGAAATCATGAAATTTTGTTCATACTTGCTTTTCTGCCCTCATGTGAAATAAATGTGTGCACTGATTACGACATAAAATATAAAATTGTTGTTGAATCTGTAGTTGTGTTTCTGTGTAGTTGTCTGTCTTAGAGAGCTGGGCATGGTTACTTGTTTGTGCCATATGGCACCCAGGCAGTTAGGCAATATGAGGTGATGGAGGCAGCGATAGGTGTTTTAATAGTTTGGCTGTCTGGGCAAACACATCTGGAAATGGCCTAGTTGAATTATCCTCAGTAGCTGTTTATGTGTATAATAAAGACCTAATAGCTGAGTAGAAAATGAGCTTTATTTTTTTTATTTTTAAAAAATTTTTAATGTTTTATTATTTTTTTTTGAGAGAGAGACAGAGACAGAATGCGAGCAGGGGAGGGACAAGAGAGAGGGAGACACCAGGTCTTGAGACACCTCTCTTGAGCCGAAGTTGGATGCTTAACTGACTGAGCCACCCAGGTGCCCTGAAGATGAGCTTTAAAAAGTAATTTGTATTAAAAACTGAGAACAAACTGAGGGTTGATGGGGGATGGGAGGGAGGGGAGGGTAGGCGATGGGCATTGAAGAGGGCATCTTTTGGGATGAGCACTGGGTGTTGTATGGAAACCAATTTGACAATAAATTTCATATATTAAAACATAAAAAATAAAATAAAATAAATAAAAAAGTAATTTCTGAAGATATTCTTCCTTTGCTCTCTCCTACCGTGTAACCCAGGTACATGGTACCTGGTACCTGATGAACCCATGTTCAGGTTCATCAACACTCTATTTTATCACTTCTAATGGAAAGAATAAACTTTTGCTTACAGTTACCCAGAATATATATGTGTGTATATGTGTGTGTGTGTGCGTGCGTGCGTGTGTGTGTGTGTATATATATATATACATATATATAACATATAAGTACATATATATAAATGAAACATAAACAAACTTCAATATAAATGAATACCATTATAAGAACAAGTTCTGTGTAATAAAACTACTTTCATGACCTCGTCAGAAACCTATGCTAATGCTAATTGTTGAGGTAAGCATAATGAATATGTTGAAAGAGAAATCATTTGGCAGGCACATTTTTTTCTCATCAGAGGTATTGGTGTTTTAATGTGATATTTATACTGGCAGTTGCATTTGAAATCCTAATCAAAGTTAAATTTTGTTCAGGCAATGTGATTGGCTTCTCAGATTTGGGGATTTTATGTCATTTTAGTTGTGGTTGATGGAAGATTCTTTCTATTGGTGCTTCTCTGGGGATAGGGTACTGTCAGGACATAGAAGTGGGAGGCAGGAAGGATGGATAGATTGCCTGTGGTACCCCATCCCACACCCAGCCAATTTATGTTATAGATCAGGAGATTAAAACTCAGAGAGGTAGATTCCTTTATCTAAGGTCATGTAGCATGTTAGTAAGCAAACCAGGATAGGAACTCAGGGTTCTAGCCCAAGGTCAGCCAGTTTTTACTCTGGCATCAGCTTTGAACACTTCCTGTAGGCATCCTTGTGAATGCTAAGGAAGGTACCTCTTGCTTCCTAGGGTCTCTTCAAGCTTGCCCCTTCCTTGAGTCTCTGGGTCTTTGCCAGCAGTAGGGGTCCCAGGGATGAGAAGGAAACAGGAGGTAAGATAAGAAAGCGGGGGAGGGAAATGATGACCATGGAAGAGTGTCCTATGTCTTTAAAGTAACGAGATAGACTTTCATTTGTGACCTACAGAGGCTCTCTGATCATTTCAAAGGCAAGGGTCAGAAATACTTTGAGCAGCAGACAGCATCATTTAAATATGTATTCAGCCTTTCACTGTGGTGCTTTTGAAATACAATACAAATTTGGGTGAACAACTCTTATTTCTGGTTGGTTGTGTGCATCAGAGATATGAACTTGAGGGTGCTTAAGAATTGTGGCCTTTTGTTTTTGGTATTATTTACACATGCTGCTTTTGTGACCATTGCCAAGCCACATAGTACAATATATAAATGAGGATATCTGTTCTGTCATTATAAAAAATAATTGTTGGATGATAAGGCATTGAACACAAAAATTTCACAAAACCCAATTTCAGGTTTTTTTCTTTTCATTCAGCTTTTATGGGTATCTCTTGATTAGTGAATTACTTCCAATGAGACCTTTAAAGGAACTCAGAAGTATTGGTAAAAATGCTGTTTTCGGGGCGCCTGGGTGGCGCAGTCGGTTAAGCGTCCGACTTCAGCCAGGTCACGGTCTCGCAGTCCGGGAGTTCGAACCCCGCGTCAGGCTCTGGGCTGATGGCTCGGAGCCTGGAGCCTGTTTCCGATTCTGTGTCTCCCTCTCTCTCTGCCCCTCCCCCGTTCATGCTCTGTCTCTCTCTGTCCCAAAAATAAATAAACGTTGAAAAAAAATGCTTTTTTCATATATCTAAAAACTAATGGAATTCCTCTCGAGTTACATGAAGTAGAAATGTGATAAATATTCTATTTGTTAAAAGAGCAAATGAATGAATGCGGGAATGAGTGAGGGAGTGAGGGAGATCTAGGGAGTTAAAAGTGGCTGACTAAATTAACAGAGATTGGGCTGCTTTGGAAAAAAAAAAGCACTTGGCAACATTAGCCTGATGTTATTTGGTAGACACAGTAAGGTACAGTATGCATTACTGACCTCATTAAGTTCCAAATAAAACTCTATACTTTACACCATTTCTACAAGAGGTTTTATTAGATTTCTTTAACCGGTGTCATATTTTTTGGCCAGGGCATTTTTAACCAGCTTCACATAAATAAAGTTCTATTTTGTCACCATGTCATAGTAAAATAAACTGCTTGTACTATGCATCCCTGCCAAAGCCAGAGCAGACGGGGGAAGGATATAAATGTGTCAGTATTCAGGGAGAGAAAACACATAAATGCACATGGCGACTCTCTTAACTCTGAGGCTCAGCATGATACTAATTCATTTGGGTGACATTTAGAAAGCTACTCCCAACATAAATAATATATATATGGTGGGGGGTATCTCTGACAGACACAAAGTTGAAAAAAAAATGGCCTGAAAGAACGCACATCAGATTTTACAGGTGCTCAGAACGTTAAGGTACAGTGATGGATGACCTTTTCACTGAAGGTTGACATAATGTTGAATGGAATGTTTTGTTTATATCTGGTACCAAGTTTATTGACCAGCACCAAAGGGTAGAAACAAGATGGGATTTGAACAGTCTGTACTTTTTTTTTTTTTTTTTGGTGTGGAAACTGTTTTCTATGTCCCACCCCTTTACAGGCAACAGTTCTTAAGTTGTTTCACAGATATCATTCCACAAGATGGATTACTCTTTAAAAAAAAAAAGAAAAGAATCTTAAGCCTAAGTATTCATTACCAGAGGTACAATTTTTTGATGGGTAAAGGTGAAAAATTAAGCAGAAGAGGATTTTTTTTACCACATTTATCACACATCTTTAATCTTGGTTTGTCATCTCTACTGTGTCTACACTTAAAATTCCCATGATTAATGGTGAGATGCTTCGAGAATGCCTGTAGATAAAATCACAAAATCCAGAAATATAAGAGACTAACAAGTCAAACAGGCTATCCGAATAGCAACATAGGCTTGTCCCCACAGTGCCCTTTCCAGATTTACAATGAAAAATAGGAAAAACTTTTAGCATCAGTCCAAGTGATAATTTCCTTTCATCTTTAAGTAGGAAATTATCACAATACAAAAGTAATCCCTTTGGGAAAATTTTCCAGGTAGTTAGCATAAATTATTTATTTCATAATGTCAGCCATTATACCTAGTTATTATACCCTCTTGAGCAATGCTGTACATTCTTTCTTGTTACACCTTACAAGTTAATTTTACCATGTCCATCTTTTTTTTTTTTTTTTAATTTTTTTTTTCAACGTTTATTTATTTTTGGGACAGAGAGAGACAGAGCATGAATGGGGGAGGGGCAGAGAGAGAGGGAGACACAGAATCGGAAACAGGCTCCAGGCTCTGAGCCATCAGCCCAGAGCCTGACGCGGGGCTCGAACTCCCGGACCGCGAGATCATGACCTGGCTGAAGTCGGACGCTCAACCGACTGCGCCACCCAGGCGCCCCTACCATGTCCATCTTTAGTGACTTTTTGTTCACTCATGTGTTCATTCTTTCATTTATTCATACATTCAATAAGTATTGTTTGAATGCCTACACTGTGCCGAGTTTTGAGGAAGACGCAAAGATATGTCAGACAAGGAACTTTCAAATGGCTTAAAAAGTAGTGGAGTAGATAAAACAGGTGCAGAAATGCCACAAGTATAAGGTAGAATATGAACCATATCCTTAGAAAGTTAAAGATAGCATTGGGAGGTGCAGATGCAGAAAGGATCATTAGTTGTTGCTGGAGGGCTCTCAAAAAACTTCCCAGAAGTGTCAGTATTTGAAGCTGATCTTAAAGAATGCCTAGGACTTGTACCTCCAGAGAACAGGATGAAGTAGAGGGAAGCCATTGCAAGCATAAGGAAAATGAAGGAAGGCACCGAGGAAGGGCAAGGGGGAGAAGTGAAGAAATTGGAAAATGATGGAAACATAAGTTGGGGCCAGAGCAATAAGGACCTTGAGGGGCCAAGCTGAAGAATTCAGGCCTTCTTCCCTAGTCAGTAGGGAGGAATTTAAAGTCTGTAGCAGAAACACACTTGATCAGAACTGTGCTAAGGAAGAACTCTCTAGGAGGGGGTGGAGAATAAAGAGACCAAAGGTGCAGTTGGGAAGCCTTGCTAAGAGAGGAGAGAACTCCTGTAAAAGAACATGGAGAAAGAGGGAGCCAGTGAGTAGAAACGTGAGACAGAAGTCAGATCAGAGGTTCTGAGACATTTTTTATTGGGGATGATGCAGCAAGATCGACCTTCACATTTCCACTGAGTGAGTGGGAGAGTCAGTTAAAAACGGGAGCAGGTTTAGCAGGGATGGCATGATAATTTCAGTTCTGGACACCAGTATGATAGTCTGGTTCTACAGAATCGTTTTATACACATCTTTGAATCCCTAATTTCTAACAAAGCATGGATGCTGAATAAAGTTGGAATATTATTTAACAAATTACCGCAAGTAAAGATGTTCAGTAGGCAGTTGGAAAATCAAGCAATGCACAATTTATTTTCTCTCTTCCAGTATCTGCTACAGAGTAGATACTTACACATGCATTAAATATCTAATAACTTTTAATTCTTAACCATATGAATGATTAAAATGCTTAAGTGGTAAATAAATATTTCTTAATAAATCCCTCTATTGTGATAATTTCCAAAATGATAGATTTATATCTTCTATTCTCAACAATACTGAACACAGTATTTGAATTATGAGGTCTTTTTTCTTTTAATTTTTTTAATGTTTATTTATTTTTGAGAGAGAGAGAGAGAGAGAGAACATGATCAGGAGAGGGGCAAGAGAGAGGGAGACACAGAATCTGAAGCAGGCTCCAGGCTCTGAGCTGTTAGCACGGAGCCCAACGTGGGGCTTGAACCCGTGAACCGTGAGAGAGCATGACCTAAGCTGAAGTTGGACACCCAGGTGCCCCAAATTATATGGTCTTATGCTGAAAAAATTTTATGCCAAAAATCTTTGTACCAAAATTAGTTTCTACTAGTAAAGAACACTAACATTTAGTTATTTGTTTGCCATACAAAACAAAGAAAATTATCTAAAAGTTTTCTGTTAGTTTTGCCATCTATTGAATATTTTCATTAGGCACATATTCACATTTTCAGTTTAGAGCTAACCACTTACAAACTTTTATATCCCGTTGTGTTCTATTTTGACTTTTCCTTTGTATTCCATATTTCTGACTTTATATGTGCTTTAATGTTTGTGACTCAATTTTATTAGCTGTTTACACCATATGCATGTTATAAACAATTGGAGCTTCGGGTTACAAAATAGAAATATTAATACAATCTTTGTTATTTAGTCCAGCCTTATATTTACACAAGGTAGCCCAAAAGTATCCTGCTGTATTTATATGAAATTCAAAAAATGATTAAGAAACATCTTAAAGGTCAAACACATTGCTGATTAGTAGTAGCCTATAGTATATCTTATTATAATTAACCAAATATTTTCTGACATTCAACTCCTGACAACCAAGAGCAGTGTTTGGACATGGACCATAATACAGGAAACTGACACTTCAAAACCAAATAGGTAGAGGCAGAGATAGAATAGCAAAATGATAAAAATCAAATTCCACAACACCACTGAAGGATCTAGAGAACACTGGGTAGCCACAGCTTGGTGATAGATGAGTAACCAGATCTAAATGTTCTGTAAATAGTTATTTGAGAGAAGTTTTTTTTTGAAAATCCTGTTCTTCATACTTGAGACATAACAACTTGGAGACTGAGTCCAAACTATAGAAGGTGTAGTCTTTTTGCCCAAGGCCATGCACTTGTGGACTGGATAAAAATGGGATTCATTTGTGTTGTATTTTGGAATTTATCTTTTTGGAATTAATTGTTATGATGTTATGGAATCAGTGTTTTGTTTTGTTTTGTTTTGTTCTACCCTTAACTATTGTAGCATAGAATTTCCAAGAATTGTCAGTTTGAACTCCACATACCTGGAAAATGGTAGGACTTTGTGAGGTCTAAACTTCATTAGTCTATGGTTTCTAACCCTGATGTCACTTCTGCTTACTTAAGATGAAAATCCCACCACTTATTTAGTGAACATTTTCATGTGATAATATAATAGTAACATTAATAAAGAATTCCAACTTTTAAGAAGCTTATCTACAGAAATGATAGTCATAGAGACATGTGAATATAGGAATTTTTAAGAACATCAAATAATAGACCTCCTTCCCTGCCAAATTGATACTCTGTTTCCTGCTTTAATAGCTGTACTGACAAGAACTTGAAAGGAAGAAGACAATAGTTCATTTCATTGTGGCCCTTCTTTTATTGTTCTTTTATTGGTCCAAGTTTACCCTGCATTCATTGTACCTGCAGTAAGACTACCTAAAGTATGGGCAAAAATGAAACCATGCAGGTTCCCCAGCCTGCAGTGTATATAATCAGTGAAGCATTTTGTGGGGTTCTAAAACGCAGTCTTAGGTGATGAGATCTGAATAACTCAAAAGCCCATAACAGATGTTCTGAATTGATTCTATTTTCTCATGTAATTGTGCTAGATATGTACAGTGGCAGGTTGAACTTGATCTCTCGGCCATGTACTGCATTTGTAGGAAGTGTCAGTCTCCATGGTAGGGAAAAACAGGCTAACCCATGGAACTGAATGTGTTTGGTGTGCCTGGGTTTCATTCCTTCCTTCCTTCCTTCCTTCACTGATTTCTTCTCCCATTTATCCATTCACTCGTTCATAAAAAGGCTCCCAGAATTTATTATGTTAGGAGTCAAAAGATGACTTATTCTTGTCTACTGGACACACATAAATGAATATGATACAATGTGAGTTTTTTCTATAATAGAATTAGTATGAGAAAAATGTTAAGGGGAATGGAGAGAGAAAATGCCCTTAGGGTAGGCTTACTGACAGACTTTACGTTGTACATCAATGATTCCCAAATGTTGTTCCCTAAACCCATGCCTATCCAAATGGAGTCTTCACTGGTTTGTGTCAACTGAGAAAAATAGAGAATACATCTTTATAAAATTAATTCCAGTCAGTCTAAATAACTGTCAGTTTTAAGATTCTGTCCTTTCTATGCCTGTGCTATTAAAAGTTCCCTTCCTTTCTTTAAATAATTGTGAGAGTAGATGATGGTAATTTTAAAAATTTCCTTGTTTGACAATAAAAAGTTTGCAACTCTATGTTCATCTTGTAGATTAAAAAAATTTACTCACCTGTGAAATTGGGTAGTTTGGAAACCATGTGGACGGTATTTGAGGTGGGACTTTCCTTTGTTTTACATGCTTTCTAAATCTTGGCAACAGTTAGAAACTACTAAATCGGGCAGCTTTTTTTCCCAAAAGGTAAGACAATCTGAAAATCTAATTAGGTTTAAAGAATGGAAAGTACCGTCACAAAGAGTGTCATCATTGCACAGGCTTTTTGGCATACATTCCTCTTTACTCGTCCGTTTTGTCAACACAATGGTGCTCAACCATGTTTTACCATAAAATTGTCCCTGGTTCAGTATCAGAGACAGGAAATTTTCGAGCATCGACCAATTCCAGCCTCAGTGAGATATATTTCTGTAATAAGTGGTTTGTTTGTGCACCTATCATAATCATAAAAAACTCCAAATTCATCTGGCTCATTAATAAAGAACCATTGACCTGGTGAGGTTTCCTAACATCTAACACTGATTTGAAAAGCCAAGCGTTTTCCTCACTGTGATCTACACCCTTGATGGAACTCTGGAGATGTAAGCAGTTGGTTACAAGTCTTACATTCAGGGCTCTGGTGTATGCGGGTAGTAAATGCCCAAACAGAAAGGTTAGGCCCCACAGCACCACTTCCACTGGGTCCTAGGCATGTCCAGTACAGACTGGGATTAAGAGCAATAAGTATATCCTGAATGGGATAATTTTACTCTGGATTGGTACCAACATGCCCATTCTTATCCAGTCACAAGGCAGAGTATTTTAAGACAATATGAGCATGTACAGTAATATTTAAAAAAAAAACGTATTTAGCTGTTTTTATACAAGCACACATAGTTTATTTGTACAAATCTCAGACTCATTCCTTCCAAGAGACTGGCCTTGTCTCTATTTCAGGACAGAAAACAGTAGCACGAAGTTGGCATTGTTTTGCTTTTTCTTGCTATTTAAATAAAACCCACAGCTGAACTGGATAGTTTTACAATAGCTAAATTTTAAGTAGAACTAGCCTGTTTTCTTAGTGTACCATGTTTTGCCTAAAATTTAGAATTACAAAATATTGTAAGGGGGAATGGAATTTAAAAGGTAGTAATTTACAGTTAGTTTAAGTTTCAAGAAATAATTTTTCATTCAAACATGGCCTTTTAGGATATTTTAGATATCTAATAAACTTTCCCTTCATTTCGAATTTGAGGAAAGTGAGGCTTACAGAAGGTAAGTGATTTTTTTCAAGAAGGTATAACCAGATCTAGACTATATCATCTTAGTAGCAATTGAATTTTTCCATATTACTACATTTTAATTGTTTGTTGATACTTTTGCAAAACAATTCTTTGCAAAAAAAATTTTCTTACACAAATATTTAGACAAAATAAATGACTGTTTAATGGAAAGCTCTGTGGATATAAGGAAAGTCCTATTTCTTTTATTTGCTTCAGGACATAGCTAGAGCAATTGATAAGGTCTATATGTTAGTGAACAGTTTGGCATTTGAGATGCAGACAGATGCAATGACTCAGAGACAGTGCCATGGAAAAAGCAGTAGAAAAAATATAACTAATCAGCAGTTCCCAAATTCCCTAAGTTATTTTTATATGTTCTCACTCTACTTTAAGTTTATTATATTGATTAAACCGATTTCTGAACACAATTATTGATTGCTTAAAAATAGGCTGTTTGTCTTGGTAACAATTAGCTTTTTTTAGTAACGGCAAGAGATAAATAAATTATTGCTCTTTTTGTGTAATTTGAAAGGAGAAGGGAATATTTCATGGTGTGCAACGTTGTCATCAAAACATTGTCTCTGAGGCAGATAGAGAAGGCTTCCTATGTAGGGTGTGGTAGATGGGGTTGACTTCAGATTGCCTCCTTTTCCTTTCTGGACGTTTAAGGGGCAGAAAAATGCTTACAGTGTGGTTTCAACAACCATAGTTGAGGAAATCTTAAGTTTAGGTTATGGAACCTTGTGTTTGGGCTCCTAGAGAGCTGTTGTGGTGGGGAGCGTGGAATGTTCATTCCTTACTGCCTGGTTGGAATATCTTTGCATCCTGTATGGCAGCAGTAAAGGGAGTCAGGCTTTGATTCCTGGAATTCCAGGTTTTTCCAGAAAATGAGAGAGAGGCAAGGGGTCCATTGGCCTATTTCTTCAGGTAAAAATTTACAAAACAAATAAATTTTATTATCCCCTGCAATGAGAATGTGAATTGGAGTTTCAGTTGTGAGGTACATTGTTTCTGACCTTAAGTAAAGTAATTGATTAGTCTAACAGCAGAAAGTTACTCAGTGTTGCCTACATTGCCCTTGAATTAGAATGCAAACTCCCTGTTGGCCAGGGGCAGTGTCTATTTGTTCACTATTTGCATCCCCCAAAACATAACAGGATCTGTGCGTTAGTCCACTAGGGTGACAGTAACAAAATACCATGGACTTGGTGGATTAAACAACAGAAATGTATTTTCTACAGTTCTAGAGGCCAGAAGTCCAAGATCAAGTCCACAGTTGGTTTTTGGTGACACCTCTCTTCCCTGTTTATAGACAGCTGTCTTCTCACTGTGACCTCACATGACCTTTGGAGAGACAGAAAACTATGACAGAAAACCTTAACTACCTCCTTAAAGGCCCTATCTCCAAATAGAGTCACATTGGGGGTTATGTCTTTAACATGTGAATTTTGGGGGACACAGTTCAGTCTATAACAAGCTAATAAATTTTATTGGGTGAACAACTGAATAATAAATGGTGTTATTCAGTAATAACACAAAGGTGAAGGGTGATACATGATTTTATAAGGTATCTTGCATCAAATTTAGTTTCCCCAAATGTGTTCTATGGGATACTAGTGTCTCAAAATGCTCTGTAAGAACAGGATTTATGTGGTTTAAATAGGTTTGGAGAATTCTCCATACTACATCTATTTCTTGGAAAGTGAGATTATCCATTAGCATATTAAAGTTTCTGAGATGTACTACAGAAAAGTGTTTAACTGTATTTAACCCAAAAATTTCTCCCCCATATTGGATGTAAAACCTTCCCTCAGTTTTTTTTTTTTTTGGTTTGTTGTTTTTGTTTGTTTGTTTTTAAGAAACCTACTGCTCTCAGGGCACCTGGGCAGCTCAGTCAATTGAGTGTCTGGCTCTTGATTTTGGCCCAGGTCACAATCCCGTGGTACTGGGGACCAAGCCCCATGTTGGGCTCTGTGCTGACACTGTGGAACCTGCTTGAGATTCTCCCTCTCCCTCTGTCTCTGTCCCTCCCCAATGCATGTGTGTGCGTGTGTACTCTCTCTCTTTCTCTCTCACTCAAAATAAATAAATAAACATTAAAAAAAAAAAAGAAATCTATTGCTGTCTGTTTGCCCACTTTGGAAAATACTTCAACCCATGTCAAAGGGTAGTGTTGTTGAGGTTGGTGGAGTAAATCTCTAGTTTATTCTGTTTTCCATTTAGCATCTCAACTCAGCTCAGACTCTCAGAACACAGGAATCTAGAAATGAGCATTAATGTATAAATTTAAACTTGGTGTCATGGCAATAAGAATAAAAAGTAAAACTTGTTTTGTTAAGGAAAAAATTTTATCCTATAGATCATGGAAATGAGGGATGGTAGAGGGGAAAGGAAAAGGGGTGACAAATTACTGAGAAAATACTGGAGCTCATGTGAAAGATGACTTAACTTTTATTGTTCTTTAAAGACAAGATTAAAACTTGTTTTAAATTGGTTTGGTATACAAAATTGTTCACTTTTCTTTCTAATTCACTTATTGCATGATGCAAATTAAAAAATCTTCCTTGGAATATATACATATAATTTTAACAGTACCTAAAAGGCATGTCATGGGGTAAGTGTCCACCACCAGAATCAAGAGAGTGAAGACAATTGCATAGATGATTGTAGGTCAAGGTTAAAGTTTCTTATATGAAATCTCAAAAGATAACAAAAGGGTTTTGAAACTGAAAGTAGAGTATGTTTGATTGCAGTGACTGAGACAAGTTCCTGTCTCTCTTTCCTGACCTGATATTCTTATGGAAAGAAAGTTGGATTGATGGACACTGGCCTCTGATAGAATCTATGGTTAATTATGGGCTTAACCAGAATTCATTGCTTTATATATCTGAGCCTCAGCTTCCTTGTTGGTAAAATGTGGGGGCTTGGATGAGACGATTTGTCAGTTCTGAACCAGTTTTCACATTCTGAGATTTTATCCTTTAGATCAAGTGTTGTATATACATATATAATGCAAACCACATATGTAAGGTCAGAATTTCAAGTAGCCATATTAAAAAAATAGAAAGGAAAAAATGAAATTGATTACAATGCTTTATATTTAATGTAATTAATTCAAAATATTAACTTATCAACATATCAATTAAAAATACTAATATGATATTTATATTCTGTTTTAATACCAAGTTTTTTATATTGGTTTTTATTTTATACCCACAGCATGTCTCAGTTCAGACTAGCTATATTTCAAGAGCTCAGTTGCTATATCTGGCTAGTGGTGGCCATATCTGGCTGCATAGCTTTGGACCTACAGCATTAGAATGGCAAACTTGTGAGGTACTGGGTGGCTCAGCCAGTTAAGCATCCAACTCTTGTTTTTGGTTCAGGTCATGATCTCACAGTTCACGATCTCCCAGTTGTGAAATCAAGCCCTGAGTTGCACTCAGCACGAAGTGCGGAGCCTGCTTGGGATTCTCTCTCACCCTCTCTCTCAAAATAAATAAATAAACTTTAAAAAAAAAGAAGAGTAAACTTTTCATCGCTGTTACATGCCTTGGAGTAACTTTACTTTGCCTTTCAGTGTTGGTTATTAAATTATGCTCTGCTAGATGTCTCGTTCCTCCTATTAGTTTCAAGCAGGTTTTTATGATTTTTTATTAGTTTTTTCCTACCTCTTTTTGTCTTATTGCTTCAGAACAGTTTTCTTTGAGTGCAGATTTAGCAGTTATGCCAAACTACCTGTGATGGCTTTGTAACTTATCCTTGCTAAGAATGACACTTGTATTTTAATTTAGCGTCTGAACTCACACTACCCTGTGTATCTAAGGAAAGTATATAAATCTATACACCAGATAACTTTAAAAATTTATTGTTTTTTGACTTGTAGCATCCAATTAGGATAGCAAATATTAAAAATTGGAGCCTTTGACATTATATATGTATTCTGCACACCTAGATATGATATACACGAGGCAGTACTTATGACTGTGTACATAATTGAATATGTGCATGATACAGATTTGAGGTCATATTTGCACACCTCAGAACTGGGATTTCTAGACCAATGTGTCCAAACTTCCATCAGGGTTAGAGCTCTTTCTTATTAATACTATATATTTTTCTGTGCTCTTGTAAAATATTCATACTTTTTAGTAATGATGGTCCCTTCTTAGAGGAAAACTAAATATCTAGTTACTAACCCAACATTCCCTGAGTAGCTTTCACTATTT
Organism: Prionailurus bengalensis; assembly: GCF_016509475.1. Classification (NCBI taxonomy): domain Eukaryota; kingdom Metazoa; phylum Chordata; class Mammalia; order Carnivora; family Felidae; genus Prionailurus; species Prionailurus bengalensis. The sequence continues at coordinate 86,627,017 of NC_057355.1, read as the reverse complement.
ATTTCCACTACATATTATTTAAAAAAGAGTAATGCCTAAAATGTGTTTTGGGTGCAATACTCCTCTAAGTTTTAAAAACAGTCCCTTCTAACAGGAAAAATGAATATCGGGTTACTAACTCAATAAAACCTGAGATGCTTTTGCTAATATATGTTCAGATATATTTCATTTAAAATGAAGTACCCCCTAAAATGTGTTTTCGGTGTCACATTTGAGAGGGAAAATATGTGCAGGTGACCAAAACTCTGGATTTAGTGGCACAAAAGTAAATCAGACCTAAAATACCATCAGATGTGTGTGCGTCTGTATATGAGAGAGACCGTTCTGGAACAGTCTGTGTCATGCATTTCAGAGCAGACATGGTAAATCATCGTAAGCTGAGGACCACCACTGTGTTTGTGGAGCAAAAACCTAGCCTTTCTTTGCTGGATAATAAATGATTGCAGGGCTGGAAAGGAGTCATATGTTTCAGACTGGCCAAAGACAAACTATCTTTGAATCCAGTCTTCTTAATTCACCTGTACACATCCCACATTATTACTCAGGTGCTAAGCAGAAGTGCTTTTTGTCTTCAAGGCTGAAAGACCCTTTAGTTTAAATTATGAACCTTCTCTGGTTTTCTCTGAGAAAGTAAAATAAATGCTGTAGTGGTTACTAGTTGTAAAAAGTTGTTAAAATACACAAGTTCTGCCCCATTTCCAGTGAAATGCTGTGACTTAAGAATGCCTGTTTATTGTTACTTGGTGTGCAGCTGAGCTGTGCAGGTAGATGTAATTGGATTCTCTTTCTCATTCCTTTATGCATTTCATTATCACTTCTGGGCTGTTTCAAAAGGTGAGAGTTGAAACAGTCTAAGACTAAAGTACTAAGTAACTTTTAGAAACTTTTATGGAGCATGTGGGATGGTGTGAAGAGGGTTGGAAGGTATGGAATAATTAAGTTGTCAGCATTAAAAAATGTGTGTGTGTGTGTGTGTGTGTGTGTGTGTGTGTGTGTGTGTGTGTAACAAAAGAGAAATAGTTTTTAGAATGGGGTTTTAACAAGACAGACTGAAAAAAGTTGCAATATTCTGTCAAATAAACACATATAAAATATTAAAACATGGTCTGAGCACAGGTTGGTTTGTGTTAATAGCTCATTTCCATTATCTGTCAAGTTAGATTTCATGCTCAGGCCATGACACGATGACAGCCTAGAGGTATTATTAAGATTACAGGGGTGGCCATCTTTCATTAGGCTGCTGGGCTGGACAGTTGTTGAGCAAAACCAACTGTTACTTGGATTTTAATTAATTAAACATTTGAGAACTGTGACAACACGTGAAATAATGATTTATGGAAGAAAAATTTCACCTATTCAGATTTTAACAGGTCTTTTTCATAATGCTGATTATATCAGGCAGGCAGATGCATGTGTAAAATAGAAGTTTAAAGGGGCACATGTTGGGGTGCCTGGGTGCCTCAGTCCATTGAGCGTCCGACTTCGGCTCATGTCATGCTCTCACAGTTCATGAGTTCGAGCCCTGAGTGTGGCTCTGTGCTGATAGCCCAGAGCCTGGAGCCTACTTCAGATTCTGTGTCTCCCTCTCTCTCTGTCCCTCCCCTGCTCAAGCTCTCTCTCTCTCTCTCTCTCTCTCTCTCTCTCTCTCAAAAATAAATACTTAAAAATTATTTTTTGTTTTAATTTATAATATTTATTTATATTTTTTAGCTATTTATTTATTTATTTATTTATTTATTTATTTATGTAATATGTAATTTATTGTCAAATTGGTTTCTATACAACACCCAGTGCTCATCCCAACAAGTCCCCTCCTCAATGCCCATCACCCACTTTCCCCCAACCCCCATCAACCCTCAGTTTGTTCTCAGTATTAGGAGTCTCTTATGGTTTGCCTCCTTCCCTCTCTGTAACTTTTTTCCCCCTTCCCCTCCCCCCTGGTCTTCTGTTGAGTTTCTCAGGATCCACATATGAGTGAAAACATATGGTATCTGTCTTTCTCTGCCTGACTTATTTCATTTAGCATAATACTTTCCAGTTCCATCCACGTTGCTACAAATGGCCAGATTTCATTCTTTCTCATTGCCAAATAGTATTCCATTGTATATATAAACCACATCTTCTTTATCCATTCGTCAGTTAATGGGCATTTAGGCTCTTTCCATAATTTGGCTCTTGTTGAAAGTGCTGCTATAAACATTGGGGTACATGTGCCCCTCTGCATCAGCACTCTTGTATCCCTTGGGTAAATTCCTAGCAGTGCTATTGCTGGGTCATAGGGTAGATCTATTTTTAATTTTTTGAGGAACCTCCACACTGTTTTCCAGAGCAGCTGCACCAGTTTGCATTCCCACCAACAGTGCAAGAGGGTTCCTGTTTCTCCACATCCTCGCCAGCATCTACAGTCTCCTGATTTGTTCACTTTAGCCACTCTGACTGGCATGAGGTGGTATCTCAGTGTGGTTTTGATTTGTATTTCCCTGATTAGGAGTGATGTTGAGCATCTTTTCAAGTGCCTGTTGGCCATCTGGATTCTTCTTTAGAGAAGTGTCTATTCATGTCTTCTGCCCATTTCTTCACTGGATTATTTGCTTTTCAGGTGTGGAGTTTGGTGAGTTCTTTATAGATTTTGGATACTAGCCCTTTATCCAATATGTCATTTGCAAATATCTTTTCCCATTCCGTCGGTTGCATTTTAGTTTTGTTGATTGTTTCCTTTGCAGTGCAGAAGCTTAAAAAAAAAATTAAAGGGGCACATGTTAATGTCACCGAAAGACTTAAAAACTCAAATGCTCAGCTTTTGCTGGGATTATTATTGCTGTCATTTACCTATGTGGTTATATATCGATTAGTATTAATAATTGATAAAATGTGAATTTATTTATGGCACACTTAATTAAACTTAATGAATTACATTTAAAGTAACCACACATACTTTCTTCCTCCTACAGTAATAATGGCTAGTGGCTAGTAAATACAGATATTATTTAGAAGCAAGAGGACTTGATCCTTGAATGCACCTATAGTTTGTGGACATCATAGACACCATTGAAAGCTGTGTATTAACTGTGTATTTTAATAATGAACCTTTTACTATATTAGCACAGTGTGAAAATAAAGATTTGCATTTGTTGACTTATTTCACACATTATTATTATTTTTAATTGATGACACCATTCTGCTTGTTTCTTGTTCCAAATATAATATTATTTTTATATTCACAGCATCCTGGAGGTATTCACTAATTTATCTGATGCCTTTATCTTGTACTAACAGAAGCATGAACATCATTCACATCATAGATACATCATAGACCTAGAGAGTATGTTGCTAGCTTGCATAAATCATATGTTCAACTCATATTCTAGATTTTGAATGTTGAAATTTTTTTTCAACTTTTTCCTTATTGAATAATATTAGGTATGATTTTTATTGTGACAAACTCCACACAACATAAAATTTTCCATCTTACCCATATTTAGTTGTAAAGTTCAGTGGCATTACGTACATTCACATTATTGTACAACCATCACCACTGTCCATCTCCAGAACTCTTTTCATTTTATAAGACTGCAATACTGTACCCAGGAAACAATCACTCTCTATTTCCCTTCCTCCCAGGCCTTTGCAACCACCATTCTACTTTCTGTGTCTATGAATTTGATCACGCTGGGTACCTTATATAGGCAGAATTGTACAGTATATGTCCTTTTGTGTGTGGCTTGTCTCATGTAGCATCATGACCTTAAGACTCATCTGTGTTGTAGCATATGTCATAATCTCCTTCCTTTTTAAGGCTGAAGAGTATTTCATTGTATGTGGATACCATTTTGGCTTATCTATTCATTTGCTGACGAACACTTGAGTTGCTTCCTGTCTTGTAGTCCCTGCTTTCAGTTCTTTTGGGTAGATGCCCAGAAGTGGATTTGCTGGATCATATCACTGAGACTTGTTTCAAGCAGGCTAAAATGAGAGCTATCTCTTGGGTACGTGGTATCATTCACGTATCTACCTCCTTTTGTAGCAATACTCCCAGGTTCAATGTCTTACTTTATTCACAAAAGGAAAAGAACTTTCCCCATTACGCAGTAGTTTTGAAATCATTATAGGAGCACTTTAAAAGGAAAATGAGCAATTATCCCTGCTTACCCTCACAGGTAGTCCTGAAGAACTAAAAACAGTAATCTGGATCAGAGGAGATAAGGTTTTTTGTTTGGTTTGGTTTTAATTTTTGGCTTTGGTTGTCCTGAGAAGGTTGACTGGTAAGAATCCTAGAGAAATGACTCCGGAGAAACAAATGTAATCTGCATGTTCTTAGCAGCTATATCAGGGACATTATGAAAGGGAAAAAAATGAGGATAAAGGATAATATATTTTAGTTTGAAAATTAGAACTGATTCACACAACAAAAGCTGCAGTGGGATGAATCAGCCGCTTGCAGTGGACCCAGTTTTAGGGCACTCTCTCTTGGTTTTGTGTTTTGTTGTTTTGACTTTTGAACTAATGCTCATGGCCCTTGAAAAATGACAGGAGGAGTGGCTGGGTGGCTCAGTCGGTTGAGCGTCCGACTCTTGACGTCAGCTCAGGTCATGATCCCAGAGTCATGGGACTGAGCCCCACCTTGGGCTCTGTGCTGAGCGTGGAGCCTGCTTGGGATTTGATTCTCTCTCTGTCTCTCTCTCCCTCTCCCCCTGCCCCTCTCCTCTGCTTGCTTGCTCTCCCTTTCTCTCTCTCTCCGTCTCTAAAATTTTTTTTAAATTAATTGATTGATTAATTAATTAATTAATTAAAAAAGGAATATGACAGGAGATGGAATGGACTGGGACTAAGAGAAAAAGGTGTAATTTTATCATTGCTAGTGAGGCCACAGGTAAATTCTGTGAGCTCAAAAATACTCTACAAATGTACAGTGGTTTTCTTGTGTATTATATGGGGCAGTGGTGGTCACTTGTTCATGCCTGTGACCCATCAGGCCACTTGGAGGCCCACCCTCCTGACAGATCTCTTTCTCTTCAGGCCATATAGCTTGGGCTGGACAGGAGATCCTGTCACCATCTGCCATGTGTCCTCATACACAGTTTGCTCTTCTCTCATCATGATTTCTCAAGTCCTAACTATCTCTCAAATCACAGTTACTTCCTTCGGGAAGCCTTCCTTGACACCTTCATCCTGAATCCACATCTTGAGCTGAAGGCATTTTCCTCCTGAACACTCAAAACTGAGTGCACTGTGGTTCTGGATTTCTTCTGCTACTTATCCACATGTTTCCCCCTCCTGCTCATGTGGGGCTTTTGCTCTGGTTCATCCTTGTCCTCGTCCCACAGCACACTGGGCTAGGGTTCTACTTGTGGACAGGGTTCAGGACATGATTCTGAGATTTTGCCAGCCGGGGACAGAACCCTAACCCTCTGGTCACTTTTCAGCAGGGTTGCCTGAGAAAGTAGAGGTGGACACTGTGGCTGTGTGATGCAGTTGGAGTGGGATTAGGGCAGAGGTTGTATTTATCTGAATTTGGGGTTTCAGAGTGAATTGGGTGACCTTTGAAGGAAGCCAGTGAACTAGGATCCATCAGTTTCTTTTTCCCCCTTTTATTGCTTCTCTTATCAATTTAGTAGTGATGATTTCATATTTAATATAAAAGTCTGTTACTGTATATTTTCTCTATCAATTAATCAAGCTTATTACCAAAAGGTTTCTAAACAGTTTAAAAAAAATTTTTTTTAATGTGTATTCATTTTTGAGAGACAGAGACAGAGTGTGAGCGGGGGAGGGGCAGAGAGAGAGGAAGATACAGAATCTGAAGCAGGCTCCAGGCTCTGAGCTGTCAGCACAGAGCCCGACACGGGGCCGGAACCCACGGACCTCGAGATCATGACCTGTGCTGAAGTCAGACGCTTAACCCACTGAGCCACCCAGGCGCCCCTTCTAGCCAGCTTTTTAAACAAAAGATACTTGCTAAACAGAAAACAGAATCAGGAAGCTGGGATACAAGTCCTGTTCTTGTTTCTACATCTTGAGAAATGGTTCTGACTTGATTTGGCAGTGCTCTCAGGTTAGGTACTGTGGAGCTGCATGGAACCAAAGGGAACCGTACTGCTGGGTTATCTGGCAGTTCTCCACGGCTTCATGAAAGCCAAAGTTACAAGGAACATTTGATCTCATTCCTATATTGCAGCACAACAGG